>NC_090324.1:114861344-115181988 GCF_040869045.1 Eurosta solidaginis
CCGTTGACCTCGTTGGTCAAACGGCTAAATACTTCGTCGTCGTCGTTGAGGCTGCCGTTGACCTGATTGGTCAAACGGCTAAATACTTCGTTGTCGTCGTTGACGTTCGTTGGTGGTCCCATTACCGCCTCCAAGATCCTCCACTTGGTCGGGGGTTCCGTGCTTGCGTTGGCGTCGTATATCCGCATGCGGAGGGTGATGTGCCGCTGGTATTCGACAAACCCCCGGCCTTGTACCTCTTCGTCGGTTTGGCGTATGGACAACTCGCCCTGTTGCTTCGGTGGTGGTTCGTCGCCTTCTTCCTCGCTGTCTGAGGAAATGGGAATTGGGGTAGAGTCCCGGACCACGGCACGCTCCTCGGGTTCATATCCATACTCAGTACTGTATGTCGGGCTCTGGATCTCGTTACCCATGTCGACGAGTGACCCTGCCGACTCGCACTCCGACACCGTCTCGTACCTCGTGCTAATTATTGGGCCGTCCTCGTTGCCCCTGAGATACCCGAACGTTTCCGTGCCCTGACTGTCGGTTTCGCCGTCGTAGGCAACTTCCTCCTCTTCTAGTGGCACTGGGCCCGTCGTATGGTGGTTGTGCTGGCTTAGGTCCCGCCGGATTCTGATACGGATTGAACCGTCCTTAGCACTCTCGGTGGTATAACTTGCGTTGTCGCTTTTGTCCATGTTTAGAAACTTTTGATTTATTTTCGGTGTTGTGCTCCCTTTTTATAGGAGTCCTCGCGGATCGTCTAACTGTATTATTCCCGGCAGCGCTCATCATGATTTCCTGGGTACGTTGTCTTGTTGTTGCAGGATATTTGGATCTCTTTATGTGCTTTGGTTTTCGCTGTATATGTGGTCCTACTGCCGCGGAATGATGATGTACCAATATACGAATGTAAATTCAAAGTTATACGTATATGTACATTAGGGTATTTCAAAAAAATTATGTCGGTAAATTTGAATATTGTAAAATTTGAAAAATGTGGTTTTGCGTGTGTGGCCCCAAGGCCGATGGATTTGGGTCCTCACGCTCTCTCCTCACCTGCCGTAATGTGACTTACTGTCACCATTGTAAAATTCAATTTCTCGTAGCGGTCAATACTTGCGTTATTTATAGGGTAATCTCCTGCGATCTGGGTCTTGTTCTAAAATGAAATGTTATGCAGAATTCCGTCACCAGGTTATAGCATTGGCTGGCTATGTGGTTGACGTAGTTCTTCGTCGTCAGAATCCCGTTGTCTAGGGTTGGGGCTTGCGCTCGTGCTGTGTGTCAGCCACTCCGGTCTTCATCTACTACCTGTTGGTTGTTGATTATGTCTGCGCGTTCGATTCCGAAACCATTTGCACCTGAATTGGCGAGTGCTAGTGAACCACACGTCGCTACCGTGCTGTAATCCGTCTGATCTTCTTCCGTGACCTGGACTTTTTGCGATGTTGGCGCGCGTGGCGTTGTTCTTACTACGGCCATTTGCTCTGTGTGTTCCTCGGTGGATATCTCGGTGGAATGTTGGTTCGAGGTTCTACTACACGATGCTGATGATGGCGCGCGTCGTGTTGTTGCTATCGTCGTCGGTCGTCTCGTTTGTTCCCCGATGGGGACTTCGGTGAAGCCCCCATTCGGGGCTTGGCGGGGCGCTTTTGACTTACCACGTTTGCGGGGTGAACGTCTTCTTCTTTCTGTTTCTGGACTTGCTTCTTCTTCGACTGTCGCTTGATGGTATGTTTTTAGCTCGCTTATGTGTGCCGTCCTCCTTTTGCCGTTATGCACCTTGTCTAGCTCGACGATTACGGGCGATACGAAGTTCGTTACACGATGAGGCCCACTGTATCTTGGTGCTAACTTTGCTGCGAAATTGTCCACTGCTTTGGACAGCTGATGATCTTTTACTAGTACCAAGTTGCCCACCGCCGGTTGCCATTGCCTCCTACGTAAATTATAATGCCTTGCCTGCTCCGCTGACGCTTGCTGTTGTCTACGACGTGCCATCTGATATACCTCTCGCATTTTCGCCATCTTTTCACTGAGAGCCACCTTCTCCTCGCCTGTGCCAAGTGTTTGCTCATCGTAGAGGGCGTTGGGGATCCTCGGTTCCCTACCCTGTACCACGAATGCTGGACTGTAGCCTGTTGACTCGAATACGCTCGTATTCAGTGCTAGTGTCATCTCTGGCAACAACTCATCCCATGTCTTATGCTCCTTCCCAGTGAATTGTGCTATCATCCTCTTGATGTTACGATTCGCTCTCTCCGTCGGGTTCTCTTGCGGTGTGTACGATGCCGTTAGCTGGTGCTTTATGCCGGCTTCATTGCTTCAGTGCTCCATTGTCTGTGATTAGAATTTTTGGCGCGCCAAATCGGGCCAAAATCCTCTCCCTCATACCTCTGATCACATTTTCCGTCGTCGCCTTCCGTATTGCTATGATCTCTACCCATTTCGAGAATTTATCCACGAAAACTAATGCCATCGTATTACCATGCTTCGAACGAGGGAGTGGTCCAACGAAATCTGCACAAACGGTAGCAAAAGGTTCATCTGAAATCTGCGTTAGCATCTTACCTGCAGCTTGTTGCTGGCCGGGTTTATAGACTTGGCATGCGTGGCATTGTTGTACGTACTTCCGTACGTCCCTGAACATCCCAGGCCAGTAATACCGCATCATTGCACGCGCGCTGGATTTCCGTATCCCCATGTGCCCCGCGCTTGTTGTCGTGAATCTCGTTAAGCACTCTTCGCCTCTCCGATTTCGGTACGCATAACTTCCACGGTACCGCATCCTCACCATCCATTTGACTTCCAATTCGTCTGTATAGTCTTCCTTCCTCTATGACGTATTCGGGAAACTTCTCTGGTGTCCTCGTTACTTCAGCCATCTTTGACGTGTACCACTTGCAACTCAAACTTTCTTCATGTATCGTAAGGCTACCCAGCTGTTCCTCCAGTGGCTGCCTCGACAGTGCATCTGCGACCACGCTCATCTTGCCCTTCCTATACTGCACGTCGAACGAATACTGCTGTAACTCGAGCGCCCATCGAGCGATCCGGCCTGACGGACTTTCGATCGCGTTCAACCATTTCAAAGCCAGGTGGTCGGTGATAACCGTGAAATTGTACCCTTCTAAATACGATCTCATTTTCCTTATTGCCCACACGATTGCTAAACATTAATTCTCAGTTGGTGAGTAGTTCATCTCGGCTTTATTCAGCCGGCGGCTAGCATACGCTATTACTCGCTCTTCGTCATCCAACCCCTGTGTGAGAACTGCTCCGAGACCATAATCGCTCGCGTCTGTCTGTAATCGAAATCTTTTCGTAAAATCTGGGCAAGCTGGTGCTGGTGCTTGTATTAGTGCATTCTTCAACGCTTCGAATGCCGCCTGTTGTTCTTCGGGCCATTTCCACCTACTTCCCTTCTTCAACATTGACGTCAGTGTGTGCGCAACTTGTGAAAAGTCGGGTACGAACCTCCGGTACCAAGAAACTATCCCCAGAAATCGCCTTAGCTCTCGTATGTTGTGTGGTGGCGTCAGGTCCTTGATAGCCGCAACTTTGTCGGGATCCGTGTGTATTCCTTCCTCGCTGACGACGTGTCCTAGATATTTCAAACTTTTCTTAAAAAACTCACATTTCTCTGGGTTGATCTTCAGATTCGCCCTCCGTAGCCGCCGAAATACTTCCCCTAGGTGCTTTATATGCTCTTCCAAAGTTGTGCTGGTGATGATGATATCATCCAGGTAGGCAAACACATTTGGTTCCAACTCTGGGCCAATAACACGGTCGAGTGCTCGCTGAAACGTAGCCGGAGCGGAATGTAGACCGAACGGCATCACTTTCCAGTGATACAACCCTCGGCCGGGCACGGTAAATGCTGTATACTTCTTGCTATCTTCTTCCATCGGGATTTGCCAATAACCATTTTTGAGGTCCAGACTGCTGATAAAACGCGCGCTACGTAGCCTATCTAAGTTATGCTGTATTCTTGGGAGTGGGTACGCATCTGGCACTGAGCGAGCGTTGAGCTGCCGATAGTCAACGCAGAGTCTCCATTTGCCGTTCTTCTTCCGGGCTAGAACTATTGGTGCACTGTGTGGGCTGTGGGATGGTTCGATGCAACCCTTCTCTATTAGCTCGTCTACCTCCTTATTTATGATCTCCTGCATCTTTGGGTTCTTAGGGAAATACCGCTGTTTGATTGGACGGTCATCTCGCATCACTATCTTATGCGTGGAAATGTTGGATACTCCTGTCATCTCTTCGAAAATCTGTAATTCGCGCTTTAAAAACGTACTCACCGCAACGTCACTCCTCACGTCTTTCTCGATGCTTGCGCTACCTTCGTCCTCCATCATGGTTGTACACGTCACCATCTCCTGCGCTCTCTCTTCTGCTCGTAACGTCATTTTTTCGTTGCCACGCCTCAGCTCAAATTTAGCTTTTGCCAGATAATCTGTGCCGATCACCACGCTGTCGACTAACCCAGGCAGAACTAACAACTCACTCTGATGCACTTGATCCCCCAGTTTTACCTCTGCGTCCACTGCCTCCGCTATCCATGCTGCGCTGCCATCGCCCATCACCACTGGTGTATGTATCTTCTTGAGCTTCCGTGCGTCTATTTTCGCCGCTGTCTTCTCGCTGATGAAACTTCGTGTCGCCCCCGTATCTACTGACGCCATGACTTCCTCTCCATCCAGGGTTACTGCAGCCAAGATTCGACCTTGGGTCTGCCTAAATGGACTTACTGAGTACGAGGTTGGGTTTTTTAGACGCCACCCCTCGATACCAATGGGGTCTCTGCCCGTTTCCCTGCTGTCCACGACAGCAGTCACGCGTTAGTATACCTACTCGGCCACACTGCCAGCAGAAATCCCTTCGTTCGTTTCGACACCCATGTACGTAGTGTCCGCTTTCCCCGCATCGCCTGCATGCGTTCCGTGGATCGATGGGCCCTTGGCGTGGTGTCGTCGCATGCTCTGGCGTGCTTGCTTGTCGTTGCGCTTCCGTTCTCCCATCTCCTTGCTTCTCATCTTCGTGTATATATTGATAATGCTCAGTTGGCCGTCGCGGCACAAAAGTTTCGCCGCCGGCCTTAGCGGTTCTTTCTCCGGTAAGATGTTCTCGTAATCTTCGGCCTCGCTCTGTTTGATGTAAAGTTGGTACTCTCGTCGACAATTTCTGTAAATCCGGTTCAGCTTCTGCTCGCCGTTGTAGTCAGCGTGACGCATGAGTGCCTGTAACGATAAAACGTAATCCTTAAACTGCTCACCTGCGCGCTGCGTACGCTGACGGATCTCGTCATCTAGCTTCTCGAAATACCTCGAGCTCAGGAAAAATTTTAGAAAGTCCTTCTTGAAGGCTTCCCACTCTTGCCACTGCCTGTTGTTGTTCCGGTACCACACCAAGGCCTTGTCCTTCAGCAACTCAGGTAACGCTCGTGGGATGGAATCGCGACCAACTTCGTAACTGTCGGCCAGCTCCTCCACCCGTTCAATAAAACATAGAGGGTCCTTACCACCGTCATATTTCAGACCCCACTTACGTACTCGATCCATTATATTTGTGTGTGATGCTGGTTGGTACATCGCGTATGGCGGTGTTCGTGACCGCTCTTCGTGCCTGGTTGTTTCGTTGACATTTTCCTGTGTGTTGCCGCCTGGCGATGTTTGCTCGGCGTTTTCTATCGGAGTTGGTGGTCTTACCGTGATTACTGGTCGGACGTGCTGTAGGGCTAATTCTGTGAATCGCTCCTGGAATCTTGTGTCGGTACCTTTCGTCTGGATGAAGCCTGCTAGGCGCTTGCGTAGCTCTTCCACCGTTCCGCTGTCTTCCAGCCAAAACTCGGATGCGTATTTGAGAAGTTCCTCACGATTGAGGTAATACACCCAAGTTACCTTCACCATGCCTGCTAGTTATTTTGCTTTCTCTCCGTGCCTTTCCTGTGGATGTTTTGTATCTCGCAATCCTCTGTGGTTTGTGTCTCGAAATCCTCTGTGTGGTTGTCCTCGTGTTGTTACTTGTTTACCATGGGTCTATGTATTCAGAGTCCCTGCTCGGGCGCCATTTGTGACGGACTTTTCCTTGCGCCGGGGTATGCTCAGTCCGTCCAGGATCCCTGTGGAATTAGAGAAGAATCCCTATCGTCTCCTTTTAAAGAGAAAGTTCCCGTTTTGTTGTTAAAAAGAAACTCTTTATTCCGAAATATTCAAACTACCCTTAAAGCTATGGCGACGGAGGTGGGAAACCACCGTCGGTTCTACGCAAATGGGGTTGGGAAAACCCCCACCGGAATTACGCTTAAACTAAAAATCTCAGACTACTTCGTAAAGAAAGTGGAGGTGGAGAACCACCACTTCCTCCCAGTCGGTGGAATTGGTAAAACCCCCACCGAGTATATAGCTTAAGAATACACTGCTCTTTCTGAAGGTTACGGAGGTGGAAAAACCACCACAATCCCTCTAACGATGGGGTGGGAAAAACCCCCAAAGTTGCTAAAATAAAGAACTCGTGAGATGGAAAATTCCCAGGAGTCCCATTCACCGCTAAACAAGGCGTTAGCAGGCTACTATACCTAGCTGGCTACTGTCTCAATTCGCGAAATTTGTCGCCCTTTTATACTTATCCACGCGCAGGTGGACAGTTATCCTACAACAATAAATTTTACTTATTATATGTATTTACTTAAGGTATCTTACATTTAACTGTCTTATTCTACCCACATCCCACATATCGCATTATAAGTATTTATCTCCAAATTGCGTATGTAAAAATGCCTCTTGTACATAAAGGAACAGACACGTTAAGGGATGTTGTTTTTACCTTTGGATTACTCGTTGAAACTGCTGGGCGATTTAGTTGCAACTGCTCGATACGTCCTCTCAAAGCATCCACCTCGGCCTCGATTTTTTTCTCAAACTGTAAAATTTTTGTATCTTGCGCCTCCAACTTTGAGGAAATACGTCCTTCTTGCTCTTCCAGTTGAGCAGAGATCTGCGATGATATCTGTGCTGAAATTTGCGCCAACATTTCGGCTATTCGTGCCTCTTGTGCTTCAATCTTCGCTGTTATACGGTGCTCCTGCGATTCCAGCTGAGATGGGATTTGGGATATACGTGTCCCACCTTGGATGTTATACGTGTCTCCTGTGATTCCAGTTGAGATGCCATTGTCGATGTTTGAGCAGATATTGCAGCCAAAATCGTGTTGAAGTCTGTGCTCGTAACTGTCTGCGATATTTCATCTTTTCTTCAATTTTTGGCGAGTATGCAACAAAAGAGGAAAGACATACTCTTCTATGTTAATTCCCTCTAATTCCATTGCCTTTCGTAGTCGTGCCTGAAGTTCGAGTTTATTGCCGGTTGTTTTCAATCCACGTCTCTCCAACTCCTTCTTCAGTCGCTGGATCTTCAATTCAATCCACTTTGGCATGCCCAAGTTGTATTCGAAGTCTTCGGAATTTATTCAACAATTCCTCTTCTGACACCAATTGTAACGAATTTACTGCAATTCCTCTTATTTGCAACCTTCTGTTTACGTTCGTATCGCTAGGCTCTTGAATAAATAACTTCAATATTGAATAATGCAAAAATGGCCTTTAAAAAGTACTTCACAATAACACTTATACTTCGCAACTGCTTAAACCAAACTGATTGATGTGCATCTACTGTTGCTGCCTTTTATACTGTGTGATTTCTCGTTCGCATACTTCTAGGCGCTTCCATTTCTACAAATTACTAGTTAGTTATCAGCTATAAATTTCTCAGCTATAACTACAGATGCACGGTTTTTATAGCTTCTCTTATAGCCTATGCACGTGTATATGTGAGTATTACTTGCACAATTAATGCATTCTTTCAGGAGTATCTCAGATATATGCATGTGTTTTTGCGTCTCTTTATTAGAGGGTAAAAGTGCAGAGTACACTGAACCGGGAGTGTACTTATCGCAACTGCACGTTGCGGCGATAAATCAGCGTTCATCCAAGCGAAAGGAAGCGCTGTTGGAGAAGCGGGCGAAATCAAGCAGCTTACACGGCAAATGCGGATAGAGGTGCTGGGCATGGACTGTCTGGCAACCGCCGAAGAAGTTGCCGAGGCTGTTAGGAAAGCTGCTGGCGGGGAAATGACGGGACAGTTCCGTGTGTCTATTTTCTCGGCAAACCAGCGTGAACAGAAGATGGCAGCCATTGAAGTGGACGAAGCTGTTGGCGTCCGTTTACTAGCCAAGGGCAAGATCTGTATCGGCTGCCTGCAATGCTTAGACAGAGGGTAGACGTGCAGCGATGCTTCAGGTGTCTAGGCTACGGACTGCAAAAAGCAGACTGCAGAGGCCCTGATAGAAGCAGTGCTTACTGGAAGTGCGGACAGAGTGGCCATCAGGCCTCGGCCTGCACGGAAACTCCAAAGTGATTTTTATGCCAGTCAGAGAAGGTCGACCACCTTCCCGGGTCTAGAGCATGCAGCACCTTCAGGGAGGCACTCGCTGCCGCAAAGGCCAAATAGGCGCGCAAGTGACCAGGTTCATCCAAGGCAACCTGAACCGAAGCAGGTTAGCCGATAGTCTGCTGGACCTATTGGTTCTTGAAAACAAAGCCAGCTATGCCATCATCAGCGAACCTTATAGAGTCAGGCGTGACGGGCACGTAGACTTAACAGGTGCTGCTGCGATCTGGATCGTAGATGCTGGCATCCACGTACGAAGCCGAGTTGTCGGAAACGGCTACGTACGCGTAACAGTGGCGCACACCACACTAGTGAGCTGCTACCTGTCCCCAAAGCGATGCAATTCAAGGGTTTAAAGATAAGCTAGAACTACTCGAAGACGATTTGCGTGATGAAACCGGTAACGTGGTCGTCGCTGGAGATTTCAGTGCTAGGGCTGTTGAGTGGGGAATGCCCCACACTAACTCCAGAGGAAGGCTAGTGCTAGAAATGGCTGTCCGACTTGGAGTGGTCATTCTGGATACCGGCGCGACCCCGACATATCGGCGACCAGTCTTTGGACACTCTATCCCTGATATTGTATTTATGTATTTATGTATTGTATTTATTTATTTAGTCTATGATATACAAAGAGTCCTACAGACTAGAATATATAAGAATTCATATACTTATATATAATAAATAACCACTCAACTTAAGGCAGAAAAGAGCTTATTTTTAAAGCATTGCCGCGATAAAGAAAAATCAATACAATGTTTATGGTTAATTGAGTAGATTACAATTATAGCGCGTGTGATTGGTCCATTCAGCTCATAATTAGACTTAAAATTCTCAAGAGCAAACATATGATGTTGAGGCAAATTACGTTGGGGAACATGGAAGTTGAAAGATTCAAGAATTACTGGACAATCGATTACGCCATTAACAATATCATAAAGGAACATAATTGTGGATATTACCCTTCTACTTTCCAGGGAATGAAGGTTAATTAACTTACACTTTCAAGAATAAGGAGGAAGGGGCTGGTCGAATTTTAAATCAGATAAACAGTACTTCATAAAAGTTTTCTGAACACGTTCAATCCTCATATTATGAACCTCATAGTGAGGACTCCATATGATGGTAGCATATTCAAGCCTAGATCTAACGAACGCATTATACAACAGCTCCTTAGTATATGGGTCCTTAAATTCGGAGCCATTTCTTTTAATAAATCCCAATAAGGCATAAGCTTTGGGAATTATGAAATGATATTACATTAGTATCGGAAAACCTGCTGTCAAAGGCGGCTGGATGGAGGGTGATGGAGGATCTCACGGGTGGTGACCATAACTACATCACCTTCCATCTTAATGACTCAGGGCAAAGTCGGACAGGGAGACCGCCCCATATGAAAACAAAATGGGATGCCTCTAAGGTTGACGCTGCAAAGTTCTCCGCTATTTTACAAGCGAGCGCACGACAGATAGTCGACAGTGCCGAAGCGGCGAACGCTACGGTAGAAGCCACCATGCGTTGCCTGAACCACACATGCAAGACCTCAATGCCACGAAAAGGGCCTAGGAGAGGTAAAAAACAAGTGCACTGGTGGAGTAGCGAAATCGCCGAACTACGCAGGGTATGCCACAGAAAGCGAAGGCTGGCAACCCGCGCACGCAGCAGGCCTGACGCGCTAGAGCATGCGGAGGCATACAAAAGAGCAAAAAAATTCTCTGTGCCACCATAAAGCAAAGCAAACTTGATAGCTGGAAAAAGCTTTGCAAAAAAGTTGATCGTGATCCTTGGGGACAAGGGTATAAAAAAGTAATGGGGAAATTCAGCACACCGAATCAAACGATGGATGAGGGAAAGATGCGAAGTATATTAGATGCCCTGTTCCTCACTCGCACAAGCAGAGAGGGTGACCGCGTCACCCACGAAGACCACGACGTGCAGCCGTTCAGTGAAGGTGAGCTAAAAGCGGCCCTACACAGAATGAAGCCCGGTAAAGCGCCAGGACCGGATGGGATACCAGCTAAAGCAATAAGACTGGCTGCTAAGAGCAGTCCTGAGCTGCTGCTTCATATGTATAACAAATTCCTGGAAGCCAGGATCTTTCCTACAAGGTGGAAGACAGCGCACCTCGTGCTAATCCCGAAAGGCAAGGGAGACCCGAACTCCCCGTCGTCTTTTCGACCATTATGCATGCTCAACACGGCCGGGAAAATGATGGAAAGCCTCCTTAAACAACGGCTGATAGCAGCCATTGAAGATGGAGGAGGTCTGTCCCATCGTCAGCATGGATTCCGGAAAGGGCACTCCATAATACATGCCATAGCCGAGGTTATAAATGCGGTAAGGAAAGCCGAAATCGCGTGCCACCAAGCTAGGCCGGTTGTCTTACTGGTCACGCTGGACGTGAAAAATGCCTTCAATTCCGTCAGGTGGGACGACATGCTCGATGCGCTGAAACACTCTATCAAGGTACCTCCTTATTTGCTAGCCATATTGAGGGATTACCTGAAAGATCCCTGGCTCACGTACGAAACAAATTAAGGTCAGAGAAAGGTGAGGATAACAGGCGGAGCAGCTCAGGAATCGGTGTTAGGTCCCGACTTCTGGAATGCTTCGTATGACAACCTCCTTCGCTTGTACATGCCAGAAAGCGCTTTTCTTGTCGCTTTCGAAGACGACGTGGCTGCCGTAATTACAGCACGGAACTACGAGCTGGCGCAGCTTAAATTAAACCAAGTAATGCGCAGTGTAAATAGATGGATGAGTGACCATGGACTTCAGCTCGCGACAGCGAAAACTGATATCGTAACCCTCACGAAGAGACGAATTCCCACCATTATGAATATGATGGTTGGAGAACAACTAGTACAAACACGCAGCTCCACGAAATACCTTGGGGTGAGGCTAGATAGCACGCTAAGCTTCTCGGAACACTTTCAAGGAGCCTGCGAGAAAACTGCACAGACCATAGGATACATAAGTTTATTAATGCCAAGTATAGGCGAGCCAAGGCCATGTATAAGAAAACTGCTTGCTTCCGCTTCGAATTCTATACTCTTGTACTGCAATGAAATTCCGAAAGTACCGAGCAGTTTTTACTTCTGTCCAACGTAGGGGGCGCTACGAATTGCCTCAGCTTACCGCACGGTATCCGCAGACGCAGTTCTTGTTATTGTGGGAACCATACCGATACATCTTCTCGCTGAGGAGAGGAAATAAATTTACCACCTCCGAGGAGAAGAACGCAGAGATTTTGCTTCCGCTCAGACGCGAAAATATTCTATCCGACGTTGGCAATAGCAATGGACCTACAGTACTGCAGGCAAGTGGACCAGGGAACTGATTCCCGAGCTGGATCCATGGTTACAGCAGCCACATGGAGAGGTCGACTTCTACCTGATACAGTTTTTAGGTGGCCACGGCTACTTCCGGGAATACCTCCGCAGGATGGGCAAGGTTGAAAATCCGAATTGCTTATACTGTGGGCTCATAGACGATGTACGCCACACCATTTTGGAATGCGATCACTTCGCACAGTAACGAAGAAGATTGGAAGTAACACTAGACGAGCTATCCCCGGGCATCCATTACCTGCGAAAATGACAGATGGGACATGGTCAGCAGATATGCAAGGAATATTCTCCTCGATAAACGGCAAGATGGTTGCTTAGCCCAATAACGTGAGAGTAGCCAGAGAGCTCACGTAGCATGCTTCCGTACCCGAAGTTATGCTAAACGCGGAAAATACGCGTGCCGGGGTAGGTTAGGTTTTAGTGGGTAGCCCATGAAGAAAAAGAAAGGGAGTCCTACACTCGGAGAGGCTCGCTGCTACAGAGAGTAGCACCGAGGCTTAACAGCCCGGTTAGTGAATAAATCATTTCTTCCTTCCACGTAGCAAAAAAAAAAACAAAACAAAAAAAGAATAATAATAATACTAATAAACTATATGTTTATAAAACATTCGAATTAAAAAAGTGTATTTCAAAAAGAAAATATTAAAAATAAAGGAATATATCCATGCATAGTACTTGGCAGATAATTTCCTGCTGGCCATGTTTATGTATCTTCTATCTATATATATAAAATACAAATTATGTATGTAGGTATAGATCGAGTTGCGTCCTAAACGGATCGACCGATCAGAACCAAATTTGCAAAACCCACTTGAAACCTTCCAAGGATGGTCATAGGCTAAAAATAATATCTATATAGAAAGGGGCGTGGCACCTCCCATGCAAAATAAATATTTGGTACTACATAACTCTGAAGGTATTCATGCTAGAACCTTGAATTCAGTAAGAGTTATATGAGGTCAATCCCTAACACCCACAAGAAAATTTGGGGTGGGGGAGAAAGGGGCGTGGCACCTCCCATATAAATGGAATTTATCATACTGCATATCTCTGGATGTAGTAATGGTAGGATAGTGAAAATTGGTAAGGAGCTATATGAGGTTAAGTCCTAACATATCCACTAAATTGTGGAATTGGGAAAAAGGGGGCGTGGCGCCTTCTTAAAATGGGATTTTTCAGAACTATGGCTGTCGTACAAACTTAGGTTATTATAACATCTAACGTCTGACTACAGAGTTGTTTGGCTGTTATTCCTTTTGGATGTCTAGTAATCTTCCGCCGTTAAAATTTTTTGTTAACTTCAGTCTATCCACATCTTCTATCTATATATATATATATATATAAAGTTAAAATTATGAATGTTTGTACGTAGGTATAAATCGGGCTGCGCCTTAAACGGATTGGCCGATCACAACTAAGTTTGAATCACGCACTAGAAACCTTCAAAGATCGCATAGGCTAAACATAACTTCAATATAAACAAGTAAGGAAGGCTAAGTTCGGGTGTAACCGAACATTACATACTCAGCTGAGAGCTTTGGAGACAAAATAAGGGCACATCACAATGTAGGAAAATGAACCTAGGGTAAACCTGGAATGTGTTTGTGTGACATGTGTATCAAATGGAAGGTATTAAAGAGTACTTTAAAATGGAGTGGGCCATAGTTCTATAGGTGGACGCTATTTCGGGATATCGCCATAAAGGTGGACCAGGGGTGACTCTAGAATGCGTTTGTACGATACGGGTATCAAATGAAAGGTGTTAATGATTATTTAAAAGGAAGTGGGCCTTAGTTCTATAGGTGGATGCCTTTTCGAGATATCGCCATAAAGGTTGACCAGGGGTGACTCTAGAATATGTTTGTACGATATGGGTATCAAATGAAAGGTGTTTATGAGTATTTTCAAAGGCAGTGGGCCTTAGTTGTATAGGTGGACGCCTTTTCGAGATATCGCCATAAAGGTGGACCAGGAGTTACTCCAGAATGTGTTTGTACGATATGGGTATCTAATGAAAGGTGTTAATGAGTATTTTAAAAGGGAGTGGGCCTTAGTTCTATAGGTGGACGCCTTTTCGAGATATCGCCATAAAGGTGGATCAGGGGTGACTCTAGAATGTGTTTGTACCATATGGGTATCCAATGAGTACTTTAAAAGGGAGTGGACCTTAGTTCTATAGGCGGACGCCTTTTCGAGATATCGCAATAAAGGTGGACCAGGGGTGACTCTACAATGCGCGTATCAAATGAACGGTGCTAATGATTATTTAAAACGTAATGGGCCTTAGTTCTATAGGCGGACGCCTTTTCGAGATATCGCCATAAAGGTGGACCAGGGGTGACTCTACAATGCGCGTGTCAAATGAACGGTGCTAATGATTATTTAAAACGTAATGGGCCTTAGTTCTATAGGCGGACGCCTTTTCGAGATATCGCAATAAGGGCGAACCAGGGGTGACTCTAGAATGTGTTTTTACGATATGGGTATGAAATTAAAGGTACTAATGAGGGTTTTATAAGGGCCTTAGTTGTATATGTGAAGGCGTTTTCGAGATATTGACCAAAATGTGGACCAGGGTGACCCAGAACATCATCTGTCGGGTACCGCTAATTTATTTATATATGTCATACCACGAACAGTATTCCTGCCAAGATTGCAAGGGTTTTTGATTTCGACCTCCAGAACTTTTTTATTTTCTTCTACTTAATATGGTAGGTGTCACACCCGTTTTACAAAGTTTTTTGTAAAGATATATTTTGCGTCAGTAAATCAATCCAATTACCATGTTTCATCCCCTTTTTCATATTTGGTATAGAATTATGGCATTTTTTTAATTTTTCGTAATTTTCAATATCGAAAAAGTGGGCGTGGTCATGGTCGGATTTCGGCCATTTTTTATACCAAGATAAAGCGAGATCAAATAAGTACTTGAACTAAGTTTAATAAAGATATATCGATTTTTGCTCAAGTTATAGTGTTAACGGCCAGCGGAAGGACAGACGGTCGACTGTGTATAAAAACTGGGCGTGGCTTCAGCCGATTTTGCACAGAAAACAGTTATCGTCATAGAATCTATGCAGCTATCAAATTTCACAAGGATTGGTAAATTTTTGTTCGACTTATGGCCTTAAAAGTATTCTAGACGAATTAAATGAAAAAGGGCGGAGCCAAACCCATTTTGAAATTTTCTTTTATTTTTGTATTTTGTTGCACCATATCATTACTGGAGTTGAATGTTGACATAATTTACTTATATACTGTAAAGATATAAAATTTTTTGTTAAAATTTGACTTAAATTTTTTTTTTTTTAAATTGGGCGTATTCGTCACCCGATCCTGCTAGTTTTTATTTAGCGCACGTATAGTAATAGGAGGAACGTGCGTGCCAAATTTCATCATGATATCTACAACGACTACGCAATTATAGCTTGCAAAACTTTTAAATTACCTTCTTTTAAAAGTGGACGGTGCCACGCCCGTTGTCCAAAATTTTACTAGTTTTCTATTTTTCGTCGTAAGATCAACGCACTTACCAAGTTTTATCGCGTTATCCGTTTTCGGTAATGAATTATTGCACTTTTTCCGTTTTTCGAAATTTTCGATATCGAAAAAGTGGGCGTGGTTGTAGTCCGATTTTGTTCACTTTAAATAGCGATCTGAGACGAGCGCCCAGGAACCTACATTCCAAATTTCATCAAGATACCTCAAAATTTACTCAAGTTATCGTGTTTACGGACGGACGGACGGACGGACATGGCTAATTGAATTTCTTTTTTCGCCCAGATCATTTTGATATATAGAAGTCTCTACCTATATCGATTAGTTTATGCCGTTACGGATTACCTTTATGCGACCAAAGTTAATATACTCTGTGAGCTCTGCTCAGCTGAGTATAAAAAGGGGGTGGCACCTACCATACAAATTGAATGTTTGATACAGCATAACTCTGGATGTATTCATGCAAGAATATTGAAATCCAGTAAAGAGTTAAATTGGATCAATCCCTAACACCACTAAGAAAACAAGGGTGAGTAAGAAAGGGCGTGGCACCTCCCATACAAATGGAATAATGAAAATTGTTATGGAGCTATATGACGTTAAGTCCTAACAGCACCAGTAATGTATGGAATTGAAAAAAAAAAACAAGACAATTGGGACTTTCAGAACTATGGCTGCCTTAAAACTTAGGTTATTTCAACATGTAAAGTTTGATTGCAGAGTTGGGGTTGGCTGTTATTCCTTTAGTATTCTTTTATGTTATCTTCAGGGTTGGTACTTTTGGATACGCCTGGAGGAACCGGAAAATACATTTCTGTTTAATTTGATATTAGTTGATGTAAGAGCAAAAAGAGAAATCACTATGGCAATTGCTTTCTCATATACCGCGGATACCCTTTGTGTGGTGGACGTAAAACTCCGCATTTAAATGACCACTGTCTGCAAAAATCTGATACAACGATGTGCAACATAGGCAAACGGTCAGGCCAAAGTGAGGGTGTGCGATGTGTGCAACATGACTCATAAACAGGCGCTGCAAATTTTAGACCGAACCCTTAAGAATTTAGCTTTTGCAGCTTTTGCTAAGCAACTTCTTGAAATTAATTATTTCTTTACTAAGAGATTTGATTTCTTTTCCTGCAAGTTTTTTAGAAATTATGACATCACCTGAAGCTTTAATAGCTAATGTTTCTTCCAAATATTGAATCTATCTTTACAAACTATAAGTGGCTTTGAGAAAAGGCATTTTAGGCACGTTAAAATGAGGATGTTAATATCACTACAACCCAGACAACTTATCACTCTATTAACACAGTCGTCGAAGAGTCTCAAGCTGTGCATATCCGATTGAGTGTATTAGCTCTTTTGAGCCTTCAGAAATTTCTCCTCATCGATTGATCCTTAAAAAAGGGCCCATAATATCATAATATTTATGCTTCGTTATTTCGATTCTTCACGCTTATGAAGTGGGACATCAGTGGGTTTTTTATCACAAAACTTTTACGAATGTCATTGAAGCAATTAATTTTATCGGAAATTTTCGAAAACAAAAAAGTTTAAAACCAAGGATTCCATTGATACCGATAGATTTGTCTTTTCAATTTTAAATGCTTCAAATTTCCTATCCCTATCAATGAAGCCAAGGACGATCACTAGCTGCGAATCAAAGGATTGATGAGCGCACTACAAAGCTTCAGAACTTCTGCAACTCAATTTTAAACCTCACCTACGCGAGGGGAATCTTGTTACAAATATTAATATATCATACAACAAAAGTCATTAGCTGTAGCAGAAGTCAATCTTACCAACTTATACCCGTGGTCAGTTACGCGCAGCCTGCATATTTTTATAGAAACTTGGGGTAAAACCCACGGGCATAGGCTAGTAATATTATAAATGCAAAAATTTGGGTGTTTGTATGTCCAGACGTTTGTCTTTGTGACTCTATCAACCAAGAACGGCTGGACGGATTTGGATTAAATTTGGCATACATATAGCCAATAGTCTAGAAGGATCTACTTGCTATATTTTTTTGAAAAGGGGGGATGTCCCTTCCCCCTATGAACAGTTAGTGTGACAGTTTAGATAAGCCTGGGGTTTATTCGGTCACATGCTCACAAATCAATAACGACGGTAGATGTATGTGGCGCAAAATACACAGGCCAGTCGACTCGCACTGTACGTATCAGGATGAGCGAACATTTGAAGTACATTAAAAATATTGAACCGAAAAGTGGAATTGCGGAGCACGCTTTATTGAACGAGCACGTATTGAGTGAGGATGACTGTAAAGTGATTAAATCGGAATCTAATATCAATAGATTAAATATCTTAGAATCGTTACATATTTATGAAACAAAAATGAAAATGAAAATACAAGAAGACTTAAATAATTTATTTAAGTGGCTATGCAGTAGAAAGCTAAAACTTAATATTGATAAAACTAAGTATATGATATTTAACAAGAACCATAATAACTTAATCCAGTCTAGTCTGAAAATAAAAACCAATGCAATTGAAAGAGTAGGTCAAATGAAGTACCTAGGTATAATAATTGATGAGAAACTAAGTTTCACAGAACACATGAATCATTTAGAGAAGAAAATTGCACAGAAAATAGGATTTATGTATCGAACATGTAAGCATATTAGCCAACATCATAAAATATTAGTATATAGATCAATTGTAGAACCACATTTTATTTACTGCCCATCAATACTACTAGTAACAAATGATACGTTAATTAATAAGCTCCAAATACAGCAAAATAAAGCAATGCGTTTGATACTAAAATGCTCTTATAGAACATCAAAAAGTATTATGCTTCCTATGTTAAATTGGCTTAGTATTAAGCAATTAATCTGTTATTACTCTTTGAAGTGTATACATTACATAACACAGGGAATGTTACCAAATTATCTGAGTGATAGGATACAGTACAATTATGAGATCCATAACTATGGAACTAGGAGTAGCAGAAATTTAAGACTGCCCAAAGTAAGAACCGAGTTCGCAAAAAAACCTTAGAATACGTAGGCTATAAAATGTATAATGAACTACCAGCAGAGATAAAAGACTGTGAAAACGTTGTTAAGTTTAAAGAAAAACTATTTCTATATTGTATAAATTTAAATATTTAATACTAGTTAAACAATAAATTTACTCATTTCTTTTTAATGAAATAATTTTAAGAAACAGTTATGAATTTTGTAAATTGTACTATACAATGAATTAGGCTTTTTTGGCCGTAATAAATAAAATAATAATAATAATAACAAAAATGTCGCGGTGTACTCTACTCTTATTTCAGCCATACAGTAAACTTATGATTTGCTTGCTATTGTTATTGTTCTTGTCATTGCACATTTTCTCATTACCTTTGTTATATGTATCTACTGTATTTAGTAAATTATGTTTGCATAATTTTAATATTTATGGACTTATTCTGCGATATATGTATTAGACAATGTTTAGTTGAACACTACCAACTGAGGATGGCACCACGCGAGTGCCGAAACAATTTTGTATTGAAAAGTATTATTGTTTTTATAATACAATAAAAAATATATTAAGTGACGAAAAGGAGTTTTACGTGTTTTTCGTTTTCACCAGAATTTAATTATTATATTTTTTCGCCTTTGTTACTGAATCACGTTACAACGGCTACACTGATTTTTATGAAATTTCGGACACAGATAGACAATAGTCTACTGGCGAAATTTTTTTCGAATATGGAAAAGGCCTATATTACAAACTCAATGGGTCAAATAAGTCGAGGGCTTTGTTTGTAACTCTTAATTCGCTTCAACGCGCCTGCTGCCTTTTTAACATGCTTTTATAATTAACTTCACCTTATATTTAATCCCATCAGGGTCAGATACCCTTCCGGGATCATTTCTGGATGATTTTCGCGATCCGTCCGGGTTCCCGTCGGGGCTATTTCGGGATATTTTCGGTATCTTTCTGGTATAATTTCTGGATCCCATCAGGGTCATTTCGGGATCATTTGGGGACCCTTCCGTTATCATTTCTGGATGATTTTCGGGATCCTTCCGGGCTTTTTCGGGATAATTTCTGGATAGTTTTCGGGATTCATCTGGGATCCCATCAGGGTTATTTCGGGACGTTTTCGGTATCCTTCCGGGATCATTTTTGGGTCCCGTCAGGGTCATTTCGCGACTATTTCGGGATCATTTAGGGACCCTTCCGTTATCATTTCTGGACCCTTTTCGGGATCCTTCCGGGCCTTTTCAGGATAATTTCTGGATAGTTTTCGGGATCCATCTGGGATCCCATCAGGGTTATTTCGGGACGTTTTCGGTATCCTTCTGAGATCATTTTTGGATCCCGTCAGGGTCATTTCTCGACTATTTCGGGATCATTTAGGGTCCCTTCCGTTATCATTTCTGGATGATTTTCCGGATCCTTCCGGGCTTTTTCGGGATAATTTCTGGATAGTTTTCGGGATCCCTTCAGGGTTATTTCGGGACGATTTCGGTATCCTTCCGAGTTAATTTTTGGATCCCGTCAGGGTCATTTCGCGACTATTTCGGGATCATTTAGGGACCCTTCCGGGATAATTTCTGGAGAGTTTTCCGGATCCGTCCGGGATCTCTTCAGGGTCATCTCGTGACTATTTCGGGATCATTTGGGGATCCCTCGGGGATCATTTCTGGATGGTTTTCGGGGTTTGTCCGGAATCCCGTCGGGATCATTTCGGGACTATTTTGGTTTCATTTTGGGACCGGTCCGGGAATGTTTTAGCCTTAATATTTAACACGGCTCTTTCGTTCTTTTTTTGATTTTTTTAAATGAATTCTGTAATGAACTGTTATAACTCTAATTACACTTTTTTATACTCAGTTGAGCAGAGCTCACAGAGTATATTAACTTTGATTGGATAACGGTTGGTTGTACAGGTATAAAGGAATCGAGATTGATATAGACTTCCATATATCAAAATCATCAGTATCGAAAAAAAATTTGATTTAGCCATGTGAGTCCGTCCGTCCGTCCATCCGTCCGTCCGTCTGTCCGTTTACACGATAACTTGAGTAAAATTTGAAGTATCTTGATGAAATTTGGTATGTATATTCCTAGGCACACATCTCAGATCGCTGTTTAAAATGAACGATATCGGACTATAACCACGCCCATTTTTTCGATATCGAAAATTTCGAAAAACCGAAAAAATGCGATAATTCATTTCCAAAGGCTGATAAAGCGATTAAACTTAGTAGATGGGTTGACGTTATGACGCAGAATAGAAAATTAGTAAGATTTTGGACAATGGGCGTGGCACCGCCCACTTTTACAAGAAGGTAATTTAAAAGTTTTGCAAACTGTAATTTGGCAGTCGTTGAAGATATCATGATGAAATTTGGCAGGAACGTTACTACTATTACTATATATGTGCTAAATAAAAATTAGCAAAATTGGATGAAGAACACGCCCACTTTAAAAAAAAAAAAATTTTTTAATTCAAATTTTAACAAAAAATTTGATATCTTTACTGTATATAAGTAAATTAAGTAAAAATTCAACTCCAGTAATGATATGATGCAACAAAATACAAAAATAAAAGAAAATTTCAAAATGGGCGTGGCTCCGCCCATTTTCATTTAGTTTGTCTAGAATACTTTTAATGCCATAAGTCGAACAAAAATTTACCAATCCTTCTTAAATGTGGTAGGGGCATAGATTCTATGACGGTAACTGTTTTCTGTGAAAATGGGCGAAATCGGTGGAAGCCACGCCCAGTTTTTATACACAGTCCACCGTCTGACCTTCCGCTCGGCCGTTAACACAATAACTTGAGCAAAAACCGATATATCTTTACTAAACTTAGTCCACGTACTTATCTGAACTCACTTTATCTTGGTATAAAAAATGGCCGAAATCCGACCATAACCACGCCCACTTTATCGATATCGAAAATTACGAAAAATGAAAAAAATGCCATAATTCTGTACCAAATACGAAAAAAGGGATGAAACATGGTAATTGGATTGCTTTATTGACGCAAAATATAACTTTGGAAAAAACTTTGTAAAATGGGAAGAAGAAAATGAAAAAGTTCTACAAGGCGAAATCAACAGCGTTTGGAATCTTGGCAGGAATACTGTTAGTGGTATTGCATATATAAATAAATTAGCAGTACCCGACAGATGGTTTTCTGGATCACCTGGTCCACATTTTGGGCGATATCGCGAAAACGCCTTCACATATACATCTAAGGGCCACTAGCTTTTAAAAACCTCATTAATACCTTTAATTTGATATCCATACCGTACAAACACATTCTAGAGTCACCCCTGGCCCACCCTAATGGCGATATCTCTAAAAGGCGTTCACCTATAGACCTAATGCCCACTCCCTCTTAAAATGCTCCGTAACACCTTTCGTTATTTACCCATATCGCACAAACATTCTAGAGTCACCCCTAGCCCACCCTAATGGCGATATCTCAAAACGGCGTCCACCTATAAACCTAATGCCCACTCCCTCTTAAAATGCTCAGTAAACCCTTTCGTTTGATACCCATATCGTACAAACATTTTAGAGTCACCCCTGGCCCACCCTAATGGCGATATCTCGAAAAGGCGTCCACCTATAGACCTAATGCCCACTCCCTCCTAAAATGCTCAGTAACACCTTTCGTTTGATACCCATATCGTACAAACTTTCTAGAGTTACCCCTGGCCCACCCCAATGGCGATATCTCAAACAGGCGTCCACCTATAAACCTCAGTAACACTTTTCGTTTGATACCCATATCGTACAAACATTCTAGAGTCACCCCTGGCCCACCCTAATGGCGGTATCTCGAAAAAGCGTTCACCTATAGACCTAATGCCCACTCCCTCTTAAAATGCTCAGTAACACCTTTCGTTATTTACCCATATCGTACAAACATTCTAGAGTCACCCCTTGCCCACCCTAATAGCGATATCTCAAAAAGGCGTCCACCTATAAACCTAATGCCCACTCCCTCTTAAAATGCTCAGTAACACCTTTCGTTTGATACCCATATCGTACAAACATTTTAGAGTCACCCCTGGCCCACCCTAATGGCGATATCTCGAAAAGGCGTCCACCTATAGACCTAGTGCCCACTCCCTCCTAAAATGCTCAGTAACACCTTTCGTTTGATACCCATATCGTACAAACACATTCTAGAGTCACCCTGGCCCACCCTAATGGCGATATCTCGAAAAGGCGTCCACCTATAGACCTAATTCCCACTCCCTCTTAAAATGCTCAGTAACACCTTTCGTTTGATACCCATATCGTACAAACATTCTAGAGTCACCCCTGGTCCACCTTTATGGCGATATCTCGAAAAGGCGTCCACCTATAGGACTAAGGAATACTCCCTTTTAAAATACCCATTACCACCTTTCATTTGATACCCATATCGTACAAACACATTCTAGAGTCACCCCTGCCCACCCTAATGGCGATATCTCGAAAAGGCGTCCACCTATAGACCTAATGCCCACTCCCTCTTAAAATGCTCAGTAACACCTTTCGTTTGATACCCATATCGTACAAACATTCTAGAGTCACCCCTGGCCCACCCTAATGGCGATATCTCGAAAAGGCGTCCACCTATAGACCTAATGCCCACTCCCTCTTAAAATGCTCAGTAACACCTTTCGTTTGATACCCATATCGTACAAACACATTCTAGAGTCACCCCTTGCCCACCCTAATGGCGATATCTCGAAAAGGATTCCACCTATAGACCTAATGCCCACTCCCTCTTAAAATGCTCAGTAACACCTTTCGTTTGATACCCATATCGTACAAACATTCTGGAGTCACCCTTGGTCCACCTTTATGGCGATATCTCGAAAAGGCTTCCACCTATAGAACTAAGGATTACTCCCTTTTAAAATACTCATTACCACCTTTCATTTGATACCCATATCGTAAAAACACATTCTAGAGTCACCCCTGGCCCACCCTAATGGCGAAATTTCGAAAAGGCGTCCACCTATAGAACTAATGCCCACTCCCTTTTAAAATACCTTTCGTTTGATACCCATATCGTACAAACATTCTAGAGTCACCCCTGGCCCACCCTAATGGCGACATCTCGAAAAGGCGTCCACCTATAGACCTAATGCCCACTCCCTCTTAAAATGCTCAGTAACGCCTTTCATTTGATTCCCATATCGTACAAACACATTCTAGAGTCACCCCTGGCCCACCTTAATGGCGATATCTCGAAAAGGAGTCCACCGATAGACCTAAGGCACGCTCCCTCTTAAAATGCTCAGTAACACCTTTCATTTGATACCCATATCGTACAAGCACATTCTAGAGTCAGCCCTGGTCCACCTTTATGGCGATATCCCTAAATGGCGTCCACCCATAGAACTATGGCCTACTCTCTCTTAAAATACTCTTTAATACCTTCCATTTGATACACATGTCATACAACCACATTCCAGGGTTTCCCTAGGTTCATTTTCCTACATGGTGATTTTCCTTATTTTGTCTCCATAGCTCTCAACTGAGTATGTAATGTTCGGTTACACCCGAACTTAGCCTTCCTTACTTGTTTAATATTTTTTTATCATTTCAGGATTGTTTTCGGGATCACGTTAAGGGAATTTCGGGACTATTCCGGGACTTATTCGTAACTATTTCGGGATGATTTTGGGTCACTTCCGGTATCATTTCTGGATGGTTTTTGGAGTCCGTCCGGGATCCCAATGGGGTCATTTCGTGGCTTTTTTTGGACTATTTCAAGACCGTTTGGGGACCATTCTGAGATCATTTCAGGTTCCGTCCGGTATCCCGCCAGGGTCATTTCGGATCCTGTCATTTCGGGGCTATATTGAGACCCTTCTGGTATCTTTTCTGGATGGTTTCCCGGATCTGTCCGGGATCCCGTCGGGGTCATTTCGGGACTATTTTGGGATCATTTCTGGATAGTTTTCGGGATCCGTCCGGGATCTCGTCAGGGTCATTTCGTGACTATTTCGGGATCATTTGGGGATCCCTTAGGGATCATTTCTGGATGGTTTTCGTGATTTGTCCGGGATACCGTCGGGATCACTTCGGGACTATTTTGGTATCATTTTGGGGCCCTTCCGGGTATGATTTATCTTTAATATCTAACACAGCTCATTCGTTCTTTTTTTGATTTTTTAACATGAATCCTGTAACGAACTGTTATAACCATAATGACACTTTTTTTAATATTTTAACCAACTAAATACCCGAAAAAGCAACACTATTCTAATAAATATCTAAACAATTCTCTTTGGTTTTAGCTAATTGTAATTTCACTCCTTTGTTCTACGAATAAATAAATAATTATTAAGTAATACCTTCACCACTGTCATATCAATTAATTTAACTTATGTATTTCTTTAATTCGAAAAAACTGTATTGTACTATTCACGTAAGCGTGCACTTCAAATTATTAGTTCATTTAGTTATTTTTGTTTACTCTATTACAAAATTAAATACATTGACAAAAATAATTTTTAAATAGATATTTTGATAAGCAGGCTAACGTGAAAAGCCCATATATGTATTTTATTTTCTCCTTACGGACGGGGCCACAGGTAAAGGCTAGTATATTATAAATGTGAAAGTTAGGATGTTTAGATATCCAGGCGTTTGTCAATAACGCAACAAAGGCTGGACAGATTTGGATGAAATTTGGCACACATATAGCCAATAGTCTAGAAGGATCTGCTAGCTACATGTTTTTTAAAAAGGTTCGAGGTCCACGTCCCCTAGGGGCAGTTATAATTTAATTTTTTTTTTTCGTCTTTGTGACTGTATCACGCCAGAAGGACTCGGACACGGATTCGACGAAATTGGGGTCATGGTCAGACAATAGTCTACTGGCTTTAAATTTTCCGAAAATGGAAAGGGGGAGGTCCCACAGCCTCTACGAACAATTACTTTTTAATAATTTTTACACATTACAACCTTAAGTGTACTTGTTATAACTCAAAATCAATTTTCTCCTAAATCAATAATTTTTGGTATCTGGCTCATGCAGATCGCGATCTAAGTAATTTTGGAAAAACAATCAGTAGTGCTTTCCTTCTCCTCCCGCCATCCTCCCTCCTTCAATTGTTTTTATTAACACGGTTATATTATATATTAGCTTCACTTGTATATATATTTGTTTTGACTGTCTTTGCTAGACGCGCAAAGGATAGTTGACACATCTAGTGGCAATTATTGAAGACCCGCGGCAGTGGTTAAATAACTCGCTACAAAACGCGTTGTAGCATAATCTGATTAAGGTTCAGTTGGTCCTACTTAAACATATATGAAAATATCATTTGTAAAGATATGAGCGGTTGACTATCAGTAGACATTTGACGCGGCACACTTTTATCTATTTGTCTGATCAACGCCCTAGATTGATGAGGAGTGTGATGACTAGTAGAGTGTTTATTATTTGTTATAAAATTATTAACTTTGTATTTTATACTTTAAATTTTAAATATTTTGTAATCGCATTAGTTTTTGTAAATGAAAATTTTGAATTTATCAAAATGAAAATTTTTGGTTTAATAAGATTTTATACTTTAAACTTGAAATAAATAAATTTTAAAAATAGCAATTTGAGTGTTGTTATTTTGGCGGTACAGCTAAATTAACTAGAAAGTTCTTACTTTAAATTGTCTCTGTCGCATTGTGATTGTGTTGTGCTATTTATTTGAAAGAATTTGAACAACTTTTTGGTGCTTGGAGTTGCTACATTAACTATTTTTCGAAGACATGGTACCAGCGAATTTTACAACAACTTGAAGAGTGGAAGAAAAGTGTACAACAATACAAAAACAACATGTGATCTTCTCGTGGCAGTATAATTAACAACAAATAACAAAAGCACCGAAATTATAATTATTGAAATAATAAATTAGAACTAATGCTTTATGCTTTTCTACTAATTTTACGACAACAAAAACAATATTGCCAAATAGATAACAGAAGTTTGAGCTAAAATCAAATATATGTAAGTAGCAGCAGTAGCACGAGCTAATTAAATAAAATAATTATTGTGGCTGCATTTATTTTTTCTAAATAAAGAAATACAGAAATACATTCATTTATTTTCGTTTGTGCCAATGTGCTGTTTTGTTGTTGGCAAGATATTCGTATGCAAACGATTGAAATTCGCACAATAAAAACGTTGCACTAAGAAAACAGCAACAATAACAAATAACAACAATCAAAGCAAAAATCAATCTACTTTTATGGAACAATTCATATATTTTCTTATTATTTAAATTTATATTTAAATTTGTTGAGGCGGCAAGACCACAGATAGGGCGCGCTCGCAATAATGGTGGGGAGAAAATAAAGGAAAAAAACAACGATTACGTTATAAAGGATGCACAATAATGTTTATTCAAATAAAAGTAAATGCAAATGCAGAGTTAATCCACTTAATCACAATTCAATGAACTCGTTAGAAAAAAAAATACACAATAATGTTTATTAAAATAAAAGTAAATGCAATGCAAAGTTACTCCACTTAATGGCAATTCAATATTTCCGAAGACGGAAGTGCAAAATGAATTTTAGAATTTTTAATATTGTTGAAAGACTTACCTTCGGTGGCTTGGCTGCTGGCGGTTTCTTAAACGTTCGCAAAAGAAGTGAAAGAGGTAAAAAACCTTTAGTTCGCGGTCACCGCCGAATCCTAGGCTTAACTATTATCCGGCTGGGTAAACGGTTATCGGTATAAACCGATATGTATAAATGAAAAATGTGAGGTAAAAGGACAACGAAAAGGAAAAGTAAAGCGATACGAGGGTGCACCGCCATATTTAGGCTTGTGGCCTAAACATGCCGGCCCCCTTGCGGCGAGCAACTTCGAAACGATCGTGACGCCCCAACAACCAAGCCCCAAAGGGCTCGCGAGAACGAATCTCAACATAAAATTAACGAATCTCAACTTAAATTTAGACCCTGCTGTAAATGCGTATGGAAGAAAAATAGTGTGACTAGGATACATAATTCGACCGACGCCAGACGCTTCTCCGTGGGATTCCTGTGAATAAAGAGATGTTAGTCGAAATAGACATGGGTTGATTTTAGTGCACTTTACTTATTGAATGAACAGATGCCTGATTATTGCTGGTGGGCTCCAGACACTACCAACCCGAATATGGTGGCTTGAGTCAGCAGCCCGCCTACGTTAGACGGTGGTGTGCCGCTAACCATTAGGCTGGCGTAGACATCGGCACCTAGTGTGAGCGGGCAGGTGTAGACCGGTGGAAAGCTGGATCCGCCAGCTTCATGTATTGGAATGGCGTGACTACCGATGGATCCAGAGTTGCTGTAGGACTAAGCCTGGAATATCGTGACACCACTGTGGCCTGGGTCGTCACTGCTCCCGTTACCCCGTATTTCCCTCGTAGAACAAGCGTGCACTTCACGTGATAGGATGTGCCGGTAAGCTCAAACCCGAGGTCCTTTACGAGGTTTGCATCGATGATGGAGTTCGGAGCGCATGGATCGATAAGGGCGCGTACTGCGTGGAGCTTCCCTCCTGCTGCTATCCGGACGACCGCCGTTGGAGCTATGGCTACGAATGCGAGTGTAATGGTCGTTGCTAGAGGAGACTCCCGGAGGCGTCCCGTTCTGAAGCCGGCTGGCGTTGTTGGTTGGCGCGCGAGCGTGGGTACTTGGGCACGAGCATTATACGGGGCTGCCCTGCCAACTGAGCGTCGTGACGAGCGGGACGGACGCGGTTCCGCGTCGCCACGGCGCCCCCCGGCAGAGCGGTGCTTTTCATGACGTAATAGCGGTCGAAAACGTTGTGGTCCTGAACCGCCCGGTGGTGTTGTTGCTACTATTGCAGTAGGATCTTCCGTCGTTCGATCTCTTCGTCGGCGACGTCCGCTTCCCACCACAGGGTTTGATCCGTGGCGTGGATGGATAGGGCTCCGTCGGAGCTCTCTTCGCCATCACTCTCATGGGACGGTGGTGGAACGTCGTCGAGGTGTGTTGACGTTGCTCGTTGCACCGATGACAGCGATCTTCGCTGGGACATGTCTTCCGTTGGTGGAATGGCGATAAGCAATTGGTGCAGAATCTCAAATCTATAATCGTCTTTAGTCGATCCATGTTCGTCATGCCCCGGTAAATTGGGCAGAGCCTTATGCTGTGCGATTTTTTACATAGCCGGCATGGGACGCTGAATGTGCTGCCGCGTGCCTCCGTCTTGGCGCGTTTATGGGACAATCCAGTCATTCTGGAATATCAAATTGTTAATAGAACATTCGTAGATGCCCTTGTGTTGGGTGGCTTATGAGCGGAGACAAGGAGCTTAATAGGCTGAGCTTGTGGTTGGCGTACTCGGGATGAATAATATGATTAAGTCAGTCTGCCGACATAATGACGTGTAGTGGTTGAAACCACTGTTAGGTAGGTTGGTAGGTTGAACTGGCCGGTCCATGAGGACCTCACATAGACTGATTGAGTCCGTAGTGTTACCAGAAGTTTGTTTTAACGACCAAACTGAAAAACCCTATCAAAAACCAGGACCTATGTTATAAAATAACTCCGTCCTCTTGGCAAATACTAGAAGCTTCCTAGGACTTAAGCCACTTGCTGCTTCTAGATCTGACAGCTGTATCACTCCTAATAGCTGGAGTCTTAGCCTGGCAAGTGCAGGGCACGAGCACAGAACGTGCTCGATCGTTTCCCCCTCCAACCCGCACTTCCTACACCTGCTATCACTGACCAAGCCTAATTTAAAGGCATGTGACGCCAGAAGGCAGTGTCCAGTCAGAATACCCGTCATGAGCCTACAGTCCTCCCTTTTTAATGATAGAAGCAACTGTGTTAGTCTAAGGTTGTAAGACCTACACATAATCTTCGACACTTTACAGCCCCGCGCTTGAACCCACGCCTTTTCTGCTTGGTCGATCATGTCCACCTCTCGCCTTCGCTTAATCTCGCCCAATCTAATTGGGACGTCTACGGAGCAAGCTTCAAGGGATGCGCCCTTTTTAGCTAATTCGTCCGCTTTTTCATTCCCATCTATTCCCATATGCCCTGGGACCCAATATAGATGTATGCTTCTCCCTGTCCCGATTCTCTCCAGAGACTGCTTACACTCTAACACGCATTTAGATGCTATGCTATGCGAGATTATTGCCTTAATTGCTGCTTGACTGTCAATATAAAAGTTAACACGGTTGCAGCTTAAGCTATTCTCTTCCAGGGTTTCTACTGCTTTGGTTACGGCTAATATTTCCGCTTGGAAAACGCTACAGTAATCCGGCAGCCTGTAGGATCTGCTTAATTCCGGATCAGCGCAGTATACCGCAGACCCTACTCCTTCCACTATTTTGGAACCATCGCTGTACACATGTATCGCCTCGTCCGCCATTTGCGCACCCTTGCGCCAACCGTCCACCTCTATTGTGGCCTTAAGATCTCCCTCAAAGTGCAGGTAGGGAATCATGTAGTCTGTTCGTCTTGTGACTGAATACGCTATACTACTATGGCCATATGATCGGCGCTCAAGCTGCCCCGAAGCACCGAGCCTGGTTGCGGTCGTTAATGCTTTGTTCTTTGCTACCAGGTCTACAGGTGGAATGTGCAGAATGGCATACAGTGCAGCCGTCGGGGTTATTTTCAGGGCTCCCGTAATGCAAAGCATCGATAGTCTGCATACCCCCTCTAATTTTTTGAGGTATGTTGTTTTTTGTGTGGCTTTCCACCAAACAAGAACTCCATAGTATAGAATAGGGCTTACAATCGCTGTAAAAACCCAATGAGAAAGAGAGGGCGATAGGCCCCACGTACACCCCAGCATTCTTTTACATGCATAGAGTGCCGTTGAGGCCTTCTTGACCCTCTCCTCCGCGTTGAGCTTCCATGAAAGCTTACTGTCTAGGATGATTCCTAGATATTTTGTGCAAGGTTTCTCCTGTAAGGTCACCGCTCCTAACTTAGGCCTGGTCCAATTTGGGACCTTGTACCTCTTTGTAAACAAGACCATATCCGTCTTCTCCGCATTGACTTTCAGCCCGACATTAGATGCCCAGGTATGAATATCCCGAAGCGCCCGATCCATCAAAGAACTAATCGTTGGAAGGCATTTTCCACTTATGACAATTGCAACGTCATCTGCGTAAGCCGTAAGTTTTACGGGTCCCTCATCGAATTGCCTGAGCAGTTGGTTGATGACCAGTGTCCACAGCAGAGGTGATAGCACCCCTCCCTGCGGCGTGCCCCTGTCCACTGATTTCGTGGCCTCGTACAATCCCCATTGTGATGTAATCTTTCTGCAATTTAACATGCAGCCGATCCATCTGATTAAGGCAGGATGTACTTTAATGTAATTAAGACCATCCATAATCGCCCATTTTGCAACATTATTGAAAGCCCCGGCAATGTCCAAGAAGACTCCTAGAGCATACTCCTTATATTCCAGGGATTTCTCTATGCTTTTTACCACCCTATGCAATGCGGTGTCTACCGACTTGCCTTTGGTGTACGCATGCTGTGTTGTGGAGAGCAGCTTTCCATCCACGTTGGACTTTATGTACACATCTATCAGCCTCTCAAAGGTTTTGAGCAGAAATGATGTTAAGCTAATGGGTCTATAGTCTTTGGGATACACGTGACCGATCTTCCCCGCCTTTGGTAGAAAAGCTACACGAGCAGTTCTCCAAGAGTGCGGAACATGATTCAGTCTTATGCACCCATCGAATATTATTTTAAGCCATTCCACGACCGCCCTGCTTGAGAATTGTAGCATGGCCGGGAATATACCATCTGGGCCCGGCGATTTAAACTTAGAAAACGTCTTCTCTGCCCACTCGATCTTGGTATCGGTCACCAAGTCCGGCACCACTAGCTCCGTGATCGAAGTGTGAGTGATGTCTGCTGGTTCTTCTAAACCGTCTCCCGATGGGAAATGTGTATCGAGAAGCACCTCAAGGGATTCCTCACTATCACGTGACCATTCTGTTAGGTTTGTTAAAATTACATTGAGATACGCGTAAAGGTATCTTTAATTTTGAAAATATTTTCATCAGAATGAAAGTTCTGATGTTGAAACAATCAACGAGTGAAATTAAGAATTATTAAATATAGACTTAGGGCAAACTATATTTTTTGGTGTTTCCCTAATACAGGCAATATGCGGTAATATACGCTACATTTGTGTAGCAGATGGTATCACGAGTTACCCGTGTATTTTCACGGCTCCTTGTAATTGCCCTACAAAATTTGGTCACAAAACTTACCCACGCCCATGCAAATGTGACTATGACTATAACCTATGAATGACTGTAAAATGACTAGTCAAATGACGTCCTGCAGATAAAATGTGCGACAGATGTAAAGAGGCCTTTATTCGCTGTCTGGGAACACTCTTTGTGTTGATTTGGGCCTTGTTGTGTGAGGATCACAAATTGTGGTGTGTTTGTTGATTTCAACACAACCCTGGCAGGGATAGCCTACACTATCGAGTGTGGTAACTTGTAGAGCCGTCAGCTGCTAACTCTTCCACTCATTGGAATGAGACAGCTGTGCGGTGCTGCCCATTGCAGTGTAATGATACATAATGGTCATGTCATGAAAGTATTTAGGGACAGCTTGCGTCTGAGTCCTGACGCGACATTAAATGTATAGTCTGTTCTAAAAAGTTTAATTTCTCCCTTGTTTGTAGCATCGAAAGCATAGATGACACTACTTTATTCCTGCTGGGATTTCAAGCTAAGAGGGACTGACGAAAGCTTATCGGAACTTCAATACACAAAAAAAAAAACAATTTCTGTCATGAAAGCGAGACCACCATTGAGTGTGCCATTTTTTGTTTATGTTTTACATTTTAATTTTGCACTACCCTTTTCAACAAAGAAAACAATGCAAATAAACCGCGAAAATTATTTCGGTCTCGAGTGGTTCACCCTTTTGTTTTCACAAGAAAGTTGGTTTTAATTGTGTCTCTGTGCACCAAATTGTCAAACTAAAAACAAAAATTTCATTTGTCGGGAAAAAGTAAAGTCGTTCAGGTACTAACACTCGAGTTTGTTGGATCCCGCGGATCCGACTTGTGATCCCATGGGGTCGCGCATAATGTGTTTACGACTTAAGAAACAAAAGGCAATGTCAGACGAGTGGCAACCTTGTTTCGTTCAGTCAGAATGGTATCCATTCATGAAAATGTGAATACATACCGATTGTGACTGAATAACCTTCATAAAAGTATGTACCTCACTGAAGAAAAAAAACGTGTCCTGGGTAAAATATGCCCTTTTTCTTTAATAATTGGGGTGTTAAAGTGTGTAAATGCTGATTTCATGCAACTTAGGATAAATGCATACTATGTGGATGAATTAATGGGAACTGGACCTGCATACAAAAACTTGCATTATTTACTTAACCTGGCAAAGTAAAACATTGAGCTTATGGCTAAGGAAAACTACTACAACGATGAGTTGGTAATTGCACATACGGATGATATGATAGACGCACCTACTAGCATGGTATTATTCATTTTCAATGATAAAACTAATTTTTTTATTAAACTAGATTTCTATATATTATATTAAACAAAAATCTTGTTAACAAACTTACACTAGAACAAAACAGCAAAACGTGTTTTTTAGTGCTAATTTTCGTATGGCAAATCGGTATCTGCGTCGTATATGCTTTGTGTATGCAGCTGTAGGCCTTAACAATTTTTGCTGAACCGGATTACATATATAAAGGCTTAAAAGAATTGTTTACAGATGGCTAGCTGTCTGTTTTTGCTATATGATATTTAAAACTTGCATACGTAAAGTATATGATTTTCCGTTTTTAAAAGTTATTGTATCTTAATTACTCCTCATCAGCGCTTTTAACTATATAAATTCAAAGCCTTCATATTTTGAATCTGTATCAATACGTTGCTCTGGTAATATTGTGTGTCCCTCAATATCGAAAGCGTTTATGAATGTTGTAGTTTTACCCTCTACTTCCTCACTTTTTATAGCAACTATTATTTTGTCATCAGTATTGGGTACGAATTTGAAACTTGAATATCCATGTGTGGGCGCTGTATTCGTGGCGTCTAAAGGAACTGTTGTAATTTTTGTAAAACGTTCATCTGCCGCGATTAGTAAGTTACAACCCAGATGTTCATCGCGCGTTTCGTTGTACTTTTCACGCGAGCAGCGTCTTGGTAAAGTACCATTTCCTTTGATGTGCTGACCAAAATACCACTTTCACGTATCATATAACCGGGCCATGCAATTTGCATTGCTTCTTGACGCAAAAATTTATAATTGAATGCCCAATCCCATGAACGCACCTCTCCTTTGGGCGCTACTACTTTAACATACATTGGATCTTATTTTCAAATTCACCAGCGCTGGTTGTCCACTCCTTGCCCATTGAACCGACATGCAACTCTTACGAGTTCTGATAACTCCATACCACGTCCTTTGAGCGAAAATGCAGATTCTAATTTAACAGGATCGCCACCATCCCCTTTGACAGTGATTTCTGGTTTTGACTTGCGATATGTTAAATATCCCTTCTTTAAATAGCTGCGCCATACTGTGCTACCATCTTTCCCTACAACTTTTGAGTTTGTATCCAAATCAGCTGCTATACCCATACGATATGTCAACTCACTGGAGTGTACCTCTATGGGTGGCGTAAGTGGATATTTCTTATCGTAAGCTAAATAATCAGGATTTCTGGTTATACTGACAGCAGCGGTACTACGTGTTGAACTGCTAAAACTTTTACCCCATGCTATATCTGAGGAAGATTGTGAACCTGTGCGCACATAAGCAAATAGAAAGCATAACAGAATAACACAGCACGTGAGCAGCCCGAAATGATAATTGAAACGTAATGTTCGATTTCCTATTCGATAAGTTGGTGGCGTACGTAACGCTGAACGCCAATCGCGTGTATACATCACCGACTGTGTATGCGACAGATTCAAAGTCGTGTGGTGGTATGATGTGCGTGGAGTGCTTGAGCTATAGACTTGGCGGTATGCGTAATTACTAGCGTGGATTGGTGTGGCGGTGCTGCTGCTGCTGGTTCGCCCTGAGTTCGAGTATAAGCTATCGCTTCGGGCCAGAAAATCTTATATCCATCCAAGCTCACTGCTACGATGCACTTGTTTTATAAATCGTTTTAAAAAATCGTTTTTTGTTTTATCCTGCGAACTGAATATACATTGCACCATGATTGGCATTGAAATTATAGGTTTTTGCAATTGGAAGGAACAGAAAAAAATCACAGCATTCGACGCCCTTCCCCACAATATTGTTTCTTTTTTTTTTTATAAGGTTTGTTGACGTAATGTGGGAATATACAATTGTAATTCTGATAATTGCTGATTCAATCGTATGTCGCCTATAGTAGATCTGCGTTAGGATTGTTGGCTTCGTTCGGGGTGAACGAGAGCTGGGTTCGGCGGGTTGTAGGCCTCGTTCGGGGTAAAACGAGGGCGGGGTTAAGGGGGTTTGTTATAACGGGTGTGAGTTACAAGTCTCCCTCTCCCTCACTGAAGGGTGGTAGTAGGACCAATTTCGTGATTGGTCTTGTGGTTTGTCCCCTTGCCGTATTCAGTTCGACGACTCGAACTCGGTTATCAAGGCCATAGTGGAGGTTGGCTATCCGACCTAATCTCCATTCGTTGGGAGGCAGATTGTCCTCCTTAATGACGACTAAGTCCCCCTGTTTGAGATTCGATTGCGGATGCTTCCACTTAACGCGCTTCTGCTGTTCGGTGAGATACTCAGTTTTCCACCGTTTGCAGAAGGTTTGATGCAGCGCCTTAAGTTTTTCCCATCGATTGACGAGTGATGCGCGATTCTCGCTGACGTCAATCTCGGGTGGCGCTAGGAGATGGCCCCCGACTAGGAAGTGGCCGGGGGTGAGTGGCTCCAGGTTGGACGGGTCATTTGAAGATGGGCTCAGGGGTCGGGAGTTGAGACAGGATTCAATCCTACACAGGAGGGTGCTAAACTCCTCGAGAGTAAATGTATGATCCGATGCGATCTTTTTGAAAAGAGTTTTGAAACTCTTGACTCCCGCTTCCCACAGTCCGCCCATATGAGGAGCAGCTGCTGGTATGAAAAGCCATGTCAGGGTTTGGTGGGCGTATTTCGAGAGGGTTTGGTCGCGCGCATCAACTAGGAACGTCTTGAACTCCGAGCGGAGCGCCCTCGACGCACCGACAAAGTTCGTCCCGTTGTCGGAGTAGAGGTTTTTCGGGCATCCTCGTCTGGCGACAAACCGACTAAACGCTGCTAGAAACGCGGCGGTGCTTAGGTCGCTAGTCGCCTCTAAGTGGATCGCCTTAGTCGCAAAACAGACGAATAGGCAGACGTAACCCTTAGACATGCGGCATCCTCGTCCACTGTAAGACTTGATGTCAAACGGTCCGGCGAAATCCACCCCGGTGTTGGTAAATACCCTAGAAAAGGTAGTGCGCAGGGAGAATTTCCATGAGTTGCGTCGGGGAACGTTTGCGGAATAGCGTACAGGCCTTGCAGTTGTGGATGATGGATCGGATCATGTTTTTGATCCGAGGTATCCAATACTGCGTGCGCAGGAGCCGCAGCATTAGTTGGTTTCCGCCATGTATGGAAATGGTATAGACAAACTGGACTAGGAGTCGGGTAAGTCGACAGGCGTAAGGGAGTATTATCGCGTGACGCTCGTCGACGGGAACGTCTCTGGATGCTTCGAGACGACCCCCCACCCGAAAGACATTATCTTCGTCGATAAAGGGGTATAGAGAGAGAATCTCGTTTTTGGTCGCGATGGGTTTCCTAGTTCTCAGAGAGCTTATTTATTCGGCATAGTGGTTTGTTTGGGATATCCTGATGAGGCGGCTAGTCGTAGCCTTGATTTCGTCAGGCGAAATCTGGTGCGACTCTGCTTTAAAGGACGTTTTAGTTTTTGGATGGGTTCTATTGGCGAATCTTATAACGTAGGAGATTACCCGCAACGCCCTTGATAGATCGGAAAACCGATCAAGAATATCCTCGCTATTGTTGATGTTCGTTGCTGCATGCACTTCAACTCGTTTTTCTTCGATGTTTGTGTGGTACTCCTGTTCGCCTTGAGATGGCCATTTCGCTTTGCCTTCTTGCAGCCAAGAAGGTCCCTGCCACCACAAGGAGTTGTCGACTAGGTCCGTGGCTGGAAGTCCTCTGCTGGCTAAGTCCGCTGGATTTGATGCGGACTCGACATGATGCCATTCTTTCGTTCCTACCTTCTCCACGATTTTTGTCACCCTGTGAGCTACAAATGTTGACCAGGAACACGGGGGTTTTCGAATCCATGTATGAGGTGGGTTTTGTCTAAGAATGGGGTAACACTCAGTCAATCCAGAGTCGAGTAAAGGTCCCACAAACCCCTACTGAATAAATACACGATATTTATGTGTTACGAACACACGCACACACGGCTGGAGATATTAGGCGGACAGCAGCTTTCCGTACAAAGATGGAGGCGGTGGCTAATAGGCGTAGTAGTAGCGGAGAGGTCGGTACGGTTGTTTAGCGGCGGTGCAGTAGCGGACGGGATGGTACGGTTGTCCGGGAGCAGCGGTGGGATCAGCGCGGCGGCCGGACGGCGGACAGTATTAGCGGACGGATTGGTACAGTAGTATGAGCGCAGTGGCTGGACGGCGGACAGTATTAGCGAACGGATGGGTGTAGCGGTATAGACGAAGTGACGGCACCAGCGAACTGGATGGACGGTGATGCAGCGGCTTAACGGCGGTAGGATGGCGAGCGGCCACCGGTCGTTGTAGCAGCGACGTGACGGGTGCAGCGGCTTAACGGCGGTAGGATGGCGAGCGGCCAACGGTCGTCGTAGCAGCGGCGTGGCGGATGCAGCGGCTCAACGGCGGTAGGATGGCGAACGGCCAACGGTCGTCGTAGCAGCGGCGTGACGGATGCAGCGGCTTAACGGCGGTAGGATGGCGAACGGCCAACGGTCGTCGTAGCAGCGGCGGGACGGATACAGCGGCTCAACGGCGGTAGGATGGCGAAGGGCCAACGGTCGTCGTAGCAGCGGCGGCACCAGAGGGGCGACGGCAGCGGCGGTGGGCAACGGAGCGCGTACCAGGGCCGAGAGAGAGAGAGAGAAAATAGGCCGGCGACGGGGTTTACCTGGACAGCGGCTGCGTGTTCCGGGCGGGGTAGGGTAGGCGTACCAACGGGCCGGTATTGGTCGGTCGGCTTCACGGGATCCGGCTAATCGCTCTTCTTCGGCAGCTTTGGTAGTCGCGGGGTCAGTCACCTGCGGAAGTGACTACGAGGACTCGTTAGTGCTGGTTTCACCGCTGGACACCCCCGCCTCCCTACTTGCACACTAGTAGAAGGTGCGTAAGGGGGACGGGGTTGTACCAGCCGATACACCGTGGGTCGACCCGTGGGCGGAGGGGAAGTGCACCTTAACGGCACAGCGGTAGCCCCTGTGCGCACGCATCGGCTCACGGCCGAAACCAGAGCTGAGGGGAAAGGGTGGAATGTCATGAAGGCGTCGGGCCGCTCAACACCTAGGAGGGCGCGGGGGGCAAAGTAGCTCAAGGCATCCTCCCCGTCGTCCTTACCCAAGTGAAGGGTGACCCGCGCCATGACGGCGCCCCTACCACTCAGCCAGCCAAAGCTAGGACTGAGGGGGAGGGGTTGTATGGTCATTAAGGCATCGGGCCACACAATACCTAGGAGGGCGCGGGGGGCAAAGTAGCACAAGGCATCCTCCCCGTCGTCCTTACCTAAGTGAAGGGTGACCCGCGCCATGACAGCGCCCCGTCCACTCAGCCAGCCTAAGCTAGAACTGGGGGGAGGGGTTAAATGGCCATGAAGGCGTCGGGCCACTCAACACCTAGGAGGGCGCGGGGGGTAAAGTAGCACAAGGCATCCTCCCCGTCGTCCTTACCTAAGTGAAGGGTGACCCGCGCCATGACGGCGCCCCTTCCACTCAGCTAGCCAGCAGGAGAGAAAAATATGTCTTTAAAAAGACATCCACTCCCGCTGGCTCACCTGCGAGGACTGAATTGCGAAAATGCAAATTCAGTGTTTATATGGGTGGTGACGCAAACTGGTTGAGAACTCAATGCACCATTATTGTGATTTTCATTGGTTCGCAATTTAGTTGGTTGTTGAATATGCTATAAAAGAAGTGGTTGTTGGCTATGCTATAGCAAAATAAGTACAGGGAGGTTCAGGTTTAGGTGAATAAGGAAATACAGGGGGAGTTACGTTATTGTAACGTTACGTTACACATGCTAGGACGATGGTCGAGTCTGTCCATAGGCGAATGTTAAATGTGCCTAAGTGCAGGTTCTCCATCACATTTTCCAAAGTCTCAGCCAGCAAGACAGCACCGCATAACTCCAATCTTGTTAGTGAAATTGTTTTTACTGGTGCCACCCTTGTTTTTGCCATGAGTAGGCTAACGTAGATCCTATCGTGGATCTTAGCTCGCGCGTAAGCCGTAGCCGCGTAGGCTTTTTCGGACGCGTCACAGAAGCCGTGAATTTCGATATCGTTGGTTGGTGTGAAGTGCACCCACCGAGGTATACGAATCTGGTTAATAGCGGGGTACTCCTGCATAAAGGTTTGCCACTGATCCAAAGTGATTGCGGATACCGGTTCATCCCAATCCGTCCCCTCCAGCCAAATGTTTTGCATTAATATCTTAGCTACGATGATAACTGGAGCAAACCAGCCTAACGGGTCGAAGAGTTTGGCGATGGCAGATAGGATCGCCCTCTTTGTTAAGATGTCCTGGTTTTCGATTGGTCTCGCTGTGAAATAAAAGTAGTCCGAATGCGCGTTCCAACGGATGCCTAGGGTTTTTACCATGCTCGCGTCCCCGAAAAGCTGCGGTGGGGGAAAGGTAGATCTCCAGGCATGGCCTAGGTATTATGCCGGTGTGCGTGTGGGCGAAGCACTTTATTTAAAAAAAAAATATTTTTTCCAAAAATATACAGAGTCATTCTACTTAAGTCTAACAGAGTTAATGTTACTATTTCAGGTTCAATTGCAAAAAACATCATTCTAATTAATTTAAAAAAAAATTTTTTTTTTTTTTTTTTTTTTTTGTTTGTCGGGGGTGGAGTTGTACTGAACTGTATCCGTTGTCATACTTCTCTCGTTCCCTTTTGATGTTATGTGGATGTATATATGAAAATAAATTTTTATTTTTTTTTTTTTTTTTTTTTGTAATTTGAAAACTAATTCACATTTCATTTTCTCTTAAAATTAACAGGGGGTGCATATATATATAAAAATAGAAAATTTTGATTGGTCTCGTCTTTCTTCTTCAGTGCCTTATTCGATTGGTACGATTCGTTTCGTTCCCATTAGTGACACCTTTGCGTATTTGTCATTTATCACTTCTACCCTCACCCGCTGTGCTTTCCACCGGAATGTCCAGGTTTTCTTGGATTGGTTGGCCGGGCGTTTTAGCATTAGTTCTCTAAAAAATTCCTCGGGATCCGGGATTCCTCCTTCTCCCGGATGGCCATTAGGTGGTTTATTGGCGGCCCATGAAAAATTTGTATGCGTTGTATCCTTGGTTTGTTTGCCGGCCATAATGTTGCCTCAAACGGTGGGCGCCACGGCCGTATTGGTTTTGGTGAATCCGGTGGTATGGGTTGCCGGTGTTTTTGACTCATGTTGGATGGTCTGGTTCCTGGAATGGAGAGATAAACGGGTTGTTTATGATTCGTACGGCTTTAAGTCTTGCAAGTGTGCGTGTGCGTGTTGCCGCTTTGGTTGCTCCGGGTGGCCTAATTTTACCGTGTTCGTCGAAACGTATTCCATCACCAAGTACGGGCCGGAAAATTTTGGTGCTAACTTCTGGGCGAATTTGTCTGCCGCGGATGAGAGTGGGTGGTCCCTTTTCATCACCTGCTCGCCTATACGTGGCTTCCATTGCCGTCTGCGTAAGTCGTAGTGTTTTTTCTGTTGCTTTGAAGCTTTGGCTAGGTGCCCTTTTATCTCGTCCCACAACTTGGTGATGGACGGTGGTACGGTTGGTGGCTCTGCTGGTACTGCTCCCTCCGTGCGCATTTGCTGCGGTGCTGTAAGGTCTCTACCGAAGTTGATTTCTGCTGCTGATGCTGTTGTAGATTCGTGGCTGGCCGTGTTTATCGCGAATGCTATTTGCGGTATCTCCTGGTCCCAGGTGCGGTGGTCGTCCTTGCATCGCTGAGCCATCATGGTTTTCACGACTCGGTTGGTTCGCTCGGTGAGGTTTTCGTGCGGGGCGTAGGCTGCCGTAAACTTGTGATCGATGCGGTGGTCCTTTAAAAACGTTGCTAATGCCTTCCCAACGAATTGTTTGCCATTGTCTGTGAGGAAGGTTTTCGGGCAGCCAAATCGGTATATGACTCTTTCTTGGAGTGCTTTGATTACGCTTGCCGTTGTCGCTTGGCGCACTGGGATCAACTCCACCCACTTGGAGAATTTATCCACCATAACGAGGAGGCACGTATTTCCTTGCTTGGAACGGGGTAGTGGCCCTACGAAGTCAGCGGTTACTATTTCCCACGGTCGTGATGATTGCATGGTTGCCATCAATCCTGCTGGGCGTCTTTGCTCGACTTTGTATTCTGCGCATCTGATACACTTCCGTACGTGTTTGAGGACATCGCGGAACATCCCGGGCCAGTAATAGTTCTGTTGTGCTCTCTTAAGCGTCTTCTTCACCCCGAGATGTCCGGCGGCGGCGGCGTCGTGGACTTCCTGTAGTACGTCCTTTCGTCGGTCGGTGACCGCGAAAGTTGATTTCTCGGGGAAATATGGCGGAAGAGTCGGTTATCGACGATCTGGTAATCTGGATGTGCTTGAGGTTTTTCCCGCACCTGTCTTACTTTCCTCTCGTGCCAGTCGTTTGTTCCGTTGGTTATGGTGTACAACATGTCGTCATCGGCGTGTTGTAGCGGGCAGCGGGAGAGTGCGTCGGCTACCACGTTCTGTGCTCCTTTTCGGTATTCTATCTCGAAATTATATTGTTGCAATTCCAGTGCCCATCTTGCCAGACGTCCAGAGGGGTTTTGGAGTGAGTGCAGCCATTTTAGTGAGTGGTGGTCGGTGATGACGGTGAAGTGATACCCCTCCAGGTACGGTCTCATCTTATGGATACCCCATAGCACGGCGAGGCATTCTTGTTCGGTGGCCGAGTATCGCTTTTCCAGCTGGGTTAGGCTTCGGCTGGCGTAGGCTACTACATTCTCGTGGTCGGAATGGCGTTGATAGAGCACGACGCCCAGGCCCTCTCCGCTCGCGTCGGTCTGGAGAAAAAACGGTCGAGAGAAGTCTGGACAACAAAGTATTGGCGCACTGGAAAGCTTATCCTTGAGTGCTTTGAAAGCGTGATTTTGTTGCGCCTCCCATTTCCAGACTTGTCCCTTTTTCAGCAGTTGGTTAAGCAGCGCGGCGAGCGTAGAGAAGTCTGCCACGAAGCGGCGGTACCAAGACGCGAGTCCAAGAAATCGGCAGAGCTATTTGAGAGTTTCCGGTGCGGGCATCTCCTGTACAGCGGATACATTTGCTGGATCGGTGTGAATTCCTTTCGAACTGATGATGTGTCCTAGATAATGGAGTTGTTGCTGGACGAAGCTGCACTTTTCGAAGTTTACTTGCATCTTGTGTCTTTGTAGGCGCTCGAACACTTCCCTCAAGATCGCCAAGTGTTCTGCGAAGGTATCTCCCAATACGATGATATCGTCCAGGTAGGCGAAAACTTTTGGTTGGAGTTCGGGTCCAAGTATCGAATCCAGAGCGCCTTGAAAGGTAGCCGGAGCAGAGTGTAGGCCAAATGGCATGACTTTCCACTGGAACAACCCTCTGCTAGGAACTGTAAATGCGGTGTATGGTCGGGATGCTCTGGCGAGCGGGATTTGCCAGTAGCCGTTCTTCAAGTCAATGGTCGAGATGAATTTCGCCTCTTTCAGCTGGTCGAGAATGGCTCCAATTTGCGGCAACGGGTAAGCGTCTGGTTCGCTGGCGGCGTTGAGTTGACGGTAATCGATGCACATCCTCCACGTGCCCTGTTTTTTGCGGACTAGCACGATTGGCGAGCTGTACGCGCTTCGCGATGGTTCTATCCTTCCTCCTGCTAATAGCTCGTCTACCTCTTCGTTGATGACTTGTTGCATGGCCGGGTTGCGGGGGTAGTATCGTTGCTTCAGCGGTCGGTTGTGTTGGAGACGAATCGTATGCTCGGCTGCAGTGCTTGGTCCGATGATTTCGCCAAACCGCTTTTGGTGATGCGCCAGGAAATTTCCCAGTTCCGTGTTTTGTTCGTCGCTCAGGTGTTCTCGGCTCGTCAATGCACATAGCGTATTCAGTTCGGGTGCTCTCTTGGTCAGGGTGGCCTCCAGCGGCTAACCATCCAGCGTGAGGATGATTCCCCTCTGTCTTAGGAAGTCCATTCCGAGGATTACCTGTTCGGCCAAGTTTGGGATAACGGACAGCATCGCGTCTGTGGCTCGTCCTTGATACACAATCCTTGCCGGGTAGGAGTTCGAGGTAAAGACACACGTTTGGTCTACCAGCTGGATGCTTCGCTTGTTGGGGCGCGCCTTGATGTTGTTCTTTTCTAGGTGTTTCCGTACGGTGTCATCTACATAGGATAGGGTGGCGCCGGTGTCCACTAGTGCGCGCACGCTCATGTCGTCGATGACCACTGGTATATAGAATCGGCCATCTACTTGTGTTTTTGCGGTTGATTTGCTGGCGGGTGGTTCCTTCGGCTTCTCTGGTCGGACGTACGGTGCTTGGCGGCTTCCTTTAATAGCGTTGGACGGCGTTCGGGATGCGTTCTCGGTAGTTGGGCTAGTCGAAGGGCATGGGCAGTCCCTGGAGAGGATGTTGTCTTGGCCACGCCGGGAGCAGAACTTCCTCCTGGGGCCCTTACATTGGAAGCGGTGGTGTCCGCGTTCCTTGCAGCGCCAACAGCACTCTTTGCTGTCGTATTCCATGGGTAGGTGGTATAGGCTGTGGGCCACCATTTTTCCCTGTTTCGCTTCCTCGCCTCTTAATAGCTCATACTCTTCCGTTAGCTCCAGGAGCTCCTCGATCGTCCTAAACTCGCTGCGTTTGACGAAAAGGCGGTATTCCACGCGTAGACCATCATAGATCCGTTCGAGGTGATTCTCTTCGCACATCGTCGGGTGTTGGCGGATCAGCGTTTCCAGTGCGAGGATGTAGTTCTTGGCCTTTTCTCGGCCTTGCTGTTTGCGTTGTCGGATGGCCTCTTCCAAGTGTCGTATGTGTCGCTTAGGTAGAAAAAAATTTTGCATCTCCCGCCGCAGATCGCTCCAGCGGTGTATGTGTTGCTTACGGATGCGGTACCATTGCAGTGCCTTCCCACGTAGAAGCTCCGGCAGTGTTGGGAAGAGTCGGTCGACGGGGATGCGGTAGCATTCGGCAAGCTCCTCTATCCTCTCAAGAAATTCGTGCAGTGACTCCTCCCCCGAAAAGTGCAAGTCCCAGCGGCGAACGGTATTCATAAGTTCACCGTCGCTCATTTCGTCTCGTTTCGGTAGTGCGTTCTCTCCCTTTCATCCGTGCGGCTGTGGGCTGTTGATCTGGATTGTAGGGATCGGCTTTGTTGTTGGCTGGGGTAGCGTAGCGAACTTCCCCTCTTCCTCGTTCACTTCTCGTTCCAGCTCTTTCAACAGGTCTTCACTGGATTTCCTGGCGCGTTTCGCTCGCACGTAAGTACTCAGGGCGCGCCGCAGCTCGACTACGGTTTGGCCTTCCACGTCGATTCGGTGTTCCTTACACTCCTCGATCAGCTTCTCCTTCCTAAGTAGGTAGATCCAATTGAGCGAGTCGGTGTTCAGCAGCGTGCCTTCCGGAGACTGTGTGTGTTGTTTCTAGCGATGTGTTCGTTGAACCCGCCCCGGCAGTGTTGGTGGTGGTTGTAGTTGTTTTTCCACGGTCATCTGCGGAGGAGGGTCCCTGCTCGGGCGCCATTTATGAGGTGGGTTTTGTCTAGCGCTGGGGTAACACTCAGTCAATCCAGAGTCGAGTAAAGGTCCCACAAACCCCTACTGAATAAATACACGATATTTATGTGTTACGAACACACGCACACATCGCTGGGGATATTAGGCGGACAGCAGCTTTCCGTACAAAGATGGAGGCGGTGGCTAATAGGCGTAGTAGTAGCGGAGAGGTCGGTACGGTTGTTTAGCGGCGGTGCAGTAGCGGGCGGGATGGTACGGTTGTCCGGGAGCAGCGGCGGGATCAGCGCGGCGGCCGGACGGCGGACAGTATTAGCGGACGGATTGGTACAGTAGTATGAGCGCAGTGGCTGGACGGCGGACAGTATTAGCGGACGGATGGGTGTAGCGGTATAGACGAAGTGACGGCACCAGCGAACTGGATGGACGGTGATGCAGCGGCTTAACGGCGGTAGGATGGCGAGCGGCCACCGGTCGTTGTAGCAGCGATGTGACGGGTGCAGCGGCTTAACGGCGGTAGGATGGCGTGCGGCCAACGGTCGTCGTAGCAGCGGCGTGACGGATGCAGCGGCTCAACGGCGGTAGGATGGCGAACGGCCAACGGTCGTCGTAGCAGCGGCGTGACGAATGCAGCGGCTTAACGGCGGTAGGATGGCGAACGGCCAACGGTCGTCGTAGCAGCGGCGGGACGGATACAGCGGCTCAACGGCGGTAGGACGGCGAACGGCCAACGGTCGTCGTAGCAGCGGCGGCATCAGAGGGGCGACGGCAGCGGCGGTGGGCTACGGAGCGCGTACCAGGGCCGAGAGATAGAGAGAGAAAATAGGCCGGCGACGGGGTTTACCTGGACAGCGGCTGCGTGTTCCGGGCGGGGTAGGATAGGCGTACCAACGGGCTGGTATTGGTCGGTCGGCTTCACGGGATCCGGCTAATCGCTCTTCTTCGGTAGCTTTGGTAGTCGCGGGGTCAGTCACCTGCGGAAGAGACTGCGAGGACTCGTTAGTGCTGGTTTCACCGCTGGAAACCCCCGCCTCCTACTTGCACACTAGTAGAAGGTGCGTAAGGGGGGCGGGGTTGTACCAGCCGATACACCGTGGGTCGACCCGTGGGCGGAGGGGAAGTGCACCTTAACGGCACAGCGGTAGCCCCTGTGCGCACGCATCGGCTCACGGCCGAAACCAGAGCTGAGGGGAAGGGGTGGAATGTCATGAAGGCGTCGGGCCGCTCAACACCTAGGAGGGCGCGGGGGGCAAAGTAGCACAAGGCATCCTCCCCGTCGTCCTTACCCAAGTGAAGGGTGACCCGCGCCATGACGGCGCCCCTTCCACTCAGCCAGCCAAAGCTAGGACTGAGGGGGAGGGGTTGTATGGTCATTAAGGCATCGGGCCACACAATACCTAGGAGGGCGCGGGGGCAAAGTATCACAAGGCATCCTCCCCGTCGTCCTTGCCTAAGTGAAGGGTGACCCGCGCCATGACATCTCCCCTTCCACTCAGACAGCCTAAGCTAGAACTGAGGGGGAGGGGTGAAATGGCCATGAAGGCGTCGGGCCACCCAACACCTAGGAGGGCGCGGGGGGCAAAGTAGCACAAGGCATCCTCCCCGTCGTCCTTACCTAAGTGAAGGGTGACCCGCGCCATGACGGCGCCCCTTCCACTCAGCTAGCCAGCAGGAGGGAAAAATATGTCTTTAAAAAGACATCCACTCCCGCTGGCTCACCTGCGAGGACTGAATTGCGAAAATGCAAATTCAGTGTTTATATGGGTGGTGACGCAAACTGGTTGAGAATTCAACGCACCATTATTGTGATTTTCATTGGTTCGCAATTTAGTTGGTTGTTGAATATGCTATAAAAGAAGTGGTTGTTGGCTATGCTATAGCAAAATAAGTACAGGGAGGTACAGGTTTAGGTGAATAAGGAAATACAGGGGGAGTTACGTTATTGTAACGTTACGTTACACATGCTAGGACGATGGTCGAGTCTGTCCATAGGTGAATGTTAAATGTGCCTAAGTGCAGGTTCTCCATCACATTTTCCAAAGTCTCAGCCAGCAAGACAGCACCGCATAACTCCAATCTTGGTAGTGAAATTGTTTTTACTGGTGCCACCCTTGTTTTTGCCATGAGTAGGCTAACGTAGATCCTATCGTGGATCTTAGCTCGCGCGTAGGCTTTTTCGGACGCGTCACAGAAGCCGTGAATTTCGATATCGTTGGTTGGTGTGAAGTGCACCTACCGAGGTATACGAATCTGGTTAATGACGGGGTACTCCTGCATAAAGGTTTGCCACTGATCCAAAGTGATTGCGGATACCGATTCATCCCAATCCGTCCCCTCCAGCCAAATGTTTTGCATTAATATCTTAGCTACGATGATAACTGGAGCAAACCAGCCTAACGGGTCGAAGAGTTTGGCGATGGCAGATAGGATCGCCCTCTTTGTTAAGATGTCCTGGTTTTCGATTGGTCTCGCTGTGAAATAAAAGTAGTCCGAATGCGCGTTCCAACGGATGCCTAGGGTTTTTACCATGCTCGCGTCCTCGAACTCCAGAAAGTCTTCCGTAAGCCTGTGAGGTTTAGGTATGCCCTGTAGTATCCTACTGCAATTAGAGGTCCATTTTCGCAGAGGGAATCCTGCTGACTTTAATGCGGCTGTGATTTCATCGCGAGCAGTGATTGCTGCCTCAATGCTATGCCCCCCTGCCAGGACGTCGTCGACGTACATGCTGTTTCGCAAGATGTGCGCTGCGGTTGGCAGAGATGCCTCGACGTCATCTGCAAGTTGATGTAGGGTTCTGTTCGCTAGATAGGGGGCACAGTTTTCCCCAAAGGTTACCGTGTTGAGCTCAAACACGCTGACAGGGTCCTCTGCTTTGAGTCGAAAAACTATTCTTTGGTATTGAGTTTGACTTTCCTTTACCCAAATTTGCCTGTACATCTTCTCAATTTCGCTGTTGAAGACGTACTTGTAGAATCTCCATCGGAGGAGCAGTATTGTTAGGTCGGATTGAAGTACTGGGCCGGTGTGTAGAACATCCTTCAGGCTTGTGCCATTGGATGTCGGGCACGACGCGTTGAACACGACCCTCACTTTAGTCGTTGTACTTTCCTCTTTGATAACCGCATGATGCGGCAAGAAATAGCAATCAGATGATTGTGGTGGTACTACGGTTTGCACCTTAGACATGTGTCCTAACGTGACGTATTCTGTCAGTACCCTATTGTATTCCGTCTGTAGGGCCGGGTCTTGGCTAGGCGTGTCTCGTTCCGATAGAACTGAGAGCAGACGCTCTTGAGAGATGGGCCCAAACAGACGGTTTTTGGGAAGCTTTGTTTGAATGGAAGGGCGACGGTATATCTTCCATCTGAATTCCTTTCCGTCGTGTTTTTATATAGTGCCTCGCAATAGGCATTGTCATCAGTCAGGGCCTTTTTTGTTGGTATGTTTTAAATTTCCCAGAAAGCGGTTAGTTGCTTGTCTAGGCTAATTTCGTTAAAAAAGGATACTCGTGTATTAGTTGGGTGAGGTACTTCTGCACGACCAGTTAGGATCCAACCGAAGACGGTTTCTTGGGCGAGAAGCGTATTAAGAACGTTCTTCCTTACACCGTTCAGTATTATCTGGGGATAAATGTCGCCTCCAAGTACGAAGTCGACTGGTTCATTAACGAAGAACCTCTTATCCGCCAGAATCAGATCAGGAAACGCTTGCCGAGTCGTTGCGCTAACTTGGCACGTCGGAAGGTCCCCTGTCAGTTGAGGCAGGACTAGGGCTACTGTGTGGATGCTTACTAAGGGGTCTGTAAGCGAACCTGAGTTAATCGAACATGATTCCTTTACCTGTGCAGATGGTGTATTATATATTCCTGACACATGCACATGCAAACGTTTGGACGGAAGGTTTATTCGCTTCTTTAGTCTTTCAGTTATGAAAGAGCATTCGGACCCAAAGTCTATCAGCGCTTTGGCGGAAAATTTCACCCCGTTGTAGATTATATGAACCCGCGCTGTTCCTAATAACACCCCTTTAGTGGTGTTAGCATGACACGAAGAGACGTTATTAGCATTATCCTGTCTTTTTTGAGACTCCATCCTTGCCCTAGCCCGCTGTGAAGTTGAAGGTGAATTGTCGGTTGCGTTTTGAGTCCACCTTTGAGAAGTTGTCTTTGGTTGTGCTGTTGGAAGATGGAGCAAGGTGTTGTGCCTTGCGTGGCACGTGCTGCAATTGAATTGGCTAGTGCATCGTGTCATGATATGTCCACCCGACAGACAATTCAGACAGTAACTATTGTTTTTGACAAATTCGATTTTTCCTGACGTGGACAACCTACGGAATTTTTGGCAATTTCGTAATTTGTGCTCCGTACTGTTGCACATCTTACATGCCGACGTTGGTACGCTTGCTTGGTAAACCCCAAGTTTCGTAGAATTTTCCCTAGAATTCGAACTCTGACTTTTGGGTGTTTTTGTTGTTTTCTTACCCCTAAGATCGGAAACCGTCTCTAATGTCTGGAAGCGATTGGACAGGAATTTGTCCATATCCTCCCATTTCGGGATATCTGTCTTCCGTTCTACGGTCTGTTCCCAAAGAGCCAATGTAGATTCAGGGAGTTTTGTGGAGCATAAGTAAGTTATAATTGCATCCCAATTTGTGATTTCAATATTATGACATTGTAGCGCGGAGATGCAATTGTTTATCTCCCGTTGCAATTTTTTGATTAGGTTCCACACTCCTGTTCGACTGCCGTCAGACTAAATAAGAGTTTAAGTTGGGTGTTGACCAGGATACGTTTATTTTCGTACCTGTCGCTTAAGTTTTTCCAGGCGGTTGCAAAACCCTCGTTTGTTAACGAGCACCTGCCCACTATTTCTTTTGCCTCCCCTTGCGTTTTTTGTTTTAAATAGTATAATTTCTCGACATCTTTCAGATCGGTATTGTGGATGTATATCGCCGTGAACATATCTCTAAAGGCTGGCCAGGCGAGGTAGTCGCCTTTAAATACATCGGTGTCACAAGGCGGCAGCCGCATTTTGTGTCCACGGCGCGAAGAGTCTTCATCCTTCGCTTCATCTTTCGCCGGCTGTGGGGTGATAGCTTCGGCTTCAGCCGCCACAGCAGACATGCATTGTAGGTAGCATGCGAAGCAACTTTTGTTCTTTCTTCTTAGCGAGCTGAGTTCCTCTTTGGACAGCTCAGGATTGCTCAGAAGACCTTCATATGCGGACTTGGTCTTCTTCCATAGTGCCCTTAGCTCCTCTTGCAGTAGTGCAAGGGTGTGCTTGTTCCGGGATTCGGCCGGGGCACAGTTGAAATCTTGCTCAAACTCCACTATGGAATCAGCCAATCTAATATAAGTCTCCATTGATTTTATTAATTTGAATATTTTGTTTCTTTGAAGGTGTCGAGCTTGGAGGTAAACGACTTAGTGGCTTTGGTGTAAATGCAACCACAACAAAAATTATAAGAGTTTTTTGGTTTTTTTTTTTTTTAACGTAGTCCAGCTATCAATCCTTCTGTGATTGCGCTGGGTAAGTAAAAGCTTTAAGAACACACGAATTCTGGTCTGATTGAATGTGTTAACACAGATAGCAATCTTATGTGAATAGTGATAAGCAAAGAATTTAATCAGATGTAAATCTTGACGAGAATGTAATGTGTGGCCAGTGATATGAACCACTTATAGAGATCCTCACGAGGATTATGTAAGCCACAGATAGAAATCCTGACGAGGATTTAATGTGTATACAGTGTATATATGCAGCACAGATAGAAATCCTGAAAGGTTCTAGTGCGTACAAAGTGATATCAAACACAGATAGAAATCCTGACGAGGATTTATTGTGTCTACAGTGATGTGCAATGCAGAGAAGAGAATTCGTCTGCAAATATTTAATGTGTCTAAAGGGTGCGTTGGACACAGATAGAAATATTTTCTGAAAACTTAGTGTGTCTAAAAAAAGTTTAAAAAACGCCGATGTAATCCCGATGTGGATATGATTTGAAACACAAATAGAAACCCTTATATGGATTTAATGTGTTTAAAGGGTGAAATTTGACCCACAGATAGAAATCCCGACGAGGATTTAATGTGTATACAAGTGAAAGTGAAACACAGATAGAAATCCTGACGAGGATTTAAGGTGTATACAAGTGAAAGTGAAACACAGATAGAAATCCTGACGAGGATTTAATGTGTATACAAAAGTGTTATGTGATCGTTGATGAGTATCGCCGAGTAGCCAACCAGGGTATCTTTCCAAATATAAATAAGACAATAAATTTGTTTATCCAACTTAATGTGGAAATTACACTTTTAATTATTTATTATAAAAAACGCTGAAAACATACAGCTATGTAATATTAAACGATCAGTATAAAATTGTGTTTGTGACCAATTGTGATGAGCCACTAGCCACCCAATGCAGTGCTAATTTTTAGCTTTATGGTATTATTTCAGTTCGCAACTGATTAATAAACTGATTTCCGTTCAAAAGTTGTTGATTATATGTATATAATTCGGTGAAAAAATACTCTATATTAAATGCCTTCGAATTAATATGAATTAAGTGTATTCACAAATGAGCGATTTGCAACAATTCTTTGATTGATTGTCGCAAGCCAGACTACAAGCCACCCAACGAAGGTGAAATGCTTTAGAAAAAAAAATTTTCTGTGGTTGCAGAATATTAACCCTCCGTGAATATTGTGGTATTTCTTTGCAAGTTCATCAACCAATTGAGAGTGTATGTAGATTGTTGCCGAAAATCAACAACCGAAAAGACTGTCTATAGTGTGGTTGCACAGTGCAGTGATAATTTTGTTGCAAAAGGAGAAACAAAAGATCCACTGACTGTCTTGCCTTGAGTTGTGTCGGAAAAGTCTTACCACTGGTGGGGGACTTAGCCGATAATCAAAAGGCGCTAAGTGTGCGTTTAAAACACAATGAACCTCCACTTGCTTTGACCTGCAAATGGATATCACAAATTCACTCGATACGTGAGTTCGTATATAAAAAAAAAATGTGCACCAAAATCAACCACTTACCTTACACAAGTTTTGGTAACGTATGTGATCTGATATGATGTTATGTGGACTGTTGATGTGATGTTATGTGGACTGTTGATGCGATGTTATGTGGTCTGTTGATGCGATGTTATGTGGACTGTAGATGTGATGTTATTGTGATGATGTGAAAAATGGACGTGATTACGTATAATGAGTTGATTCGTTTTAGCTGTAGTGAAGAGTTTATGGCTGTATGTGTGTTGTGATGACCAGTTGGACTGTATGAGTTGCTCGTTGGTTTGCTTCTTCGCTGGTTGATTTTAATTTGTAAATTTGATACCTTTTATAAATAATATCTAAGCTCTTAGGCTTTTCACATGTGCTGGTTAATTTCTGATCGTAAAATTTGTGCTTCGACTTTATTCCTTCGATTTGGAAAATTTCCGTAATTAGGTCGCTTCGCTATTATTTCGGGGAGATGGACCAAATGTTGCGGCGGCAAGACCACAGATAGGGCGCGCTCGCAATAATGGTGGGGAGAAAAGAAAGGAAAAAAACACAACGATTACGTTATAAAGGATGCACAATAATGTTTATTCAAATAAAAGTAAATGCAAATGCAGAGTTAATCCACTTAATCACAATTCAATGAACTCGTTAGAAAAAAAAATACACAATAATGTTTATTAAAATAAAAGTAAATGCAATGCAAAGTTACTCCACTTAATGGCAATTCAATATTACCGAAGACGGAAGTGCAAAATGAATTTTACAATTTTTAATATTGTTGAAAGACTTACCTTCGGTGGCTTGGCTGCTGGCGTTTTCTTAAACGTTCGCAAAAGAAGTGAAAAAGGTAAAAAACCTTTAGTTCGCGGTCACCGCCGAATCCTAGGCTTAACTATTATCCGGCGGGGTAAACGGTTATCGGTATAAACCGATATGTATAAATGAAAAATGTGAGGTAAAAGGACAACGAAAAGGAAAAGTAAAGCGATACGAGGGTGCACCGCCATAATTAGGCTTGTGGCCTAAACAAATTAATTTGATACAAATGTAAGTATCTACTGATTAATTTTATTAAAAATTTCAACGAATAATTATTTTTGTTGTTTACGGCTTTTGAATTATAACTTTTTAAATATAAACGAGCTCTAGGCCAAATATTTGTATATTCTTAATAAAACACAATACGTGAATTTTTGATATACAATTATATTATTTAATTTGTCGATATTTATTAAGAATATACAAATATTTGGCCTAGAGCTCGTTTATATTTAAAAAGTTATTTCAACGAATATAATTTTAAATTACTTATTTGAAATTTAAAATTTGTATAAATTTTACTATTTAAAGATATTTGATTTAAAATTGTGTTGTTAACTATTTTCATATTCATGTTAACTCCCTTTACAAACAAATTTTAAAATATTTTTAGTTTTTCAAATATTTTAAATAAATATTTTCAAATTTTTAAATATCTGAATAGATATTTACTCTTTCTAAAATATTTTAAATAAATATTTTCAAATAAATTTATATCTTTTAAAATATATTAACATGCTTTCTCGTTCACCCGTACGCACTCGTACATTATCACATTCTGACAATCAAAACAATAATAATGCAAACAACACAATGAATCAAGAGGCAACGCAAAATTCAATTACAATACCAAATACAAACATGATTCAAAATTTAACACAAAATTCAGACTTTCATACAACTCAAAACCTTATTTCAAACATAACGCATGAAGATAACCTTAAGAATATTCCTTCTGCTAAATCGATTAAATTACCCCAGTTTTGGCAAGAGTATCCCGATGCCTAGTTTTTACTTGTTGAAGGAAATTTTATAATTAATAATACCACTGATGATAATTTAAAATTTCAAAATGTTCTTGTTACCCTTCCACGAGATACTATTTATAAAATTTTTGACATTATTAACCCTCCTGCTCTTTTCAATAAATATAATACAATTAAAAAGATTTTATGCGAAAGATTTCTCTTAGTGAAGAAAAAGATTAGAAGAATTATTTTCAAAAACCGAACTTGGCGATCGCGCACCATCTGAATTATTCAGATTTGTGAAATCCCTTATAGGTCTAATAGCATTGTTAGCCAAGAATTTCTCTTTAAATTGTGGATTCGTAAATTGCCACAAGAAATACAATTTCATTTGACTTCCAGTAATAATCAAAACATAGAAGAAATTGTTATTTTGGCTGACAAACTTTTTGATTTAATCAACAAACCTCATTCTTCCAAATCACCTGTAGCTTCGAGTATAAATAATAATATTTTAGAATAATGCGTTAAAAATTTAACTGAATTACCTACACCTATTTATCAAAATTTAAATAAAATTTCTAATGATATTAATCAATTACAAATCCGTTCCAGATCTAAAGAAAGAAATGGATCTAAATCACAAATTTCCTCGAGATACAGAAATTTTTCAAACAATCGTAATTTTAATTCACAAACAAATATTTTTTGGTATCACCAAAAATTTAAGAATAATGCTTTTAAATGTATACACCTATGCAATTTTAATCAAAATAATAATTCAAATTCTGAACAAAATTTAAAATGAAACGCTCCAATATGACGGTGGCGGATAATGGAACTATAACAAAACCTGCTCGCCGCCTATTAATATTTGATAAATATAACAAACATAATTTTCTTATTGTATCTGTTATTCCTTTTTAAAATTCAAAATTTACAAATGAGATTCGGATCTTTAATTAACTGCAACTAACGGTTCTTCAATCAAAACTTTCGGTACAAAACTTCTTAAAATTGATTTAACTTTATGATGAGATTTTGAATTTCCCTTTATTATCGCGAATACTGATACACCTATTTTAGGAGCAACCTTTTTAGAGAAATTTGGAATTATTGTTAATATGAAAAATAAATAAATTATGGATTCTACAACAAAAATTAGGGTTTCTGGATCTTCTGGATTTTCTGATATTTTCTCACTCAAAATTCCTATTGTCGAAAATAAATTTTAAAATTACTTAATGAATTTCCGTCTATTACCTGTGAACAAGATTACTTTAAAGAAGTAAAACACCATACGGTTCACAGGATAGAAACAAAAGATGTTTTACCATTTTTGAAACCCAGACGTCTTGATCCAATCAAGCTTAAAATTGCTAAGGCTGAATATGAATCTTTAGTTAAACCGGGTATATGCAGACCCTCAAATTCTCCCATTGCATCTCCTCTTCATCTCGTTCCTAAAAAAGAACCAAATGATTGGAGGCCTTGTGGCACTTAATGAAGATTAAATTTTATTACTACACCAGATCGGTATCCTTTACCACATATTCATGATCTGACTATTGATTTAAAAAATAAAGAAATTTTTTCAAAAATTGATCTTGTTCGTGCATATTACCAGATTCCAAAGGCAGAAGAAGATAATCACAAAACAGCAATTACTACTCCATTTGGCATGTTTGAGTTTATACGTATGCCATTTCGTCTTCGAAACATTGTTCAAACATTTCAACGTTGTATTAATGAAGTATTTTCAAGTTTAGATTTTGTGTTTGTTTACATTGATGACATACTTGTTGCTAGTGATAATGAATTTCAACATATTGAACATTTAAAATCTGTATTTCAAAGACTTGAAAAACATAATTTAAATATTATACCGAATAAATGTATCTTTGGAGTAACTAAATTAGATTTTCTCAGTTACGAAATTCCTTCTCAAGCTATTAGACCTTCTTTAGAACGTAGTCATCACTAATTTTGAAAAACCTGTTTCTATTAACAAATAGCAAAGTTTTTTAGGAATGGTAAATTACTATCACAGATACATAAAAATGTTACCAACAGAACTTAGTCCTTTACATGAAATGCTAACATTTCAAAGGATTGATGAGCGCACTACAAACCTTTATAGCTTCAGAGCTTCTGCAACTCAATTTTCAACCTCATCTACGCGAGGGGAATCCTGTTACAAATATGAATATATCATACAACAAAAGTCATTAGCTGTAGCAGAAGTCAATCTTACCAACTTTTACCCATGGCCAAATATGCGTAACCTGCATATTTTTATAGAAACGTGGGGTAAAGCCCACGGGCATAAGCTAGTTTTATATAATGTTAAAATCATAGTTTTCAAGTAATATCATTATTACGTATTTTTTAAAGGTAACTATATTATGGCAGGTATCTATATACTGACATTTGCCGCAGTAGTGGTTTTTTTTCCAAAATTTATTCGGAACAAAATTTTTTTCACGAAGTCCCAGAAACCCACTATTTATATGCAGTATTTGTATAAATATAATGGATATTTGATCATTTTTCATAATGCAGTTTTTGTATGCATGCTTTAATCGAGCATTAATTTTCAAATAATATTAGCGCTCAACAGTAAGAATGCTCATGCAAATCAGTCCAATGCTCAGAAATATTTGCGCTGTTGATAACATATTGAATCAAACCTTACTTTATTGAATAAAGTTTATTCAGAATCTTCACTTTCACTCTACACATTTTGCACCACTTTCTAATGGGCATTTGTCATCTCTCTAGAAACTGCAGTGCACATATTCAATTACAGTAGAATCACGAGAAAGTTAATCGCTAGTGTTCGGACTTCTACCACTAAGGTGGTAGATCTACCACTATTTTTCTTTTATTTGAAGTTCTACCACTTCTACCACGCAAGCTCGAAAAAATGTGGTAGTTTTTTTATAGAAGTTTGTTGAAGAAACCTTTGCTTTTCCACAATTTTTTGAGAAGAGAAACAATATTATGTGTAGAAGAATAGTTTATAAAACTCAAAATAACACCTAGCGATGCTTTGATCACCATTTAATCTATTTTGCTTAAGGTTTTTAGTACATAACTGCTACTTCCACCTTCCCAATGTATATATAGGAAAAGAAGTGAGTAATATTCACTACTTAAAAATATTTCAAATATAACCCAATGCTACCACTTTTTTCATAAATCTACCACTATTTTCTGAAAAATCTACCACTAAACAAAATGTTAAAGTCCGCACACTGTTAATCGCTCGGCTAAGTTGACCGAGTATGAGCGTCCACGTCCCGCTCTAAAAAGTTAAATATGTATTGGTTAACTTTGCTGAGCTCATCAATTTTTTCAAACCTAACCGTTTGTTTGGCAATTAAAAAAGTGCGCGTATTTCTAATTCGCTACATCAATCAGCATCAAAAAAAAATTCAAGTAGATAAACTTCATAACATGCAAATATTGCTCACTGCTTCTACGTGAATGAAAGAGAATTCTTGAATAACGTGAAATAAATATTTACAGGACAGAAACTCTGATGGAAAAGATAATAAGAAGCGACGAGCTATTAAGAGCATCAAAGAATATTTTTGCAAGCTGCCATGGCGCAACGATACAAGGTGGCAGCATGGGACAGCTGATTTTAAACTTTTTTTTTATTTGATTTGATACATCAAATTACGGCGCAGTACGATTTTGACATTTGTCCATCGAATTTACAAAAACAAAGAACATGAAATTTTTATTTATGTTTGTAGGTATGTCACCATGCTGCCACCTTGTATCGTTCCGCTATGCAAGCTGCCAAAACTTCAAGAACAGGTCTGCGATGATACAAATGTAGAAAACGGAAGTAATTTTCCACTCTTAACTCATACTGATCGCGATGCTAATACATTGTTGGTTGATAATAACAATGTAAAAACGTTGCATTCAACATCTATCAATACTAAATCGGGTTCGAATGTACCTATATCACTTTCAAAAAATTCTATTGTTGAAAAATACGGCATAGGTAATTTTGTGGGGAAAAAACGTTTATTAGATGATTATACGAAGTACAACTTACTAAAATATTGGATACCACCGAAGGACTATATCTTCCCTTTTTCGAGTCACAGTAAAAAAGGAAAAATAGAAAAGCGATATTTTAAACATAATTTTTTAACTGAACATGAGGGGCTTGTTTATTCTGAACAAAAAAGGATGTTTTTGTAAATATTGTTTCTTATTTGCAAGTGATACTGGTGACTCGAAATCAAATGTTCCTCTCAATGCACTTGTCAAAGTTCCTGTGACATCGTTTGCAAAGTTGTCCGGTAGAGAAGGTGTAGTAGATAACCATGCTATTAACAAATATCAGTCAGCCTTTTTTAGTAAAGATTTCATAAATACTTATGAAAATCCAGGAAAGGAAATTACTAATTTGCTTTCTTTTCATCGCATGGAACAAGTTGAGAAAAATAGAAGATTGTTGGAGATTATTATAAAAACTATTATTATTTGTGGGGGACAGAATTTAGCATTAAGAGGCCATAGAGATGACGGTAAACTTAACTTTTCTGAATCAGCAACAAACGAGGGTAATTTTAGGGCAATTTTGAAATTTATAGTCGCTGCGGGTCATAAAGAGCTTGAAGAACTTTTAAATGCTACACATCCAAGAGCTACTTGTATAAGCAACACGACTCAAAACGATCGTATTTAATGCTGCAGAGATGAAATTCAATCTATTTTGATAGAGAGGGTTAAAAGAGCTAGATTTTTTGCAATTATTTTCGATGAAACTGCTGATTGTAGTCACACTAAGCAACTCAGCCTTTGTTTGCTGTAATTATATGATGGCAATATAAGAGAAGATTTTGTAACTTTCCTTGATGCGTACGATTCGATCCGAGAAGATGTTATTAATGGACAAAAAATTGACAGGTGTAGCCTTGGCACACATGGTGGTCGATATTTTTAATAATTCAGGACTACCCTTCGAAGATTGGTTTGGAATTGGAACGGATGGATGTTCTGTAATGACATCAGAAGTTAAGGGAGCTGTGCAGGAACTTCTTAAAATATGTACCAATGCTGATCGTTGTCCGTGCTTCAACCATTGTCTTAATAACTCGCTTGCGAAAACGTCGAAAGTTCTTCAAACAAAGGATTGTATTGCGTTGATGAAAAAAATTATCAGTTTTCCAATTCAGTCTCCGAAACGTACCATAGTTTTCAAAATACATCTGCAGGAATCACTAACTGGACTATGTGAAACGCGCTGGTCTGAAAAACATGACGGTATAATGCAGTTTGAAGAAAACATCACAAAAATTGTTGCTTCGTTTTAAGAAATTTCTACTTGGCAAGATTCAACAACAACTTCTGAGGCCCGTTCTATGTTGAAATCTATTTGCGAGACAGAGTTCGGGATTTCAGTGATTTGTTTGAGCAATTTATTTTCTGTTACACTACCACTAAGCTTACTTTTGCAAACATCGTCAATAGGTTTGAATCAGGCTTCTGAAGCATTGAGTGACACTTTGCGAACATTAACGGCGTTATTATGTATAACGCAAAGCGACGCGAGGAGTCACTTTCACCGAAGTGAAACCAAATTCGTATCATATAACAGCATTCATTTACTTCGGTGACTACAGGTGATTGTCTTACGTTTTTTCCTATTATATAGCGACGCAAAGTGTCACGAACACCAATTTTTGCTGTCAAAATTTTCACTTGCTTCTGGGTCGCGTTTGCTTCATTCACTTCGTCTTTTTATTGTCGTTTTTTATAATTTTTGAGTAATAATTGAGAATCTTAACATTTCGTGAAAAATAGATTGAAATTTTCCATAGACAGCCGATAAAGGTTATATTTAGAGCTTCGTTCAATGTGTATGCATATTTCGTCAAATTTTACAGGAATAAAAAAAAGCGGAACCTATAAAAATTATAGCCAGGGACCCAAACTGTTCCTTTTGTAATAAAAGTCCTTCAGAAAAAATTATTGGTGGTACGGACTAGAAGGTTCAATGTGGTCATAATAAATCGTTCCCGAGATGGTCGAGCGTTTACCTTAATGGTTTTTGTTACCGGAACAACGAAAGGACCATCAACATCGATAACATTCCCCGAAACTTCGGGGAGTTTCTTTATCGCTACAACAACTAGAATTGGTAATGGTTTTTTCGATAACAAGTTTCTAGTGTTAGTAGAAAAAATTTTAGTGTCGCTACAGGTTTTAAATCCAAATATTTACGAGAATGGATTGGTAAAAAATTCATTTCATTTCGGCGAACCGTATCTTAGTTATGGGGTCGCACTTTTATTATATTCTTAAAAAATAGAAGTCTGGATTTAACTTTTATTTTCGGCCTTATAAAATAAATGTCCGGATTTTAGTTTTTTGTGTTTTTTTTTTTAAATGGGATGCATGACTAGTCATGAAAATGCTATGGATATCCCCGGAATCTGATAAACTTTCACCAAGGAAAAGTTTTTAAAAGAACTTTTACGAGTAAAAAAAATACCTATTAAAATGAGAATGATTATAACCAATAGTTATGCCATAGTTTTGTCACTGTCTTTCGTCACGATCCTTATTTTCTTAGTTTTATGTCAACAACTAATTCTGAATAATAGGAAAATAAAAATAATAATTTTATTGTGGATTTTTTAATAACTATAATAATTATTATTCCGTGCTACTTTTTTTAAATTTTCTTATAAACAGGTACCGAAACTGTTATTCCTTTTATAATATAATTCCTTGCAAAACTATTAATTTTGGACTTTTATTATATTTGGATCAAGATAAAAATTATTTTCGGATTTTTATTTTTTGAGTCCGATAGAGCTAGTTAAACTCGGACTTTTAAAAATAAAAGTCCGGAAATAAAAGTTAAATCCGGAATTTTATTTTTTAAGGCCAAAATAAAAGTCCGGATTTAACCTTTATTTCCGGACTTCTATTTTTAAAAGTCCGAGTTTAACTAGTTCTATCGGACTAAAAAAAAATAAAAATACAGATTTTACTTTTATATATGTACTTTTATGGAAAAAGTTCGAAAAATAAAAAGGGATGCATGATGCGGCATGATATTGCTATAGGGATACCTGGGAACTCAAACATTTTTCCATAGGACAATTTTTTGAAATTAAGAAATAAGGTATAAACAATGCACATTATTGCATTTCATGTGGTATTCACTGAAATGAGTAATGAATTGGTACCACAGCAACATCAACAGAGGAGCATAAGAAGAAGACGGCGGGATAACACAAATCCGCCTGCTTTCATTCTGCAAAGCACTTTCCTGGCGGCCACGTCGAGTTGAGTTCGCCTTTCGCCATATGCCAAAATCTAATTAAGCCTTCTTAAAAAATCCTTGCGCAATTTCTGGATGGCTGCATCAAATATACAAAGAGCTATTCCGTTGGTTATGATATACTTTTCGAATTAAAATAAAGAATATTGTGGTTGTTGTTGTTGTTATATTAACAGTGAGAATATTGTGGTAGAATGTAAATACATATTTTAGCACAAATTTGTACAAATAAGTGTTCTTTCTTAAAAGAACCAATTTCCTTTAACTATTTAGATGCATTCCCTTTAATTTAACTAGTGAAGAAACTCCTATGAAATGGCAAAGAAATCTCCCTCTTCCTCACATTCATAATACCTACTTTTCTCCCATAACCGGTTTCCTCTTTTTCGAACATTGTTCAGAATAGGAGGAAAGGGAGAAGTGAAAAAAACTCCCAAGGAATTTTTATTTAGAATACGAGGAATGGGAGAAGGGAAAAAACTCGCACGGAATTTTCGTTTAGAATTGGGCTGAATAAGTGGCTATACTAGCTACGTATTTGGTTTGACAGTCTCAGTGAATACGTAGTGACTACGTAAGAGAACGAACGCGAATACGTAAGAAGTTATAAAATACGAATTCTGGGTGAATGTGAATGTGAGTGAATGCGACGCAAACATTCACGGTGACATACATAATAAGGGCCTAAAAAACCATAGACTTGAAGCAGGAAGTCGTTTTTCGATCGCTTTTTTTGATATTGTCCTCCCACAAATTGCTAAAAAGAAAATACATAGAGCGAATTACACTTCATCCGACGCTGAAGAGTATTATCGAAAAGCAATTCATATACCTTTTCTTGATTATATCATTTTTGATTTACAAAGTAGATTACCTGAAGTTGCATTGCGTTTTTAATCTTAATTTGCTACTCCCATCGCGAATCATTAAAAATAATACACTGCAAAGAAAGAATTTGTCTAAAGAGCTTGTCCAAGATCTTGGTAAACGATACGCATCTCTTATTGGAGGAAATAAAATTAATCTAGATGGAGAGTACGAAGTGTGGTCAGAACGCCGGTCTGATAAGCAACACAAAAAATCAATTCCACTATCAGCTGAAAAAGTTTTAAATGATTGCAGTGAATATGCGTTTCCATCAATAAATGCTCTTATCAAATTCTGGACACGCTTCCAGCTAGCAATGCTTGTGCTGAAAGAAGTTTTTCGATACTTCGCCGGTTGAAAACTTGGTTACGGTCCACAATGTCCCAGAACAGACTCACTGGTCTTGCACTTTTAAATACCCATTTCGATATTGAGATTGATATTGATCATATAATTGAAAGATATGTAAAACAAGTAAGGAAGGCTAAGTTCGGGTGTAACCGAACATAACATACTCAGTTGAGAGCTATGGAGACAAAATAAGGAAAATCAATCTGGGGTAACCCTGGAATGTGGTTGTATAACATGTGTATCAAATGAAAGGTATTAAAGAGTATTTTAAGAGAGAGTAGGCCATAGTTCTATGGATGAACGCCATTTAGGGATATCGCCATAAAGGTAGACCAGGACTGACTCTAGAATTTGTTTGTACGATATGGGTATCAAATGAAAGGTGTTACTGGGCATTTTAAGAGGGAGTGGGACTTAGGTCTATCGGTGGACGCCTTTTCGAGATGTCCCCATTAAGGTGGACCAGGGGTGATTCTATAATGTGTTTGTACGATATGGGTATCAAATGAAAGCTGTTAATGAGTATTTTGAAAAGGAGTGATCCTTAGTTCCATAGGTGGACGCCGTTTCGAGATATCGCCATAAAGGTGGACCAGGGGTGTCTCTAGAATGTGTTTGTACGATATGGGAATCAAATGAAAGGTGTTACTGAGCATTTTAAGAGGGAGTGGGCATTAGGTCTATAGGTGGACGCCTTTTCGAGATATCGCCATTAGGGTGGGCCAGGGGTGACTCTAGAATGTTTGTACGGTATGGGTATCAAACGAAAGGTGTTACTGAGCATTTTAAGAGGGAGTGGGCATTAGGTCTATAGGTGGACGCCTTTTCGAGATATCGCCATTAGGGTGGGCCAGGGGTGACTCTAGAATGTGTTTGTACGATATGGGTATCAAATGAAAGGTGGTAAGGAGTATTTTAAAAGGGAGTAATCCTTAGTTCTATAGGTGGACGCCTTTTCGAGATATCGCCATAAAGGTGGACCAAGGGTGACTCTAGAATATTTGTACGATATGGGTATCAAACGAAAGGTGTTACTGAGCATTTTAAGAGGGAGTGGGCATTAGGTCTATAGGTGGACGCCTTTTCGAGATATCGCCATTAGGGTGGGCCAGGGTGACTCTAGAATGTGTTTGTACGATATGGGTATCAAATGAAAGGTGGTAATGAGTATTTTAAAAGGGAGTAATCCTTAGTTTTATAGGTGGACGCCTTTTCGAGATATCGCCATAAAGCTGGACCAAGGGTGACTCTAGAATGTTTGTACGGTATGGGTATCAAACGAAAGGTGTTACTGAGCATTTTAAGAGGGAGTGGGCATTAGGTCTATAGGTGGACGCCTTTTCGAGATATCGCCATTAGGGTGGGCCAGGGTGACTCTAGAATGTGTTTGTACGATATGGGTATCAAATGAAAGGTGGTAATGAGTATTTTAAAAGGGAGTAATCCTTAGTTCTATAGGTGGACGCCTTTTCGAGATATCGCCATTAGGGTGGGCCAGGTGTGACTCTAGAATGTTTGTACGATATGGGTATCAAACGAAAGGTGTTACTGAGCATTTTAAGAGGGAGTGGGCATTAGGTCTATAGGTGGACGCCTTTTCGAGATATCGCCATTAGGGTGGGACAGGGGTGACTCTAGAATGTTTGTACGATATGGGTATCAAACGAAAGGTGTTACTGAGCATTTTAAGAGGGAGTGGACATTAGGTCTCTAGGTGGACGCCTTTTCGAGATATCGCCATTAAGGTGGGCCAGGGGTGACTCTAGAATGTTTGTACGATATGGGTATCAAACGAAAGGTGTTACTGAGCATTTTAAGAGGGAGTGGACATTAGGTCTATAGGTGGACGCCTTTTCGTGATATCGCCATTAGGGGGGGCCAGGGTGACTCTAGAATGTGTTTGTACGATATGGGTATCAAATGAAAGGTGGTAATGAGTATTTTAAAAGGGAGTAATCCTTAGTTCTATAGGTGGACGCCTTTTCGGAATATCGCCATTAGGGTGGGCCAGGTGTGACTCTAGAATGTTTGTACGATATGGGTATCAAACGAAAGCTGTTACTGAGCATTTTAAGAGGGAGTGGGCATTAGGTCTATAGGTGGACGCCTTTTCGAGATATCGCCATTAGGGTGGGCCAGGGGTTACTCTAGAATGTTTGTACGATATGGGTATCAAACGAAAGGTGTTACTGAGCATTTTAAGAGGGAGTGGACACTAGGTCTATAGGTGGACGCCTTTTCGAGATATCGCCATTAGGGTGGGCCAGGGGTGACTCTAGAATGTTTGTACGATATGGGTATCAAACGAAAGGTGTTACTGAGCATTTTAAGAGGGAGGGGGCATTAGGTCTATAGGTGGACGCCTTTTCGAGATATCGCCATTAGGGTGGGACAGGGGTGACTCTGGTATGTTTTTGTACGATATGGATATCAAATTAAAGGTATTAATGAGGGTTTTAAAAGCGAGTGGCCCTTAGATGTATATGTGAAGGCGTTCTCGCGATATCGACCAAAATGTGGACCAGGTGATCCAGAAAATCATCTGTCGGGTACTGCTAATTTATTTATATATGCAATACCACTAACAGTATTCCTGAAAAGATTCCAAGGGCTGTTGATTTCGCCTTGTAGAACTTTTTCATTTTCTTCTACTTAATATGGTAGGTGTCACACCCATTTTACAAAGTTTTTTCCAAAGTTATATTTTGCGTCAATAAACCAATCCAGTTACCATGTTTCATCCCTTTTTTCGTATTTGGTATAGAATTATGGCATTTTTTTCATTTTTCGTAATTTTCGATATCGATAAAGTGGGCGTGGTTATGGTCAGATTTCGCCTATTTTTTATACCAAGAAAAAGTGAGCACAGGTAAGTACGTGGGCTAAGTTTAGTAAAGATATATCGGATTTTGCTCAAGTTATTTAGTAATTGGCCGAGCGGAAGAACAGACGGTGGACTGTGTATAAAAACTGGGCGCGGCTTCCACCGATTTCGCCCATTTTCACAGAGAACAGTTACCGTCATAGAATTTATGCTCCTACCAAATTTGAGAAGGATTGGTAAATTTTTGTTCGACTTATGGCAATAAAAGTATTCTAGACAAACTAAATGAAAATGGGCGGAGCCACGCCCATTTTGAAATTTTCTTTTATTTTTGTATTTTGTTGCATCATATCATTACTGGAGTTTAATTTTGACTTAATTTACTTATATACAGTAAAGATATTAAATTTTTTGTTAAAATTTGAATTTAAAAAAATTTTTTTTTAAAAAGTGGGCGTGTTCTTCATCCAATTTTGCTAATTTTTATTTAGCACATATAGAGTAATAGTAGTAACGTTCCTGCCAAATTTCATCATGATATCTTCAACGACTGCCAAATTACAGCTTGCAAAACTTTTAAATTACCTTCTTGTAAAAGTGGGCGGTGCCACGCCCATTGTCCAAAATCTTACTAATTTTTTATTCTGCGTCATAACGTCAACCCATCTACCAAGTTTCGTCGCTTTATCTGTCTTTTGTAATGAGTTATCGCACTTTTTCGGTTTTTCGAAATTTTCGATATCGAAAAAGTGGGCGTGGTTATAGTCCGATATCGTTCATTTTAAATAGCGATCTGAGATGAGTGCTCAGGAACCTACATACCAAATTTCATCAAGATACCTCAAAATTTACTCAAGTTATCGTGTTAACGGACGGACGGACGGACGGACGGACGGACGGACGGACGGACGGACATGGCTCAATCAAATTTTTTTTCGATCCTGATTATTTTGATATATGGAAGTCTATATCTATCTCGATTCCTTTATATATGTACAACCAACCGTTATCCAATCAAACTTAATATACTCTGTGAGCTCTGCTCAACTGAGTATAAAAAGGGAAGCATAGAATTAAATTCACTGTGTGAATATGAACTATGCAAAAGATAAAAATGATGTCAAAAAATTGGATGTACTATTGTTAATTTGAATAACTAAATGAAACCAAATATGTGTATGAAATTATTGAATAATGTAAAAAAATACTAATAAATTTACCCCAAAAAAATAACGGTCTGCTATACGTTTCCCTTGTTGTTTTGTCTTGCATTTTCACGTATAAAGTATCTTGATGTGAACTTTGTTCAAAACACATCAGCTATTGGGAGAAACAATTACTGACTGAAGAGACTGGGAGAAACAATACTAACAACTTTAAATAGTTTTTTCATCTCCCTTTTATCTTTAGTTTTTTCCATCTCAAATTCATTTCCAATTTGTTCCGCTATCTTCTTCTGCAATAGTTCGCATGATTCCTTGTTCTTGCATTGCTGTTGATTTCTTTCACTGCTGTTACATTACATTCTGTTGGTTCAACCACTGTTTTTAGAGCCACTTTCGTATGTTTGTTTTTCTCAGCTTTATCTTTTGGTTTAACAACTATCCTATTCTCATTTAGTGTGGCTGCTTGTGCACATGTAATTTTGTTTGTAACATTTGTGTTGTTGTTGTTGCTTACATTATTGCCCGATAAAACTTCGCTTAATTGTTCGTTAATTCTTTCTATTGTTTGTGCCAACTCTGCTAATATGTCTTTTCTCATTTCATTTATTTTAATTTCCACATTGTCTTCTAAGAGTGAGTTGAAGTCCGTCATTAGACTGAATTTCAACTGTTGAATCTTATTAAATAATGCTTCTTCAATAATGTCCTTCATTTCTACCTTTCCGAGTCTCTTTTGGTCACAAATTTAATACAAAATTTAAACGAATTTGGTGTTTGTATCACATAACGAACATTGATTGCAAAACTAATTTATATTCGCATATTTACTCAACAATATAAGTTCTTGTCTTTTCATATTGCTGCATTTTATGCAGAAAAAAGGACCACAGCCCCCCGAACATGAAATTGAATCGTCTATTTGCACTAATTTTGCCATGCACTCTTTGCACTCAAAAAAATAATAAATTTGTTTATGAAATAAACGTAGTAAATGAGCACGCAAACATTTTTCTGCGCTATTTTCCTCATTTTTTTTTTTAATGAAAATAAAGTTTTAAGCTAACAGTAACATGCCGAAATGGGTTATTTTGTGGTAGGATTTTGGTACTTTGGAAAACTTTTGTTGTAATTAGGCGTTTCGTTAAATTTATGTTTGTGTATTTCAGGAAATAGTGAGTATCCTAAGGCATAAGCTGTATATTTAAAAATTTACATGGAATTTTGGTTTTGTTTACATGCTTTTGTTGAAAGTGTTATTTCCGTGAGATGTTCTTTATTTATTTTACAATGAATTATGAATTGTGGTGTACAAATATAACTGTAGCTATTGTTTTCTTGGAAAACAAAATATCCCACTACCACTACTCTTTTCATTCGTCCTTTACCAACATTCCCTTTATAAAAAGTCCGCGCACTGGTATAAGTGTACCTGACAAAAAAATTAACATTCATACGCACAAATGTACATTTCTCTAAATTGAAGCAAACGGTAAATGGATCGTTCGATTCACTTCATTCTTTGGATTTTACGCGTGGTTGGAGTACGATGGTGGTGATTACTAAGGAGGAAATATGGTAAGTTAATTTTAGCACGTTGAAATATAATACATTCTTTCCTAATTAATTAATTTTCTTTTCTTATTTGCAGCTCTACAGTTAAAATATTTCAATGAGCCATCGTAGTGCGACTAAGGACCACTGCGAGTGAAAATTTCTGACTACCGACGCTGTAAATATGAGAAATCGTCAAAATAAAATATGCGCTCAATGGCGCTGAGGCGACCAAAAATCTGCAATGTTTCATTAAAGTGGATGGCATCTTGCCGCTGCTGCATTTGGAGTACAATCTTAAGTGGTAAATTTCCTCTTCGGGTGCATGAATAAGAATATGTCGTGCGAGTGCCTTTTGTCGGTAAGAACTTTTCGAACATATATCGCAGTTATATATTGTACGTTCTTTGGAATCATGGAAATTCTGTAAATGCGATTCCAGACCACTTCGATCGGACAATACTTTTGTGCAATGCTGAAATCTCAAATAGCCTGAATTGTTGTGTGTGTGTATGTGATCGACGAGTAAGGCCCGTTTAAATAGTTCCTTACCAAAGCATTTGGCATATCCATTGACTTGGTGCTAGTCTTTTAAAAAACGCACTTTCAATTCTTTAAAAGAATGCATTCAAATTTGAATTCTTGTGCAACAAATGCATTATACTCGATTGTTTTATGACAGGATTTATTTTTATGATTTCCTTCTACTTTGGCATCAGCTGAATTTTTGGTTTGCCTCTTTTTGAGTCTACAGTTTTGGCTATCATAACTTCAGGATCTATGGACGGCGTCGACTCCAATTTATCTATTGCATGCAACTCGACTTTTATCTCACTAACCGGAATCTCTTGTTCGTGCAAAGACTTTAGTTTGTTAGTTGCTGTCAAAGGTGCGGTTTTTATTTTAATATAAGTTTATGGAACGACTGCACCAAATCCTACCACTGACTGCACCCCAATGTGTTCGAAATATGCAATACCATGATGACCTCTTCCTTAAAATGTTGCTTAATTGTTTCAAGTGCCTGCAATGATTGTTGATCATTTGAATCAATGGCGCTGCTGTTCTCAGTCGTGGTGCATTTTGCCAAGCACAATATACAACATTGCTCGTGGAACATTTTGTGTAAAACTTGGATGAGTAAATTTCCTTATGATTAGCTTGGGGTGTAAATAAATTGTGTGTAACTAAATCTGTGGTGTGAATTGAATCGTATTAGTTGCCAATATTTGCAAATATGCAGAAAGCAGAATAAGAAAACATCAGCACACATATTCATACATAAAAATATTGTAGTTTTGCTATTGGTTGGCGATTTAATAATGAAAATTACGTGATTGTCCATGTTTATTGTATTTTAATAACAACAATTTTGCAAATGTTTTAATTTATTCATGTGAGCATTGGTTAAAATACCGAAGGTAGCAAAAAATGGAATAGTTAGCAGAATAATAGCTATGTGCAGTGTGTAAATGCTTCTGTACATGAGATGGGTTTACCTTTTACAATTGTGGAAGGAATATTGCGTTTACAACTTGAAAGTTTGCATACACAATAATCTAGGTTTCAAAGAGTTTATACGAAAATTACGCTTTTTATTGACGAACTGGAAGTTGTCGACACTCAGAAATATAAACCCTATACGTTAGAAAAAATTTTGGATATATTTGTATGGTCGGTCTTAGAAAAGATGATAAAAATGTGCAAACATTATTTTATAATTCGGCTAACAGCGACTCTATGCGTTGTGGCGTGTGGCAGCAAAGCGCAGCAAAATTTGAATATTCTAAAAGTGATGATTCCATCATGGGACGGTTTCAAAATACGAATAAACAATATTTTGTTGTTGGCAGGTTAATTTTGGACTTCTTTTCTTCACGCACTGTTAAAGAAAAAGTGTAAAAAATTATTATGCCGGCTAAAAGAAAAGCGCACTGCATCGGCTGTCAGCTGAAAAGCGGCCTATCTCAATAAGTATTTTTTTTGTGACGCCTTGTTTATCGCAAATAAAGGACCCCTCTAGCTATATTTTATAGTAGCTGGGTAAAGATACACGAAACACAAGTATTCGTTTATTTGTATAGGGAAGCGATTGCATCACGTACGCGTTCAAGACGCAACGTAGACAGGATTCCTACAAAACTGTGTCCAAGCTCAAACTCATGAAAGCGTATAAGAGACAACTTACTGATGAAAACACCCTTCCTATACTTAATTTGTTTCCTCGCAGGTGTCCTAAATAGGAAATACGCAAGTCCATTGGGTCTATTACGCTTTATTGCTTTTATGGTTGGTGGCCAGCTAAAGTAGTTATGCAAAGAGAATAAATCTGCGATTTTTGTGAGTCACGTAGTTTTTGTTTGGTAAAAAAAATTTTTTTTGTACGATACATCTATTTTTAATTCTGTTTGTGTTCTCGTATGAAACGATTAACTACTTGTATGAAACTGGGTGGTAGGGTTTGTATGTTGAATATCTCGCTATTTTCAGATGGTTAGGTCATCACTCAAGTATATGATTCTGGTTCTATTTATTTATTTTTTTTCATTGAAATCTTGGACTCAAGCAATTTGACGAATTTACTCATCACTGTGAGATTGTATGAGATTCTTCGTATTTTAAATGCTCACTTCGCCTACTTTTCCAAAAAAAAATTAGTAAAGAACAATGAATTTAAACAGAATGATCTAAGTCGGACATGTTTCAAATTGACCTCAAGTTGTTAACAAGCAAGTTAACCAAAAAGGGTGCAACTTTTTCTCTTTCAAAAATCCTTTATCCAGACTTGCGGGAAGAATAAGCGGAATTAGTTGAGCAAAGTTCCTTTGTGAGCTCCAGGGTTTGAAATACTCCTTTGAGATGATTCTCAGATCAGCGTTAAGTTGTCGATATATGTACGCATGAGGTATGTTCGAGTGCCCTCAGAACACGAAATTCTCGGACCCATGAGAAGGGTTTGACAAATCATCTTATTTGCTGAACTATAACTAAAGATACTAAAAGTACACCGAAGAGGATGATTTTCCTTGCTGTGATGATTACGCGAAATATGGATACAGCAGTTATTAAAACATGAAAATATTATAAATTTAATTGAAATTTGTCGAACTAAAACAACTGCTAGCAATGGTTACCGCTCCGCATTCTACTTGGCTTTTTTGCGAACACGATTTGGCTAAATTGCTCTCCGATATAAATGTAAAATTTAGTCTTCTAGAAATCAAAGGGTGGTGCAGCAGCTACTTACTGGACTTTCCTACATACATAACAGTAAGATTTTGCATCCCGACATGAAAGCTGCCAATGTACTTATATCCAAACATGGCGTGTTAAAACTAGCAGATTTAGGTTTAGCGTGTGCATTTAGTATACCTAAGAACGATATAAAAATCGGTATACCAATCTTGAAGTTACATTATGGTATCGACCACCAGAAGTGCTACTTGGCGATCGCATTTATGGTACCCTGTAGACATGTGGGGCGCTGGTTGTGTTATGGCTGAGCTGAAATGTTAATTTTGATACTTCATATTTCAAACCCCAACTCTCACAATTTTGAAGTGGCGAGCCGTCTCGCTTACTTCAGATTTTTTTTTGTGTGTAGGAGAAAACTATATGATAGACTTACATCCCATTTACTTTGTTGGTTGGGATGTAAGCTATTCAAATCCTGGTTGCTTTCATACGAACTATGTGAATTTTCAAGGAAACGTAGTCGAGGTTTTGACGTTGAACGATGAATTGGTTTAGGTCTCGTATTTTCATAGGTTTACGAAAGGGCACGATTTCATGGTTTCCGTACTTTCCATAAAACCTCATGGGATCAAATCATAGACTCCACTAGCTTTCAGAGTTCTGTTGTTTTTTTTTTTTTTTTTGAGAACTGAAAACTTGAAAAATTAATACTGATACGTAGCAGAAGTTGGATATCAACGTTTGTATAATAATTAGGTTTTACACAGTTTGCTGCCAAGATGGAATTGAAAAAAAAAAAAATTCTTCGAAATTTACCTTTTATACGAACAAAAATATTATTCGCATGACGATGCATTTTGCAAGTTTTATATAAAAAACCAAAGTTCTGTAAAGAGTGTTTAACATATATTTAGCAATATGGCTGTCCCTATTCATTAAGTGAAAAATTCGAAGAGGAAAAAAAAATTTGGTTGATCCCAAGCGGTTGTGGCTCAAAAAATATCTGAGGGATTCTGGGAGAGGCAACGAAAGTCTTTCTTCAGCTTATTATAAAAATATAATACTGAATACCGACTTCCGTGCATATTAAAGGGGTTGTATTCGTCGGAAATTAAAAAAAATATAACGGACCGAGTGCGTTTAGGTTCTGTGGCAGATCGAGGTTCTGTGGCAGTTCAAGGATATGCGTTGGGTTATTGGTTGGCCTCGTTTAGGGTGAAAGTATGTGAGGGGGGTTATTCGATAGGAAGGTGGAATTTGGAAAAGAGGGGAGGAACGGAGGGATTGTTATGAGGAGCTCTTGGGCTCCTCGCAATCCATCTCCTCCGTTGTAAGAAGGATCAGTTTGACCAAAGGTCGTCTGACTTGACCCTTCTCGGTTATGAGGTCGACTACGCGAACTCGGTTTTCTTCGCCGGGGTGTACGTAGACGACTCGACCTAACCTCCATACGTTTGCAGATAAGTTGTCCTCTTTGAGGACATCGAGATCTCCCGCTTTTATATTTGGTTTGGGATGCTTCCACTTCACTCGTTTTTGAAGTTCGGATAGATATTCCACCTTCCATCGTTTGCAGAAAGTGTGGTGGAGGGCTTTGAGTTTCTGCCACCGATTGATCATCGAGGCAGAGCTCTCACTCGCATCTGGTTCTGACGGAGCCAGCAGGTGGCTGCCCGTGAGGAAATGGCCTGGTGTAAGCGGGTTGAGCGGTCGCGAGTTCAGGCATACCTCGATCCGGCACAAAAGTGTATGGAATTTCTCGAATGTGAATTTGTGTGGTGAGCCCATCTGCTTGAAGTGGCTTTTGAAGCTCTTCACTCCTGCCTCCCACAGCCCTTTCATATGGGTAGCGCTAGCAGGGATGAAGTGCCATGTTAGAGACTGGTGGCTGTATTTTGAAATAGTTATATCACGGATTTCACAGACGAAAGTCTTAAACTCCGCTCGTAAAGAGCGTGAAGCTCCGACAAAATTTGTACCGTTTTCGGACTACATATTCTTTGGGCATCTGCGTCTAGAGATAAAACGAGCAAATGCCGCTAAAAATGATGGTGTGCTGAGGTCACTAGTGGCCTCCAGATGAATCGCCCGTGTGAAAAAACACACACAGAGGCAAACATAGCCTTTGGATAGGCGACACCCCTGCCACGGTAGCTTTTGATTTCGAAAGGCCCCGCAAAGTCTACCCCGGTATTGGTGAACGCGCGGGTAAAGGTAGTACGTGCGCAGGAAAGGGTACCCATAAGTTGGGACTGCGCCTGCTTCCGGTGAATGATGCAGGTTTTGCAATTGTATATGATGGCTCTGATCATGGTCTTAATATTCGGAATCCAATATTGAGTTCGGATAAGACGGAGCATCAGCTGGTTCTCGCCATGAAGGGAATCATGATGAATCATTATGACTGCTAGGCGAGACAGCCTGCAATTGTAAGGCAAGATGATCGGATGACGCTCGTTGTATGACATGTCTTTTGAAGCCCCTAGACGCCCCCTGTTCTAATAATATCATCTTTGTCGATGTATGGGTTGAGTGACAGTATTTCACTCTTTCGATCAATAGGTTCCCTATTTTTAAATTTTAAATATTCTGTACCGTAGAATTGTTTCTGGCAGACTCGTATTAATGCTTGAATCGTTGCCTTAATCTCAACGGCTTAGATTATGAACGACTTTTCGTGGAACATTGGTTTAGTTTTAGGATGCGTTCTTTTATAGAATCTCCTAACATAGGATAGGACTTTCAAAGCCCTGAGCAGATTTGAAAATCGGTCCAGAGTATCTATATGATCTACCCTTGTCGTGGCATATGATTGTTCCCTCTTTTCTTCAACGGACGTGTTGTAATCGGTGTCTTGTGCTGGCCAGTGAGAATTGTCTTCTTGTAGCCAAGAAGGACTCTTCCACCACAAAGAATTGTTGACCAAATCTGACGCCAGTAGTCTTCTGCTTCCTAAATCCGTGTATTAGATTCCGAGTCCACGTGGCGCCAGTCCTTGCTACCGACCATGTCGATGATTTTAGTGATTCGTTGTGCGACGGAGGTTGACCAGGAGAAGGGCGGCTTCCATATCCATGCGAGTACGGTGGTTGAATCCGTCCATAGACGCAGTTTTACGGGTCCCATTCTGATGTTCCTAGAAATGGATTCGGTTATTTCTGCGAGCAGAACAGCTCCACAGAGTTTTAGACGTGGAAGTGATATAGCCTTCACTGGGGCTACACGTGTTTTAGCTAGCAAGAGATTTGTGAAGATTTTCTCGTCCCTTTTTACGCGCATGTAGATTGCTGCTGAATATGCCTTTTCCGTTGCATCGCAAAAAGCATGTATTTCGATATCGTCCTCTGGCGTAAAATTTACCCATCGCGGTATCGTAATGTTATCTATCTCGTGGTACTGTTCAGTGAAATTTGTCCAACGTTCCAATGTACTAGTCGATACTAGTTCGTCCCAAGCTGTGCCCTCTAACCATTTACTCTACATGAGTATTTTCGCCACGATGACCATTGGTGCAAGCCATCCTAAGTGGTCGGAAAATTTGGCGATTGCCGATAATATTGTTCGTTTCGTAATGTTTTCAGGGTTTTTAAACGCGCCTGATTTAAGATAGAAGATATCGGAATGGGCATTCCATCGAATGCCTAATGACTTGACTGAGCTGGTATCTTCGAATGCCAGGAAATTTTCACTGAGCAGATCTGATGTAGGTATATCCTTAAGAATTTCCCCTGAATTTGACGTCCATTTGAGTAGTGGGAAGCCCGCCGAGTGTAGGACTTGACGAATTTCATCTCTCGCTTTAATGGTTGATATGATTGTGTGTCCCCCGCTAGCACGTCATCTACATACATGCATTCCCTCAGTATGCTAGCCGCTGTAGGGTGTGAATTTGCTACATCTTCCGCCAGTTGTAGGAGCGTTCTTATCGCAAGATATGGAGCGCAGTTCACTCCAAAGCTGACAGTCTTTAACCCGTAAAGGCTGATAGGGTCGTCCGGGGAGGTGCTATATATAGACACTCCGTTGAAATTTGGTGGATTTTCGTTCACCCCAAATTTACCTATACATCTTTTCTATGTCACTATTAAAGACAAAGCGGCACAGTCTCCATCGTAGAATTAAAATGGGCAGGTCTGCTTGGAGTACTGGACCTGGGTGGAGTATGTCGTTTAGATTAATTACATTCGCCGTCGGTTTTGACGCGTTGAAGACGACGCGTACCTTGGTAGTGGTACTTTCCGCCTTTACAACGGCGTGATGGGGCAGGAAATAATTATCCGAATCGTCCGATGGAATATTGCTTTTGATTTTTCGCATATGTCTGAGCGTCTCGTATTCTGACAGCACTCGAACACACTCTTTGCTTAAATCTTGTTTTTTTAGTTATCGCCGCTCATTCCTGAAGAACTGTGAACATGCGCGCCTCAGTGACGGTCCTAAATTAATATTAGCAGCGTAATCCTGCCTGAATGGTAGTGAAACTGAATATCGTCCATTTTCATCACGTTTTGTTGTGTCTTTAAATAATTGTTCACAATACCTTTCTTCTTCATTAAGCATTTAATTTTAAGCACATTTTCTGCCTCCCAGAAAGCCTTTAATTGATTGTCCTAACGCAACCTCGTTGTAGAATGACATGATGCTCTTCGTGTGACTCGGTGCGTCGATGCGACCGGTTAGTATCCAACCGAACACTGTCTCTTGGGCCAAAAGTGTATTTAGTACGTTCTTTTTCATACCGCTCAGTATAATTTGAGGATATATGTCTCCTCCAAGTATGAGGTCTACGTCTTCGTTGACGTAGAACCTCTTGTCTGCCAAAACCAAGTCTGGGAAAGCCTACATAGTCATGGCGTTGATGTGGCAGGATGGAAGATTCCAAGTGAGTTTAGCTAGGACTAGAACGGGTGTAGTCAGGCTGAAGCAGACATCCACTGGTGAACGTAATTAAATTTTGAATGCTTCTTTCACCTGAGCTGACACCGCGTTTGCGATACCTGAAACTTGGGCATGCATTTTCCTCGCTGGCAAATTGATTCTGCGTTTTAGTCTTTCAGTTATAAAGGAACATTGAGACCCTGAATCAATTAATGCCCGCGTGGAGAAGTCGGTACCATTATGGTGAATGTGTACGCGAGCAGTTCCTAATAGCACACCTGTGCTGGAATTCGTATGACAGGATGTCACATTTTTGTTCCCGTTTGAACCTGGTTTTTCTGATTCCTGTCTCGCTAGTGCCTGTCTAGAAGTAGACGGCCTATTATCGTAGGAGTTTTGGGGCGGGTTGTAGGTGGTGTTTTTTTGTAGTGTATCCGCATGCAGGAGCGTATGGTGACGAGAGTGGCACGTATTGCAGTTGTAGGAACTAGTGCATCTGGTAACTTTGTGTCCTGGGGATAGACAATTCAGCAACCACTTTTGGATTTTATGAAGTTAATCATTTCTACCGGGGTTAACTCGCAAAAGCGTGAACAGTTTCGTAATCTGTGCTCAGGGGATTTGCACATTTTACAAATTGATTTGATTGTTTGCTTAGATACTTTTGTTTGAAAGGCACCAAGTCTTTTCGTAGGGGTTTTAGTCGATTGTCGCGACGCATTTAATTTTTGCAATTTCGAAGTGAAACCAGACACTGTTTCAAGTGCCTGAAACCGACTAGACAGGAACTTATCAATATCCTCCCACTTGGATATGTACATTTTATGGTCTATACTTTGCTCCCATAGAGCCAACGTGGTCTCTGGTACCTTGGTTGAGCAGAGATAAGTCAGGATTGCATCCCAATTGGAAGTGTCAATTTTGTGGCATTTGAGGGACGAAATACAATTATTTATTTCATAGCTGATTGAAGTGCCGAACTCACTTTCTACCTTCTTTAAGTTAAATAAAATTTTTAGTTGTGTGTTTACTAAAATACGTTTCTTCTCGTATCTCTCACACAGGTTTTTCCAGGCCATCTCGAAACCTTCTTTTGGGAGAGGGCATTTTTTAACGATGTCTTTTGCTTCGCCCTGCATTTTGTTGTTGAGATGGAATATCTTTTCCACCCATTTCAAGCAAGAATTTTTTATATAAATTGCCGTGAACAGGTCACGAAAAGTTGGCCAAGACAGATAATCCCCTTTAAAAACTTCCGTGTCGCAAGCAGGGAGACGTAGTTTGTGCCCATGAGGTTCTTGCTCAGGGTTGACGTTCTTGTCCTCTTTCTTGTATTTTTTTCCCTCAGCAGATATAGACGCTAAGCATCTCATGTGGATTGCGTATGCTGCTTTTTGCTTCTTTCTTATCGCCATAACGTCATCCCCTGACACCTCATCAGACCCCAGTAGCGAATGAAACGCAGACTTTACCTTCTTCCACAAGGGCCGCAACTCTTCCCGCTGTATCGCAAGGGTGTGTTTGCTATTAATTCTAATAACCTGATGTACGTTTCCATTGTTTTGATTACGTTTATTAATGAGAAAATTGCCGATTAGAGAAATAGAACTCTTCAGAGTTAAAATACCTGCCCAGCCGTAAATAAAAACTATTGAAATTCGACGCCTTCTTTTGTCAGAGTAGCGACAACGAAAAGGGTTTGTTATTAGTGATTTTGGGCCAGAGTATAGTTTTTATTAATTTTTCCAAAAGGAGCTTTTCGGCCGATAAATAAAAAGACAAAAACTTTTGTTTTTTCTTATTCTCCTACGTGTTTCGATGTATTTTATGTTTTGTGTTATAGACTTTTGTCACAGCAGCGACCACAACAAAGGGTGTACTTTACAGACTTTTTGTCTCAGCGGCAACAACAAAAAAGGGGCCCACTCGACACCTACACAGTTTAATGGTTGAATTATAAAAAAAGGAAAATTGTGTGCGATATTGTTTTCGAATTTGAAATAAGCGGAAAAAAATGCAAAAAGTGTTTTAAGTGACGTGAGCGCCTGCTTAATTAAATTGTACTTGATTTTGTGTCTGTGATTTACAAATCAACAACAACAAAAATGGTTAAATATCGTAAGGCTGTTTGGAAGTGAGGTTATGTTATCCTCTTCCTTGTGTTGTGTCTGGAAAACCTTACCACTTGTGGGGGAATAGACCAGATAATCACAAGGACCGAAATAAAATGAAAAACAAGTGGTTTAAATTTCGAAAGAAGGAATGAAACAATTGGCGCTCACACAAATTAACTTCACTGTGCACACGTTTTTTTTTAACTCAATTATTCGCACACAATACGTGTTTTTCTTTATTTTTAAATAACCAGCACTCAAAAAAAAGGTGGCAAGAAATATAAACTTACTTCTTATTTTGTGGAAAAATAAATTGTTGCAATGGACTGTTCAATGTGCTGTGGCTCCGGCGGTTGATCGAAAAAGAGGCCGGTTGTCCCGTTGATGACAACCGCTAAGCCGCAAAAAAGATCCTCTGCTGTTAAGAAGGGGAAAGACACACACACAATCACCCCCACATATACGTGCATGGGTGCTGACAACCTGCACACATGAAAACGCATGCATGTGCATGCATGCACACAAATGCGGGCGTGAGAGTGTGGGTGGCTGGAAATGTTATTAAAACATGAGGGAGGGGCGCCGTCAATCAAGTAAAAGTTAGGCATTGGGCCTAAATACTGGCAATGTAGCTTCCGTTGTATTTAGTTCTGGCAATGACACTGTAGACACGCTCGCATAGGTTACTTTTCTTGACTTTCCAACCCCAAGTACTTTTGTAGTACAAATATAGCAGTCCGTTGAATGGCAAGTTGGTTTCCTCCATTTCATTGGTGTAATAAATTTCATATGTCGCCGAAATAAATAGTTTCAGAAATAAGTCAGCTATGCATTAAAAGAGAGCAAATTCCTAATTTTTACAACGCACCTTTTTGTTCCGGTTTCCGAAAAAATCAATTCGACTCGACATGTGGTGCAGACAGTGTTCGGTGTCCATGGTTTTTCATTGTTTTTAGGCTCAATTTCAAAATACTTACAGTATATAACTTTCCAAGGATTAGAAAACACACGTCGCATCCTTTTAACGATGAATTGGCCGCAGATGAAAGAGAACATATCTGGGTCATTTGTACACTTAAAATCTCGCGCCCTTTTATTCATATTATATTTTTAAGTAAATGACGGGTTATAAACTGCAATTATAAACTGAACAGTATCCGGTGAGCCTTGCAGATATTATGGAGGAATAAGGCGCATGTGCTATTATTTATACTTAGATCAAGTAAAAATTCAAGCCTACCTAGACAAAAAGGTTCCCTAGTTCTACAAAGAAAACACTACTTGCCTTAAAAATATGCTCTTGCTTTAAATATACCTGGGTTTGAGAAACCCCTTAATAACCCTTAATAACCCTTCGAAAATCTACCTGCTAACTAACTGATATACGAATACTAACACCTATGTACCAGTAGGGTACTTAAGTATTAAATGGATATATTTACTTGAATGCTTATAACTTTTGTATTAGCCCATCGATTTTTTTGAATGAAAGCTTATTTTTTGTAACAAAACAAAGCTTAGAATCTGCAAAAAAATTAAAAGTTTTCGAGATCCTTCCTCGCAAAGTACAATTTTTTTTATATTTTTACAAAGAAAATTGAAAAAATCTGTAATGATTGTTCGTTATCTTTGAATCTACAGGGCAAGCAAATAGTGTTATATGCACAGTTTATAGCAAATTTTATTATCTTTTAAAAGCTTCAAACCCTTTTGAAATTGCTCAATTCGTTCTTGAGATATATATGATTTTGAAAAAAACGGTAATTCGTAAATATCTCAAAAACGTTACCATAGTATTAAAAATAACCTTGATTTTCGGGATCAGAGGGTGATTTTACATAGGAATTTCATAATGGCGTCTCTGGTGCATTTTGGCTGTAAACCAGTGTAATCTCTAAAACTTTACACTTAATTTGGTTGGGAGCTAACTTGGCATTGTAATTATCGGCTTGGAACTTTGTTTAAAGTTTCGGCGATATACCACTTGTCCAATCTGAAACTTTATATCTTTACTCCTGGTGTCATATACCTTTTGACTCCTATCATGGGCCAAATTCAGCTCCTTCATAATTCTGTTTCTTATGAGCTGCATTTTATCACAAGTCGTATCTATCTCCACGTCACCATCCTTCAACGCCGCCAACTTTCGGTATAGCTCATATGATGCAGCATGCTGTACCATAGGCTACCGTAAGTGGCACAGTATGATGACATGTTGATGGCTGAGTGAGTAATGCTGCGTAGTGCAAATGCGGCATCGCTGACGCAGTTGTCCCAGTTCTTTTGGTTGCCCTTTATGAAGGACCTAATTATCTGCAGCACAGATCGGTTGACTCTTTCCGCAGAGTTAACCTGAAGTGAATAAAATGCAGTTTCACGTGTGTCGTGCCGTACTTCTCCAAAAATTCTTTGTACATTTCAGAGACGAATTGTTTGCCGTTTTCCGAATGGACATATTCGGGCACACCGAACACGGACGTCGCCTTCGTGCTTATTTGTAAACGGCCTTCATACCAGAAATAACTGGCATTAAAATAATGTTGGCATGATTCGGAGGTCTGCCACAGTTCATGGGTAGTTCATAGATATAACTAGGTTAGAATTATATGTTAGTCTAGCTAAGATTATTATATATATATACATTGTAATTAGATATAAGCTAAGCTTAATTAAGTTGTAATAAATAAAATAAATAAAGACTTCTTTCTCTAAAAATTGTATAACCTCAGCTGAAGTAGCACTTCTCATAGGTTTTAAAAACACAAACTTAGTAAAGTGATCTAGACAAACAAAGACATACACGTTACCATCACTAGAACGAGGATAAGGACCAATAAAATCAATAAACAGACGTTGGAAAGGTCGCTCTGTGAGCTTTTGTTTCCCCATCATGGGTGGTTTAAACACGTTTTGAGTTTTGTTAGTTTTGCAAGTTTCGCAGTCTTTTACATGGGCGCATACATCGGTGACCATTCCTGGCTAGTAATATTTTAGACGTAGTCGGGATAGAGTTTTATGTATACCGCCATGGCCAGCCGACGGGGAGCTGTGAGACGCCTCTACCAGCCCCGGTAGCAATTCCGGCGGAACCCAGAGTTTCCAGGTCTGGTCCGCTAGAAAATCATTCCCCCTGTCGAATTGCATCCGTTTGTACACGTAACCGTCCGACAAACATAAGTCGGGTAGTTTGTCCTTGCTCTCGGTCACCGTTGTTTTTTTTTTTAACTCCGTATACTTCTCCGACTCGAAGTACGGCGACTCTAGACAAACGTCAATGGCTCTATCATTTGTCAGTGTTTCGTCCATGTGCCTTCGTGAGAGTGTGTCAGGAACCACGTTTTGTGCACCTTTTCGATGTTGAATATCGAAATCATAACCCTGGAGTTTCAAACTCCACCTTGCCAGCCTCCCAGAGAGATCCTTCTGATTCATGAGCCATTTGAGGCTGGCATGATCAGTTATGATGGTGAACGGATTTCCTTCCACATAAGGTTAGAAACTCTTCACACTCACGATAGCGGCGTAGCATTCAAGTTCTGTAATGCTGTAATTTTTCTGTGACTTATTTAGTTTTGCCGAAACATAGGCAATAGGCCTTTCGTTCTGGTCATCGTCCAGTTGAAACAAAACCCCTCCCACTCCGTCAGTCGATTCGTCACATTGAATATAAAATTTTATGTTGAAATCAGGTTGTGTAAGCACTGGTGCTGAAATCAAAGTTTGTTTCAAAATGTCAAAAGATTTCAAGGCTTCGTCCGTCATGGTAAATTTCTTTATTTTGTCTTTCTTGAGGCAGTCGTGCAGCCGCCTGCAACGGTCGCATAGTCCTGTATGAGACGTCGGTACCAGCCCGACATACCCAGGAACCGTCGTAGTTGCTTCGGGGTTTTTGGTACCGGAAAGTCCGTCACAGCCACCACTTTATTGGCATCTGTCCTTATGCAACCATCCCCGACTACGTACCCTAAGTAAACAAAAGTTGCTTTTCTCTAAATTTATAGTTAATTTAGCCTCGCGAAGACACCGAGCAACCTTTTCCAACAGGCACATATGGGACTCGAAATCTACAGAACAAACTAACAAATCGTCAAAGTAAACAAATACATATTCACGTAAAGGGGCCGGAATGACCTTGTCCATGGGACGACACATTCGTTGTGCTGTATTGCACAACCCGAAAAGCATGACCGTGAATTGGTATAGGGTTCGGCCAGGGACAATGAAGGCAGTCTTTTCGCGGGACTTCTTCCCGAAAGGAATCTGCCAGAAAGAGTCATTCAGGTCGATAACGGAGATAAATCTGGTGTTCTGGAGCCGGCTCAGGATTCCATCAATATGGGGTAGCGGGTACGCGTCCTTGATTGTCTTTCATTTACTTTCCTCGCGTCCAGCCACAGGTGGTTTTTCGTCCCTTTTATTACCAGTGATACCGGCGAATTCCAGGTGCTGTTGGACTCCTCTATTACTCCCAAGCTTATCATACGATCCATCTAGGCATAAATTAGTTTTTGAATAGCTGGGTAAAGGCGCTGCTTTACTGGCACATTTTCGTCGACAAACTCGATGGCATGCTCTTCTTTGTCAGTCTGGTCTAACCCTAATACCGCGAAGGACGGGAATTGGGCCTTTACACGCTCCAATATTGCCTCTTGTTCCGCCGTTACCACGTGTTGCACGGCGTCAAATGAGAGGTCACCCTCAGCGGGCACGAGCTCCGCTACACTGGCAACATTCACACCATCATTCACTCCCTTACTGACCATGCTCATTTAAAATGCCTGCCAAAAATCTACCCCAAGGTATACTTATTGTTGGAGGCTAGCTACGATTAGAAACTCCAATTCTTTTGTTGTGTGATTCCACCCAACTGGTAACTTTATTACCCCAACCACGGCGGTTTCCTCCCCGTTCGCGGTCAGGACATTCCGGCCCTTGCTTGGCATAATAAAGGGTTCCTTTCCCCGAAGGAGTGCAGCTGAGTCCTTTCCTAAGCAGCTGGCGCTCGCCCCTGAGTCCAAGGGAGCCAGGACCTCATGACCTCCTATTTCAGTTTTAGCAAAAAACCTTTTACGGTCACTATAGTGGCAATTATTTTATTTTTCAGACGCTTAAAATATCTCCTCTTCTCACGAATTTTCTCTATTTTCTTAAAATTTCTTTTCTTCCTATTACTATGTATTGTTTCACAAAAATCCTTCTCCTAGCTTCTTCATACTCAATTTTCCTTTCATGAAAACTCTTAGTTTCCCGCGTCGCCCTCTTTTCTTTTACTTTAACTAGTTCCATATCTACCTCTTTTCTTTGTAAAATCTTTACTGTGGTACTGGCTTGAGTCCCCGGTCAGCTCCACCAGTCTCGGGTTTCCCTGCTGAGGCTTAAAAACACAAATGGGCGAATCACTCCATAAGCAAAACAAACCATATTGTGAAACGAGGAGGAACATTTATTTGGCGTTTGTGCTTCTGCCGGGTTCTTCACATAGTGATCCACTGGCATACCGTACGAAAAACACAACATTAGGTGAAAAAGAGAAGCACACAAGGAATTGACAATAAACTTGGACACGGAAGGACTAACGGGAGGACGAACACTATTCGGATTGGCTGTGGGTTGGTGTTGGGGTGGACGTTGAGGTTTCCTATCAAAAGCTTCTATTCTTGCTTCCCCTAACTGTTCTGGAAACTCGAAGCCTACCTCGCTGACCACATTGGACCTGCTCTTATTATACTCAGTTGAGCAGAGCTCACAGAGTATATTAACTATGATTGGATAACGGTTGGTTGTACAGGTATAAAGGAATCGAGATATCAAAATCATCAGTATCGAAAAAAAATTCGATTGAGCTATGTCCGTCCGTCCGTCCGTTAACACGATAACTTGAGTAAATTTTGAGGTATCTTGATGAAATTTAGTATGTAGGTCTGGGCACTCAGTTCAGATCGCTATTTAAAATGAACAATATCGGACTATAACCACGCCCACTTTTTCGATATCGAAAATTTCGAAAAATAGAAAAAGTGCGATAATTCATTACCAAATACGGATAAAGCGATGAAACTTGGTAGGTGAGTTGAACTTATGGCGTGGCACCGCCCACTTTTAAAAGAAGGTAATTTAGAAGTTTTGCAAGCTGTAATTTGGCAGTCGTTAAAGATATCATGATGAAATTTGGCAGCAACGTTACTCTTATTGTTATATGTGTGCTTAATAAAAATTAGCAAAATCGGAGAACGACCACGCCCACTTTTAAAAAAAAATTTTTTGAAGTAAAATTTTAAAACAAAAGTTAATATCTTTACAGTATATAAGTAAATTATGTCAGCATTCAACTCCAGTAATGATATGGTGCAACAAAATACAAAAATAAAAGAAATTTTCAAAATGGGCGTGGCTACGCCCGTTTTCATTTAATTTGTATAGGATACTTTTAATTTCATATGTCGAACAAAACATTACCAATCCTTGTGAAATTTGGTAGAGGCTTAGATTCTAGGACGATAACTGTTTTCTGAGAAAAAAGGCGAAATCGGTTGAAGCCACGCCCAGTTTTTATACACAGTCGACCGTCTGTCCTTCCGCTCGGCCGTTAACACGATAACTTGATCAAAAATCGATATATGTTTATTAAACTCAGTTCACGTACTTATCTGAACTCACTTTATATTGGTGTGAAAAATGGCCGAAATCCGATTGTGACCACGCCCACTTTTTCGATATCGAAAATTACTAAAAATGAAAAAATGCCATAATAATATACCAAATACGAAAAAAGCGATGAAACATGGTAATTGGATTGGTCTATTGACGCAAAATATAACTTTAGAAAAAATTTTTTAAATGGGTGTGACACCTACCATATTAAGTAGAAGAAAATGAAAAAGTTCTGCAGGGCGAAATCAAAAGCCCTTGGAATCTAGGCAGGATACTCTTCGTGGTATTACATATATAAATAAATTAGGGGTACCCGACAGATGATGTTCTGGGTCACTCTGGTCCACTGGTCCCTGGTTTGGTCGATATCTCGAAAACGCCTTCACATATACAACTACCACCACTCCCTTTTAAAACCCTCATTAATACCTTTAATTTGATACCCATATCGTACAAACACATTATAGAGTCACCCCTGGTCCACCTTTATGGCGATATCTCGAAAAGGCGTCCACCTATAGAACTAAGGCCCACTCCCTTTTAAAATACTCATTATCGCCTTTCGTTTGATACCCATATCGTACAAACAAATTCTAGAGTCACCCTTGGTCCACCTTTATGGCGATATCTCGAAAAGGCGTCCACCTATAGAACTATGGCCCACTCCCTTTTAATATACTCATTAACACTTTTCATTTGATATCTATATTGTACAAACGCATTCTAGAGTCACCCCTGGTCCACGTTTATGTTGATATCCCGAAAAGGCGTCCACCCATAGAACTAAGGCCCATTCTCTTTTAAAATACTTATTAACACCTTTCGTTTGATACCCAGTTTGTACAAAAGCATTCTAGAGTCACCCCTGGTCCACGTTTATGGCGATATCTCGAAAAGGCGTCCACTTATAGATTTAAGGCCCACTCCCTTTTAAAATACCCATTAACACCTTTCATTTGATACCCATATCGTACAAAATAATTCTAGAGTCACCCCTGGTACACCTTTATGGCGATATCTCGAAAAGGCGTCCACCTATAGAACTAAGGCCCACTCCCTTTTATAATACTCATTAGCACCTTTCATTTGATACCCATAACATACTCATTAACACTTTTCATTTGATATCTATATTGTACAAACGCATTCTAGAGTCACCCCTGGTCCACTTTTATGTTGATATCCCGAAAAGGCGTCCACCCATAGAACTAAGGCCCATTCTCTTTTAAAATACTTATTAACACCTTTCGTTTGATACCCAGTTTGTACAAAAGCATTCCAGAGTCACCCCTAAGGCCCATTCTCTTTTAAAATACTTGTTAACACCTTTCGTTTGATACCCATATTGTACAAAAGCATTCTAGAGTCAACCCTGGTCCACCTTTATAACGATATTCCGAAAAGGCGTCCACCAATAGAACTAAGGCCCACTCCCTTTTAAAATACTCGTTAACGCTATTCATTTGATACCCATATCGTACAAACTAATTCGAAAGGCGTCCACCTATAGAACTATGGCCCACTCCCTTTTAATATACTCATTAACACTTTTCATTTGATATCTATATCGTACAAACAAATTCTAGAGTCACCTCTGGTCCACCTTTATGGCGATATCTCGAAAAGGCGTCCACCTATAGAACTAAGACCCACTTCCTTTTATAATACTCATTAGCACCTTTCATTTGATACCCATATCATACAAACAAATTCTAGAGTCACCCCTGCTCCACATTTATGGCGATATCTCGAAAAGGCGTCCACCCATAGAACTAAGGCCCACTCCCTCTTAAAATACTCTTTAATACCTTCCATTTGATACACATGTCATAAAAACACATTCCAGCGTTACCCTAGGTTCATTTTACTACGAGGTGATTTTCCATTATTTTGTCTCCATAGCTCTCAACTGAGTATGTAATGTTCGGTTTCACCCGAACTTAGCCTTCCTTAGTTGTTTTCTATAATAAGTTTTTCGCCTCTTTTGCCTTGAGCTCCGCCAACGAGTCCATTTTTATGTTGAAGGTCAAGTTGGCCAGGTACGGTGTGCCACTGATGATGCCAACCAACTCCTTTTCAGGGATCCTCTTCCGCAAACGGAACGTCATGTTGTGGACTTCGGAACAAAGGTCGTCGAAAGCTTCTGCGGGCAGCTGTTTCCTCTCCATTATTTCACGGATTATCTCATAGTCGGACTCGGCGGACTTGAAGTGGCTCAGCAGCTCAGCCTTCAGCTCATGACAGCCAAAGTCGGGCTCCTCTGCGTGGTCTTCAAGGACCTGCCAATACCACTTAAAGACTCCCCCTGTGTGTTAGGGGTTAGAATATGCCCACGGTATGTATACCGGTCGTAAAAGGCGACCATAATACCGTAGGTACCCAATCCATGAGTAAGGTGTTTTACTCGAAAGGTAGCAGGGTGGACGCGGGTATCACCCTGTGGGACCCTAGGCAAGGTCTTTATAAACACTGCCACCGCGGGAGCAGGATAAGCCAGTGTGATCTGATGCTCTGCGTCGAACGATGCTGTGTACTCAGGTCTCACCTCCTGTCCTGGGATGGCCCCCTTGTGGGAGCATCGCGGTGGTTGTGGTTTCAAATAAGAGTTCCCTTTATGACACGCTCTGAGTAGACTTGTTTTCCCTTGGAGGCGCATGACCCAAGGGAATTCGGTCTCTTGCTTGTCACAGTATACCCAATTTCATTGAGAAACTGACCTTGAGGGGCAGATGAAAGGTTGGTCACATCCCATAATTGTGGCAACCGGAGATGCCGGCGAAATATCGTGAAACAGGGTTGAAAGATGGTGAAAGAAGAAACGTATGTCTATCGTCAGCCGAAAAACAATCGATAATTGTACGAGTGGGCCGGTGCTCATCTGGTCTTTTGAGATGTTTGAGGCTGCTTTAGACTGCGTAGCGAATAAGAGGCGTTCGCAGAATGGATGGCCACTTCGAAAAATGTGGCAGATTTAACGTTGTTAGATCACTGCAGTGTGGTGAGCTGCTGATGCAAAGATATTGCAGGGGCGGGAAAGCCCCCCAAACACAGGTCTATGGTTGAAAAGGTTGGCCACAGCCCTAAATTGTGGAATAAAACGGAGCGTAATTGAAGAATAATGAGGAAGATTATACAACGAAGCGAGTTATTAGAAGTTGTATACCACAGTAGCAAATAACGATGAATATGTGGGCATATATAAAGTAGCAAATAATGCAGAGCAGAGTTGCAAATAAAACTGAATAGTACGTTTAGCTGGGTTCAGTTGCAACATGATCATGAACGCACAAGTACCTGTGACTAGCGAGATGTGTCTTGATGCGCAAGTGGGTTATTACCATGATTAGTGAAGATGTATCTTGCGACTGTTTGTGTCGTAAGTACTTGTGAGCATCACTGTCTGTTGTTGCCACATCAGATAGTTTTATTCACAAGGAATTATATGACGCTCTCACTCTATAGGACATTTAAGTAGCTACTCATGAGGAAGACACTTGCGCTGATAGACTACATAGGTAGTTGGTTCACGGCGAACGGGCGTTTTGATCATAACATATGGTGCATAGCGTTGGAGGGAGGTGCCGCCTTCAAGCAATGTCTGAGCAAAATCAGCTCTGTCGTTAACAATGTATTATACATTGTTGTAACACTGCAGGACAGAAAAGGTTGGTCACATTCCGAAATTGCGACAAAACACAAATCTCGATCTGATTGACCTGACAATTAGATACCCGAGATTATAAAATCAATGAAAGAGGGATTGTGAGGCAAGCACGGAACTCGCGGTGGAGTTGCCGTGCAACCGGGTACCATTACCCGAAAATGGAAGAGGAGGGTGGATAGTCCTCCTCGGCCAAACCAAGGCTGGTGGACTTGAACACCCCAGCTCACCGATTGATACCAACTTGTTGGGCCGAAGATCAACGGACATTGATCTGTGTTTTACACCGGAGGTAGGTCTACCAAGACAGGGACTCCTGTAAGCACTTATCGACCACTTCAAGGCACCGTCGGAAACCAGACAATGAAATTCCGTGAAAAGCTGGAAGAAGGAAATTTTATGCTGCTCGTGCATATTTTCCACCCGAAGGATGAAGCTTTCGACGCTTATACCTTTACTGGTCCCATCGAATTTGATATGCCACTTTTCTGAGTCAAGTTTTTTTCCATTTTTGAGGGTTATTACCATCTCGCTCGGTAGCCCGATTGCCATTCGGAGTACCATCGCGTCCGGTAGTTTCCCCCCTCTTGTTCTGAGGTTGGGGCGTGGATGACAAGGCGGTCCGATGTCCCGACACTTGCGCAGACGCCTCCATCTCTCCCACGCGGCCACCAAGGATTCCAACATTGGCTTTGATGTTCCGCACCTCTGCCGCTATTTCTACAACCAAATCTTGCTGTTGCGCCATAATTCGGCTCAGCTGTTCAACGCTGGTTTCGTTTTCATTGGCGTCAGCGCGAGGAACATTAAGACCCCCGGAAGCCGCTGGTGGTGCGTTCACCATCGGAATACCGCCCCCTGGTAACCCACGTCTTCAGTGTCAGACATTTGGCACACAAAATCGATCTTCTGGGAAAAAATTTAACTATTTTCTGAGTCGTTGAACGATACCCCGTTCGCGAAAGAGAGTCTAATCGGCCGTTCAGGGCCGAAAGATCCGAAGATCCGCGAAGCGCACCTATTGAAATAGTCTGTGGGCACAAAGTCGACGGCTCTGGGAATAACAGTGTCGATTTGATTAAACACCGAAATAGCGATCTGGTTTTCTAGCGCGGCCCTAGTACGGCTTCTAGTTTGAGGTCTATTGGTGTTGAGTATCCCCAATCCCCAACAACTCTGTTTTCGACTCCCTTCTCTTTCTCAGACATTCACTGTCCGAGCAAAAACAACGGGACCTGTATTAAAACGTGGAAAAGACATTAAAAGCTGTAAATAAAGCTGTAAAACCCAGACACCCTACTGTACACCGAGATATGAGATATTTCCTAACCCACAACCACCCCAAGAAGTGAAAGAAACGAAACAAAAAAAGCTAAGAAAGTGAAATAAAACAAGTAAGGAAAACTAAGTTCGGGTGTAACCGAACATCACATACTCAGCTGAGAGCTTTGGAGACAAAAAAGGGAAAATCACCATGTAGGAAAGTGAACCTAGGGTAACCCTGGAATGTGTTTGTATGACATGGGTATCGAATGGAAGGTACTAAAGAATATTTTAAAAGGGAGTGAGCCATAGTTCTATAGGTGGACGCCATTTCGGGATATCGCCATAAAGGTGGACCAGGGGTAACTCTAGAATGTGTTTGTACGATATGGGTATCAGGGTTGAGTCATTTTGAAATGAAACAAATCAAAATAAAAAATAAAAAATTATTCATCATTTTAAATTTTTTGATTGATGAATAAAAAGTTATTTTTTATTCAAGGATTTCTTGAATAATGAATAACATTTTCTCGTTATTCAAAATATTCTAATTGATGATAAACGCCCATTCTTATTTTTGCAAATTTTGAATAAAGAGTTGAGTTATTATTCATTATTTACAAAATATGGAATAACAATAAAATTTTAGTTTTTATTCAGTTATTCAAAAATAAAAAATAAACCATCGAGATGCCCTGAAAATATATATTGAGATGATTTTGGGGAGTATTCGCGGGGTTTTTTTGGGGACCGTTTGGGGGTAATTTCTGGTACACTTTGGCATGGTTTAGGGGGTCCTCCCGGGGTCATTCCGTGACCTTTTTGGGACTCCCTCGGGTTATTTGGGGGTCATTCCGGGATGATTTTGGGGACTCCCTCGGGGTCATTTGGGGGTCATTTCGGGATGGTTTTGGGGACTCCCTCGGGGTCATTTGGGGTCATTCCGGGAATTTTTTTGGGAACCCCTCGGGGCCATTTGGTGGTCATTTCGGGATGGTTTTGGGGACTCCCTCGGGGTCTTTTCGTGGTCATTAGGGGGTCATTTCGGGATGGTTTTGGGGGCTCCCTCGGGGTCATTTGGGGGTCATTCGTGGGTCATTCCGGGATCTTTTTGGGGACTCCCTCGGGGTCATTTGGGGGTCATTTCGTGATGGTTTTGGGGATTCCCTCGGGGTCATTTGGGGACAAATAGACCCGATCACCTGATTTTAAAGGTACTATAACGGTCTTATCCTGCTTCTCTATCACCCGCTGACGATAGCCGTATGATACGACCTACACAACATTAAAAAAGTCTCAAGTGACATAACTTCGATATCTAGAGAGTGCACGCAGAAGCTTATGAAAATCAATATAAACCATATGTGCAGAAAAGCGGGAAAAGCTGGAGAACAGCAATTCTGTCGTAAGTATGATTTCCTGAAAATCTTCGACACGCTATAGCAGCTGATTTTATTGTAAAAGTTTTGGAATCAATCTAAAAGGGAATTTCATAAGTATAAGATTTCGGCATAAGATCTTATTTCTACTCATATTTCTTATTATTATTATATTTTGAAATTAAATAGTAATGTTCATTAATATTTCTTTGTTTGTAATATAACATTGTTGAAATCTCGATATATCTTAAATTTTATCTTTTGAGTTGTATATTTATATATCTTTTATATTATGCAGTCGACCATAGTTTGTCGTCGACTTTAAATAATAAATAAATAAATAAATAAAATAAATAGCATAGTCGTTGAAATCGCTTTAATTTTCTAAAATTTTACCCAATGGGCAGTAACTCCCAAAAATCGCCTGGTACTAATCGACCAAACATCAGCCGTTGTACAAACGTAATCAACATTTTTTAATATGGTACGAAGTTCATCCATATTTTCAATAAATCTGTTTTGTATGTGCTTTCCCAAGGTTCTTCTAGATAAGTGCTTCATATGGCATACTGATAAAATATCTGTGAACAATTATTAAATAAAAAGTATTTAACACTCTGTAATTCTTTTGTTGTGTGATTCCACCCAACTGGTAACTTTATTACCCCAACCACGGCGGTTTCATCCCCGTTCGCGGTCAGGACATTCTGGCCCTTGATTGGCATAATAAAGGTTTCCTTTCCCCGATGGAGTGCAGCTGAGTCCTTTCCTAAGCAGCTGGCGCTCGCCCCTGAGTCCAAGGGAGCCAGGACCTCATGACCTCCTATTTCAGTTTTAGCAAAAAACCTTTTACGGTCACTATAGTGGCAATTATTTTATTTTTCAGACGCTTAAAATATCTCCTCTTCTCACGAATTTTCTCTATTTTCTTAAAATTTCTTTTCTTCCTATTACTATGTATTGTTTCACAAAAATCCTTCTCCTAGCTTCTTCATACTCAATTTTCCTTTCATGAAATCTATTAGTTTCCCGCGTTGCCCTCTTTTCTTTTACTTTAACTAGTTCCCTATCAACCTCTTTTCTTTGTAAAATCTTTACTGTGGTACTGGCTTGAGTCCCCGGTCAGCTCCGCCAGTCTCGGGTTTCCCTGCTGAGGCTTAAAAACACAAATGGACGAATAACTCCATAAGCAAAACAGACCATATTGTGAAACAAGGAGGAACATTTATTTGGCTTTTGTGCTTCTGCCGGGCTCTTCACATAGTGATCCACTGGCATACCGTACGAAAAACACAACATTAGGTGAAAAAGAGAAGCACACAAGGAATTGACAGTAAAGAGCTTGAAGAACTTTTGAATGCTACACATCCAAGAGCTACTTGTATAAGCAACACGACTCAAAACGATCGTATTTAATGCTGCAGAGATGAAATTAAATCTATTTTGATAGAGAGGGTTAAAAGAGCTAGATTTTTTGCAATTATTTTCGATGAAACTGCTGATTGTAGTCACACTAAGCAACTCAGCCTTTGTTTGCTGTAATTATATGATGGCAATATAAGAGAAGATTTTGTAACTTTCCTTGATGCGTACGATTCGATCCGAGAAGATGTTATTAATGGACAAAAAATTGACAGGTGTAGCCTTGGCACACATGGTGATCGATATTTTTAATAATTCAGGACTACCCTTCGAAGATTGGTTTGGAATTGGAACGGATGGATGTTCTGTAATGGCATCAGAAGTTAAGGGAGCTGTGCAGGAACTTCTTAAAATATGTATCAATGCTGATCGTTGTCCGTGCTTCAACCATTGTCTTAATAACTCGCTTGCGAAAACGTCGAAAGTTCTTCAAACAAAGGATTGTATTGCGTTGATGAAAAAAATTATCAGTTTTCCAATTCAGTCTCCGAAACGTACCATAGTTTTCAAAATACATCTGCAGGAATCACTAACTGGACTATGTGAAACGCGCTGGTCTGAAAAACATGACGGTATAATGCAGTTTGAAGAAAACATCACAAAAATTGTTGCTTCGTTTTAAGAAATTTCTACTTGGCAAGATTCAACAACAACTTCTGAGGCCCGTTCTATGTTGAAATCTATTTGCGAGACAGAGTTCGGGATTTCAGTGATTTGTTTGAGCAATTTATTTTCTGTTACACTACCACTAAGCTTACTTTTGCAAACATCGTCAATAGGTTTGAATCAGGCTTCTGAAGCATTGAGTGACACTTTGCGAACATTAACGGCGTTATTATGTATAACGCAAAGCGACGCGAGGAGTCACTTTCACCGAAGTGAAACCAAATTCGTATCATATAACAGCATTCATTCACTTCGGTGACTACAGGTGATTGTCTTACGTTTTTTCCTATTATATAGCGACGCAAAGTGTCACGAACACCAATTTTTGCTGTCAAGATATTCACTTGCTTCTGGGTCGCGTTTGCTTCATTCACTTCGTCTTTTTATTGTCGTTTTTTATAATTTTTGAGTAATAATTGAGAATCTTAACATTTCGTGAAAAATAGATTGAAATTTTCCATAGACAGCCGATAAAGGTTATATTTAGAGCTTCGTTAAATGTGTATGCATATTTCGTCAAATTTTACAGGAATAAAAAAAAGCGAAACCTATAAAAATTATAGCCAGGGACCCAAACTGTTCCTTTTGTAATAAAAGTCCTTCAGAAAAAATTATTGGTGGTATGGACTAGAAGGTTCAATGTGGTCATAATAAATCGTTCCCGAGATGGTCGAGCGTTTACCTTAATGGTTTTTGTTACCGGAACAACGAAAGGACCATCAACATCGATAACATTCCCCGAAACTTCGGGGAGTTTCTTTATCGCTACAACAACTAGAATTGGTAATGGTTTTTCGATAACAAGTTTCTAGTGTTAGTAGAAAAAATTTTAGTGTCGCTACAGGTTTTAAATCCAAATATTTACGAGAATGGATTGGTAAAAAATTCATTTCATTTCGGCGAACCGTATCTTAGTTATGGGGTCGCACTTTTATTATATTCTTAAAAAATAGAAGTCTGGATTTAACTTTTATTTTCGGCCTTATAAAATAAATGTCCGGATTTTAGTTTTTTTGTGTTTTTTTTTTTTAAATGGGATGCATTACTAGTCATGAAAATGCTATGGGTATCCCCGGAATCTGATACACTTTCACCAAGGAAAAGTTTTTAAAAGAACTTTTACGAGTAAAAAAAAAATACCTATTAAAATGAGAATGATTATAACCAATAGTTATGCCATAGTTTTGTCACTGTCTTTCGTCACGATCCTTATTTTCTTAGTTTTATGTCAACAACTAATTCTGAGTAATAGGAAAATAAAAATAATAATTTTATTGTGGATTTTTTAATAACTATAATAATTATTATTCCGTGCTACTTTTTTTAAATTTTCTTATAAACAGGTACCGAAACTGTTATTCCTTTTATTATATAATTCCTTGCAAAACTATTAATTTTGGATTTTTATTATATTTGGATCAAGATAAAAATTATTTTCGGATTTTTATTTTTTGAGTCCGATAGAGCTAGTTAAACCCGGACTTTTAAAAATAAAAGTCCGGAAATAAAAGTTAAATCCGGACTTTCATTTTTAAGGCCAAAATAAAAGTCCGGATTTAACCTTTATTTCCGGACTTCTATTTTTAAAAGTCCGAGTTTAACTAGTTCTATCGGACTAAAAAAAAAATAAAAAAACAGATTTTACTTTTATATATGTACTTTTATGGAAAAAGTTCGAAAAATAAAAAGGGATGCATGATTCGGCATGATATTGCTATAGGGATACCTGGGAACTCAAACATTTTTCCCTAGGACAATTTTTTGAAATTAAGAAATAAGGTATAAACAATGCACATTATTGCATTTCATGTGGTATTCACTGAAATGAGTAATGAATTGGTACCACAGCAACATCAACAGAGGAGCATAAGAAGAAGACGGCGGGATAACACAAATCCGCCTGCTTTCATTCTGCAAAGCACTTTCCTGGCTGCCACGTCGAGTTGAGTTCGCCTTTCGCCATATGCCAAAATCTAATTAAGCCTTCTTAAAAAATCCTTGCGCAATTTCTGGATGGCTGCATCAAATATACAAAGAGCTATTCCGTTGCTTATGATATACTTTTCGAATTAAAATAAAGAATATTGTGGTTGTTGTTGTTGTTATATTAACAGTGAGAATATTGTGGTAGAATGTAAATACATATTTTAGCACAAATTTGTACAAATAAGTGTTCTTTCTTAAAAGAACCAATTTCCTTTAACTATTTAGATGCATTCCCTTTAATTTAACTAGTGAAGAAACTCCTATGAAATGGCAAAGAAATCTCCCTCTTCCTCACATTCATAATACCTACTTTTCTCCCATAACCGGTTTCCTCTTTTTCGAACATTGTTCAGAATAGGAGGAAAGGGAGAAGTGAAAAAAACTCCCAAGGAATTTTTATTTAGAATACGAGGAATGGGAGAAGGGAAAAAACTCGCACGGAATTTTCGTATAGAATTGGGCTGAATAAGTGGCTATACTAGCTACGTATTTGGTTTGACAGTCTCAGTGAATACGTAGTGACTACGTAAGAGAACGAACGCGAATACGTAAGAAGTTATAAAATACGCATTCTGGGTGAATGTGAATGTGAGTGAATGCGACGCAAACATTCACGGTGACATACATAATAAAGGCCTAAAAAACCATAGACTTGAAGCAGTAAGTCGTTTTTCGGTCGCTTTTTTTGATATTGTCCTCCCACAAATTGCTAAAAAGAAAATACATAGAGCAAATTACACTTCATCAGACGCTGAAGAGTATTATCGAAAAGCAATTCATATACCTTTTCTTGATTATATCATTTTTGATTTACAAAGTAGATTACCTGAAGTTGCATTGCGTTTTTAATCTTAATTTGCTACTCCCATCGCGAATCATTAAAAATAATACACTGCAAAGAAAGAATTTGTCTAAAGAGCTTGTCCAAGATCTTGGTAAACGATACGCATCTCTTATTGGAGGAAATAAAATTAATCTAGATGGAGAGTACGAAGTGTGGTCAGAACGCCGGTCTGATAAGCAACACAAAAAATCAATTCCACTATCAGCTGAAAAAGTTTTAAATGATTGCAGTGAATATGCGTTTCCATCAATAAATGCTCTTATCAAATTCTGGACACGCTTCCAGCTAGCAATGCTTGTGCTGAAAGAAGTTTTTCGATACTTCGCCGGTTGAAAACTTGGTTACGGTCCACAATGTCCCAGAACAGACTCACTGGTCTTGCACTTTTAAATACCCATTTCGATATTGAGATTGATATTGATCATATAATTGAAAGATATGTAAAAAAAGGGAAGCATAGAATTAAATTCACTGTGTGAATATGAACTATGCAAAAGATAAAAATGATGTCAAAAAATTGGATGTACTATTGTTAATTTGAATAACTAAATGAAACCAAATATGTGTATGAAATTATTGAATAATGTAAAAAAATACTAATAAATTTACCCCAAAAAAATAACGGTCTGCTATACGTTTCCCTTGTTGTTTTTTCTTGCATTTTAACGTATAAAGTATCTTGATGTGAACTTTGTTCAAAACACATCAGCTATTGGGAGAAACAATTACTGCCTGAAGAGACTGGGAGAAACAATACTAACAACTTTAAATAGTTTTTTCATCTCCCTTTTATCTTTAGTTTTTTCCATCTCAAATTCATTTCCAATTTGTTCCGCTATCTTCTTCTGCAATAGTTCGCATGATTCCTTGTTCTTGCATTGCTGTTGATTTCTTTCACTGCTGTTACATTACATTCTGTTGGTTCAACCACGGTTTTTAGCGCCACTTTCGTATGTTTGTTTTTCTCAGCTTTATCTTTTGGTTTAACAACTATCCTATTCTCATTTAGTGTGGCTGCTTGTGCACATGTAATTTTGTTTGTAACATTTGTGTTGTTGTTGTTGCTTACATTATTGCCCGATACAACTTCGCTTAATTGTTCGTTATTTCTTTCTATTGTTTGCGCCAACTCTGCTAATATGTCTTTTCTCATTTCATTTATTTTAATTTCCACATTGTCTTCTAAGAGTGAATTGAAGTCCGTCATTAGACTGAATTTCAACTGTTGAATCTTATTAAATAATGCTTCTTCAATAATGTCCTTCATTTCTACCTTTCCGAGTCTCTTTTGGTCACAAATTTAATACAAAATTTAAACGAATTTGGTGTTTGTATCACATAACGAACATTGATTGCAAAACTAATTTATATTCGCATATTTACTCAACAATATAAGTTCTTGTCTTTTCATATGCATAAAATGCAGAAAAAAGGACCACAGCCCCCCGAACATGAAATTGAATCGTCTATTTGCACTAATTTTGCCATGCACTCTTTGCACTCAAAAAAGTAATAAATTTGTTTATGAAATAAACGTAGTAAATGAGCACGCAAACATTTTTCTGCGCTATTTTCCTCATTTTTTTTTTAATGAAAATAAAGTTTTAAGCTAACCGTAACATGCCGAAATGGGTTATTTTGTGGTAGGATTTTGGTACTTTGGAAAACTTTTGTTGTAATTAGGCGTTTCGTTAAATTTATGTTTGTGTATTTCAGGAAATAGTGAGTATCCTAAGGCATAAGCTGTATATTTAAAAATTTACATGGAATTTTGGTTTTGTTTACATGCTTTTGTTGAAAGTGTTATTTCCGTGAGATGTTCTTTATTTATTTTACAATGAATTATGAATTGTGGTGTACAAATATAACTGTAGCTATTGTTTTCTTGGAAAACAAAATATCCCACTACCACTACTCTTTTCATTCGTCCTTTACCAACATTCCCTTTATAAAAAGTCCGCGCACTGGTATAAGTGTACCAGACAAAAAAATGAACATTCATACGCACAAATGTACATTTCTCTAAATTGAAGCAAACGGTAAATGGATCGTTCGATTCACTTCATTCTTTGCATTTTACGAGTGGTTGGAGTACGATGGTGGTGATTACTAAGGAGGAAATATGGTAAGTTAATTTTAGCACGTTGAAATATAATACATTCTTTCCTAATTAATTAATTTTCTTTTCTTATTTGCAGCTCTACAGTTAAAATATTTCAATGAGCCATCGTAGTGCGACTGAGGACCACTGCGAGTGAAAATTTCTGACTACCGACGCTGTAAATATGAGAAATCGTCAAAATAAAATATGCGCTCAATGGCGCTGAGGCGACCAAAAATCTGCAATGTTTCATTAAAGTGGATGGCATCTTGCCGCTGCTGCCTTTGGAGTACAATCTTAAGTGGTAAATTTCCTCTTCGGGTGCATGAATAAGAATATGTCGTGCGAGTGCCTTTTGTCGGTAAGAACTTTTCGAACATATATTGTACGTTCTTTGGAATCCTGGAAATTCTGTAAATGCGATTCCAGACCACTTCGATCGGACAATACTTTTGTGCAATGCTGAAATCTCAAATAGCCTGAATTGTTGTGTGTGTGTATATGATCGACGAGTAAGGCCCGTTTAAATAGTTCCTTACCAAAGCATTTGGCATATCCATTGACTTGGTGCTAGTCTTTTAAAAAACGCACTTTCAATTCTTTAAAAGAATGCATTCGAATTTGAATTCTTGTGCAACAAATGCATTATACTCGATTGTTTTATGACAGGATTTATTTTTATGATTTCCTTCTACTTTGGCATCAGCTGAATTTTTGGTTTGCCTCTTTTTGAGTCTACAGTTTTGGCTATCATAACTTCAGGCTCTATGGACGGCGTCGACTCCAATTTATCTATTGCATGCAACTCGACTTTTATCTCACTAACCGGAATCTCTAGTTCGTGCAAAGACTTTAGTTTGTTAGTTGCTGTCAAAGGTGCGGTTTTTATTTTAATATAAGTTTATGGAACGACTGCACCAAATCCTACCACTGACTGCACCCCAATGTGTTCGAAATATGCAATACCATGATGACCTCTTCCTTAAAATGTTGCTTAATTGTTTCAAGTGCCTGCAATGATTGTTGATCATTTGAATCAATGGCGCTGCTGTTCTCAGTCGTGGTGCATTTTGCCAAGCACAATATACAACATGCTCGTGGAACATTTTGTGTAAAACTTGGATGAGTAAATTTCCTCATGATTAGCTTGGGGTGTAAATAAATTGTGTGTAACTAAATCTGTGGTGTGAATTGAATCGTATTAGTTGCCAATATTTGCAAATATGCAGAAAGCAGAATAAGAAAACATCAGCACACATATTCATACATAAAAATATTGTAGTTTTGCTATTGGTTGGCGATTTAATAATGAAAATTACGTGACTGTCCATGTTTATTGTATTTTAATAACAACAATTTTGCAAATGTTTTAATTTATTCATGTGAGCATTGGTTAAAATACCGAAGGTAGCAAAAAATGGAATAGTTAGCAGAATAATAGCTATGTGCAGTGTGTAAATGCTTCTGTACATGAGATGGGTTTACCTTTTACAATTGTGGAAGGAATATTGCGTTTACAACTTGAAAGTTTGCATACACAATAATCTAGGTTTCAAAGAGTTTATACGAAAATTACGCTTTTTATTGACGAACTGGAAGTTGTCGACACTCAGAAATATAAACCCTATACGTTAGAAAAAATTTTGGATATATTTGTATGGTCGGTCTTAGAAAAGATGATAAAAATGTGCAAACATTATTTTATAATTCGGCTAACAGCGACTCTATGCGTTGTGGCGTGTGGCAGCAAAGCGCAGCAAAATTTGAATATTCTAAAAGTGATGATTCCATCATGGGACGGTTTCAAAATACGAATAAACAATATTTTGTTGTTGGCAGGTTAATTTTGGACTTCTTTTCTTCACGCAATGTTAAAGAAAAAGTGTAAAAAATTATTATGCCGGCTAAAAGAAAAGCGCACTGCATCGGCTGTCAGCTGAAAAGCGGCCTATCTCAATAAGTATTTTTTTTGTGACGCCTTGTTTTTTTTTTTTTAAATGGGATGCATTACTAGTCATGAAAATGCTATGGGTATCCCCGGAATCTGATACACTTTCACCAAGGAAAAGTTTTTAAAAGAACTTTTACGAGTAAAAAAAAAATACCTATTAAAATGAGAATGATTATAACCAATAGTTATGCCATAGTTTTGTCACTGTCTTTCGTCACGATCCTTATTTTCTTAGTTTTATGTCAACAACTAATTCTGAGTAATAGGAAAATAAAAATAATAATTTTATTGTGGATTTTTTAATAACTATAATAATTATTATTCCGTGCTACTTTTTTTAAATTTTCTTATAAACAGGTACCGAAACTGTTATTCCTTTTATTATATAATTCCTTGCAAAACTATTAATTTTGGATTTTTATTATATTTGGATCAAGATAAAAATTATTTTCGGATTTTTATTTTTTGAGTCCGATAGAGCTAGTTAAACCCGGACTTTTAAAAATAAAAGTCCGGAAATAAAAGTTAAATCCGGACTTTCATTTTTTAAGGCCAAAATAAAAGTCCGGATTTAACCTTTATTTCCGGACTTCTATTTTTAAAAGTCCGAGTTTAACTAGTTCTATCGGACTAAAAAAAAAATAAAAAAACAGATTTTACTTTTATATATGTACTTTTATGGAAAAAGTTCGAAAAATAAAAAGGGATGCATGATTCGGCATGATATTGCTATAGGGATACCTGGGAACTCAAACATTTTTCCCTAGGACAATTTTTTGAAATTAAGAAATAAGGTATAAACAATGCACATTATTGCATTTCATGTGGTATTCACTGAAATGAGTAATGAATTGGTACCACAGCAACATCAACAGAGGAGCATAAGAAGAAGACGGCGGGATAACACAAATCCGCCTGCTTTCATTCTGCAAAGCACTTTCCTGGCTGCCACGTCGAGTTGAGTTCGCCTTTCGCCATATGCCAAAATCTAATTAAGCCTTCTTAAAAAATCCTTGCGCAATTTCTGGATGGCTGCATCAAATATACAAAGAGCTATTCCGTTGCTTATGATATACTTTTCGAATTAAAATAAAGAATATTGTGGTTGTTGTTGTTGTTATATTAACAGTGAGAATATTGTGGTAGAATGTAAATACATATTTTAGCACAAATTTGTACAAATAAGTGTTCTTTCTTAAAAGAACCAATTTCCTTTAACTATTTAGATGCATTCCCTTTAATTTAACTAGTGAAGAAACTCCTATGAAATGGCAAAGAAATCTCCCTCTTCCTCACATTCATAATACCTACTTTTCTCCCATAACCGGTTTCCTCTTTTTCGAACATTGTTCAGAATAGGAGGAAAGGGAGAAGTGAAAAAAACTCCCAAGGAATTTTTATTTAGAATACGAGGAATGGGAGAAGGGAAAAAACTCGCACGGAATTTTCGTATAGAATTGGGCTGAATAAGTGGCTATACTAGCTACGTATTTGGTTTGACAGTCTCAGTGAATACGTAGTGACTACGTATGAGAACGAACGCGAATACGTAAGAAGTTATAAAATACGCATTCTGGGTGAATGTGAATGTGAGTGAATGCGACGCAAACATTCACGGTGACATACATAATAAAGGCCTAAAAAACCATAGACTTGAAGCAGGAAGTCGTTTTTCGGTCGCTTTTTTTGATATTGTCCTCCCACAAATTGCTAAAAAGAAAATACATAGAGCAAATTACACTTCATCAGACGCTGAAGAGTATTATCGAAAAGCAATTCATATACCTTTTCTTGATTATATCATTTTTGATTTACAAAGTAGATTACCTGAAGTTGCATTGCGTTTTTAATCTTAATTTGCTACTCCCATCGCGAATCATTAAAAATAATACACTGCAAAGAAAGAATTTGTCTAAAGAGCTTGTCCAAGATCTTGGTAAACGATACGCATCTCTTATTGGAGGAAATAAAATTAATCTAGATGGAGAGTACGAAGTGTGGTCAGAACGCCGGTCTGATAAGCAACACAAAAAATCAATTCCACTATCAGCTGAAAAAGTTTTAAATGATTGCAGTGAATATGCGTTTCCATCAATAAATGCTCTTATCAAATTCTGGACACGCTTCCAGCTAGCAATGCTTGTGCTGAAAGAAGTTTTTCGATACTTCGCCGGTTGAAAACTTGGTTACGGTCCACAATGTCCCAGAACAGACTCACTGGTCTTGCACTTTTAAATACCCATTTCGATATTGAGATTGATATTGATCATATAATTGAAAGATATGTAAAAAAAGGGAAGCATAGAATTAAATTCACTGTGTGAATATGAACTATGCAAAAGATAAAAATGATGTCAAAAAATTGGATGTACTATTGTTAATTTGAATAACTAAATGAAACCAAATATGTGTATGAAATTATTGAATAATGTAAAAAAATACTAATAAATTTACCCCAATACGGTCTGCTATACGTTTCCCTTGTTGTTTTGTCTTGCATTTTAACGTATAAAGTATCTTGATGTGAACTTTGTTCAAAACACATCAGCTATTGGGAGAAACAATTACTGCCTGAAGAGACTGGGAGAAACAATACTAACAACTTTAAATAGTTTTTTCATCTCCTCATCTTATCTTTAGTTTTTTCCATCTCAAATTCATTTCCAATTTGTTCCGCTATCTTCTTCTGCAATAGTTCGCATGATTCCTTGTTCTTGCATTGCTGTTGATTTCTTTCACTGCTGTTACATTACATTCTGTTGGTTCAACCACGGTTTTTAGCGCCACTTTCGTATGTTTGTTTTTCTCAGCTTTATCTTTTGGTTTAACAACTATCCTATTCTCATTTAGTGTGGCTGCTTGTGCACATGTAATTTTGTTTGTAACATTTGTGTTGTTGTTGTTGCTTACATTATTGCCCGATACAACTTCGCTTAATTGTTCGTTATTTCTTTCTATTGTTTGCGCCAACTCTGCTAATATGTCTTTTCTCATTTCATTTATTTTAATTTCCACATTGTCTTCTAAGAGTGAATTGAAGTCCGTCATTAGACTGAATTTCAACTGTTGAATCTTATTAAATAATGCTTCTTCAATAATGTCCTTCATTTCTACCTTTCCGAGTCTCTTTTGGTCACAAATTTAATACAAAATTTAAACGAATTTGGTGTTTGTATCACATAACGAACATTGATTGCAAAACTAATTTATATTCGCATATTTACTCAACAATATAAGTTCTTGTCTTTTCATATGCATAAAATGCAGAAAAAAGGACCACAGCCCCCCGAACATGAAATTGAATCGTCTATTTGCACTAATTTTGCCATGCACTCTTTGCACTCAAAAAAGTAATAAATTTGTTTATGAAATAAACGTAGTAAATGAGCACGCAAACATTTTTCTGCGCTATTTTCCTCATTTTTTTTTTAATGAAAATAAAGTTTTAAGCTAACCGTAACATGCCGAAATGGGTTATTTTGTGGTAGGATTTTGGTACTTTGGAAAACTTTTGTTGTAATTAGGCGTTTCGTTAAATTTATGTTTGTGTATTTCAGGAAATAGTGAGTATCCTAAGGCATAAGCTGTATATTTAAAAATTTACATGGAATTTTGGTTTTGTTTACATGCTTTTGTTGAAAGTGTTATTTCCGTGAGATGTTCTTTATTTATTTTACAATGAATTATGAATTGTGGTGTACAAATATAACTGTAGCTATTGTTTTCTTGGAAAACAAAATATCCCACTACCACTACTCTTTTCATTCGTCCTTTACCAACATTCCCTTTATAAAAAGTCCGCGCACTGGTATAAGTGTACCAGACAAAAAAATGAACATTCATACGCACAAATGTACATTTCTCTAAATTGAAGCAAACGGTAAATGGATCGTTCGATTCACTTCATTCTTTGCATTTTACGCGTGGTTGGAGTACGATGGTGGTGATTACTAAGGAGGAAATATGGTAAGTTAATTTTAGCACGTTGAAATATAATACATTCTTTCCTAATTAATTAATTTTCTTTTCTTATTTGCAGCTCTACAGTTAAAATATTTCAATGAGCCATCGTAGTGCGACTGAGGACCACTGCGAGTGAAAATTTCTGACTACCGACGCTGTAAATATGAGAAATCGTCAAAATAAAATATGCGCTCAATGGCGCTGAGGCGACCAAAAATCTGCAATGTTTCATTAAAGTGGATGGCATCTTGCCGCTGCTGCATTTGGAGTACAATCTTAAGTGGTAAATTTCCTCTTCGGGTGCATGAATAAGAATATGTCGTGCGAGTGCCTTTTGTCGGTAAGAACTTTTCGAACATATATTGTACGTTCTTTGGAATCATGGAAATTCTGTAAATGCGATTCCAGACCACTTCGATCGGACAATACTTTTGTGCAATGCTGAAATCTCAAATAGCCTGAATTGTTGTGTGTGTGTATATGATCGACGAGTAAGGCCCGTTTAAATAGTTCCTTACCAAAGCATTTGGCATATCCATTGACTTGGTGCTAGTCTTTTAAAAAACGCACTTTCAATTCTTTAAAAGAATGCATTCGAATTTGAATTCTTGTGCAACAAATGCATTATACTCGATTGTTTTATGACAGGATTTATTTTTATGATTTCCTTCTACTTTGGCATCAGCTGAATTTTTGGTTTGCCTCTTTTTGAGTCTACAGTTTTGGCTATCATAACTTCAGGCTCTATGGACGGCGTCGACTCCAATTTATCTATTGCATGCAACTCGACTTTTATCTCACTAACCGGAATCTCTAGTTCGTGCAAAGACTTTAGTTTGTTAGTTGTTGTCAAAGGTGCGGTTTTTATTTTCATATAAGTTTATGGAACGACTGCACCAAATCCTACCACTGACTGCACCCCAATGTGTTCGAAATATGCAATACCATGATGACCTCTTCCTTAAAATGTTGCTTAATTGTTTCAAGTGCCTGCAATGATTGTTGATCATTTGAATCAATGGCGCTGCTGTTCTCAGTCGTGGTGCATTTTGCCAAGCACAATATACAACATGCTCGTGGAACATTTTGTGTAAAACTTGGATGAGTAAATTTCCTCATGATTAGCTTGGGGTGTAAATAAATTGTGTGTAACTAAATCTGTGGTGTGAATTGAATCGTATTAGTTGCCAATATTTGCAAATATGCAGAAAGCAGAATAAGAAAACATCAGCACACATATTCATACATAAAAATATTGTAGTTTTGCTATTGGTTGGCGATTTAATAATGAAAATTACGTGACTGTCCATGTTTATTGTATTTTAATAACAACAATTTTGCAAATGTTTTAATTTATTCATGTGAGCATTGGTTAAAATACCGAAGGTAGCAAAAAATGGAATAGTTAGCAGAATAATAGCTATGTGCAGTGTGTAAATGCTTCTGTACATGAGATGGGTTTACCTTTTACAATTGTGGAAGGAATATTGCGTTTACAACTTGAAAGTTTGCATACACAATAATCTAGGTTTCAAAGAGTTTATACGAAAATTACGCTTTTTATTGACGAACTGGAAGTTGTCGACACTCAGAAATATAAACCCTATACGTTAGAAAAAGTTTTGGATATATTTGTATGGTCGGTCTTAGAAAAGATGATAAAAATGTGCAAACATTATTTTATAATTCGGCTAACAGCGACTCTATGCGTTGTGGCGTGTGGCAGCAAAGCGCAGCAAAATTTGAATATTCTAAAAGTGATGATTCCATCATGGGACGGTTTCAAAATACGAATAAACAATATTTTGTTGTTGGCAGGTTAATTTTGGACTTCTTTTCTTCACGCAATGTTAAAGAAAAAGTGTAAAAAATTATTATGCCGGCTAAAAGAAAAGCGCACTGCATCGGCTGTCAGCTGAAAAGCGGCCTATCTCAATAAGTATTTTTTTTGTGACGCCTTGTTTATCGCAAATAAAGGACCCCTCTAGCTATATTTTATAGTAGCTGGGTAAAGATACACGAAACACAAGTATTCGTTTATTTGTATAGGGAAGCGATTGCATCACGTACGCGTTCAAGACGCAACGTAGACAGGATTCCTACAAAACTGTGTCCAAGCTCAAACTCATGAAAGCGTATAAGAGACAACTTACTGATGAAAACACCCTTCCTATACTTAATTTGTTTCCTCGCAGGTGTCCTAAATAGGAAATACGCAAGTCCATTGGGTCTATTACGCTTTATTGCTTTTATGGTTGGTGGCCAGCTGAAGTAGTTATGCAAAGAGAATAAATCTGCGATTTTTGTGAGTCACGTAGTTTTTGTTTGGTAAAAAAAAAATTTTTTGTACGATACATCTATTTTTAATTCTGTTTGTGTCCTCGTATGAAACGATTAACTACTTGTATGAAACTGGGTGGTAGGGTTTGTATGTTGAATATCTCGCTATTTTCAGATGGTTAGGTCATCACTCAAGTATATGATTCTGGTTCTATTTATTTATTTTTTTTCATTGAAATCTTGGACTCAAGCAATTTGACGAATTTACTCATCACTGTGAGATTGTATGAGATTCTTCGTATTTTAAATGCTCACTTCACCTAATTTTCCAAAAAAAAATTAGTAAAGAACAATGAATTTAAATAGAATGATCTAAGTCGGACATGTTTAAAATTGACCTCAAGTTGTTAACAAGCAAGTTACCCAAAAAGGGTGCAACTTTTTCTCTTTCAAAAATCCTTTATCCAGACTTGCGGGAAGAATAAGCGGAATTAGTTGAGCAAAGTTCCTTTGTGAGCTCCAGGGTTTGAAATACTCCTTTGAGATGATTCTCAGATCAGCCTTAAGTTGACGATGTATGTACGCATGAGGTATGTTCGAGTGCCCTCAGAAAACGAAATTCTCGGACCCATGAGAAGGGTTTGACAAATCATCTTATTTGCTGAACTATAACTAAAGATACTAAAAGTACATCGAAGAGGATGATTTTCCTTGCTGTGATGATTACGCGAAATATGGATACAGCAGTTATTAAAACATGAAAATATTATAAATTTAATTGAAATTTGTCGAACTAAAACAACTGCTAGCAATGGTTACCGCTCCGCATTCTACTTGGTTTTTTTTGCGAACACGATTTGGCTAAATTGCTCTCCGATATAAATGTAAAATTTAGTCTTCTAGAAATCAAAGAGTGGTGCAGCAGCTACTTACTGGACTTTCCTACATACATAACAGTAAGATTTTGCATCCCGACATGAAAGCTGCCAATGTACTTATATCCAAGCATGGCGTGTTAAAACTAGCAGATTTAGGTTTAGCGTGTGCATTTAGTATACCTAAGAACGATATAAAAATCGGTATACTAATCTTGAAGTTACATTATGGTATCGACCACCAGAAGTGCTACTTGGCGATCGCATTTATGGTACCCTGTAGACATGTGGGGCGCTGGTTGTGTTATGGCTGAGCTGAAATGTTAATTTTGATACTTCATATTTCAAACCCCAACTCTCACAATTTTGAAGTGGCGAGCCGTCTCGCTTACTTCAGATTTTTTTTTGTGTGTAGGAGAAAACTATATGATAGACTTACATCCCATTTACGTTGTTGGTTGGGATGTAAGCTATTCAAATCCTGGTTGCTTTCATACGAACTATGTGAATTTTCAAGGAAACGTAGTCGAGGTTTTGACGTTGAACGATGAATTGGTTTAGGTCTCGTATTTTCATAGGTTTACGAAAGGGCACGATTTCATGGTTTCCGTACTTTCCATAAAACCTCATGGGATCAAATCATAGACTCCACTAGCTTTCAGAGTTCTGTTGTTTTTTTTTTTTTTTTTTGAGAACTGAAAACTTGAAAAATTAATACTGATACGTAGCAGAAGTTGGATATCAACTTTTGTATAATAATTAGGTTTTACACAGTTTGCTGCCAAGATGGAATTGAAAAAAAAAAATTCTTCGAAATTTACCTTTTATACGAACAAAAATATTATTCGCATGACGATGCATTTTGCAAGTTTTATATAAAAAACCAAAGTTCTGTAAAGAGTGTTTAACATATATTTAGCAATATGGCTGTCCCTATTCATTAAGTGAAAAATTCGAAGAGGAAAAAAAAATATGGTTGATCCCAAGCGGTTGTGGCTCAAAAAATATCTGAGGGATTCTGGGAGAGGCAACGAAAGTCTTTCTTCAGCTTATTATGAAAATATAATACTGAATACCGACTTCCGTGTATATTAAAGGGGTTGTATTCGTCGGAAATTAAAAAAATATAACGGACCGAGTGCCTTTAGGTTCTGTGGCAGATCGAGGATCTGCGTTGGGTTATTGGTTGGCCTCGTTTAGGGTGAAAGTATGTGAGGGGGGGGTTATTCGATAGGAAGGTGGAATTTGGAAAAGAGGGGAGGAACGGAGGGATTGTTATGAGGAGCTCTTGGGCTCCTCGCAATCCATCTCCTCCGTTGTAAGAAGGATCAGTTTGACCAAAGGTCGTCTGACTTGACCCTTCTCGGTTATGAGGTCGACTACGCGAACTCGGTTTTCTTCGCCGGGGTGTACGTAGACGACTCGACCTAACTTCCATACGTTTGCAGATAAGTTGTCCTCTTTGAGGACATCGAGATCTCCCGCTTTTATATTTTGTTTGGGATGCTTCCACTTCACTCGTTTTTGAAGTTCGGATAGATATTCCACCTTCCATCGTTTGCAGAAAGTGTGGTGGAGGGCTTTGAGTTTCTGCCACCGATTGATCATCGAGGCAGAGCTCTCACTCGCATCTGGTTCTGGCGGAGCCAGCAGGTGGCTGCCCGTGAGGAAATGGCCTGGTGTAAGCGGGTTGAGCGGTCGCGAGTTCAGGCATACCTCGATCCGGCACAAAAGTGTATGGAATTCCTCGAATGTGAATTTGTGTGGTGAGCCTATCTGCTTGAAGTGGCTTTTGAAGCTCTTCACTCCGGCCTCCCACAGCCCTTTCATATGGGTAGCGCTAGCAGGGATGAAGTGCCACGTTAGAGACTGGAGGCTGTATTTTGAAATAGTTATATCACGGATTTCACAGACGAAAGTCTTAAACTCCGCTCGTAAAGAGCGTGAAGCTCCGACAAAATTTGTACCGTTTTCGGACTACATATTCTTTGGGCATCTGCGTCTAGAGATAAAACGAGCAAATGCCGCTAAAAATGATGGGGTGCTGAGGTCACTAGTGGCCTCCAGATGAATCGCCCGTGTGAAAAAACACACACAGAGGCAAACATAGCCTTTGGATAGGCGACACCCCTGCCACGGTAGCTTTTGATTTCGAAAGGCCCCGCAAAGTCTACCCCGGTATTGGTGAACGCGCGGGTAAAGGTAGTACGTGCGCAGGAAAGGGTACCCATAAGTTGGGACTGCGCCTGCTTCCGGTGAATGATGCAGGCTTTGCAATTGTATATGATGGCTCTGATCATGGTCTTAATATTCGGAATCCAATATTGAGTTCGGATAAGACGGAGCATCAGCTGGTTCTCGCCATGAAGGGAATCATGATGAATCATTATGACTGCTAGGCGAGACAGCCTGCAATTGTAAGGCAAGATGATCGGATGACGCTCGTTGTATGACATGTCTTTTGAAGCCCCTAGACGCCCCCTGTTCTAATAATATCATCTTTGTCGATGTATGGGTTGAGTGACAGTATTTCACTCTTTCGATCAATAGGTTCCCTATTTTTAAATTTTAAATATTCTTTACCGTAGAATTGTTTCTGGCAGACTCGTATTAATGCTTGAATCGTTGCCTTAATCTCAACGGCTTAGATTATGCACGAATTTTCGTGGAACATTGGTTTAGTTTTAGGATGCGTTCTTTTATGGAATCTCCTAACATAGGATAGGACTTTCAAAGCCCTGAGCAGATTTGAAAATCGGTCCAGAATATCTATATGATCTACCCTTGTCGTGGCATATGATTGTTCCCTCTTTTCTTCAACGGACGTGTTGTAATCGGTGTCTTGTGCTGGCCAGTGAGAATTGTCTTCTTGTAGCCAAGAAGGACTCTTCCACCACAAAGAATTGTTGACCAAATCTGACGCCAGTAGTCTTCTGCTTCCTAAATCCGTGGATTAGATTCCGAGTCCACGTGGAGCCAGTCCTTGCTACCGACCATGTCGATGATTTTAGTGATTCGTAGTGCGACGGAGGTTGACCAGGAGAAGGGCGGCTTCCATATCCACGCGAGTACGATGGTTGAATCCGTCCATAGACGCAGTTTTACGGGTCCCATTCTGATGTTCCTAGAAATGGATTCGGTTATTTCTGCGAGCAGAACAGCTCCACAGAGTTTTAGACGTGGAAGTGATATAGCCTTCACTGGGGCTACACGTGTTTTAGCTAGCAAGAGATTTGTGAAGATTTTATCGTCCCTTTTTACGCGCATGTAGATTGCTGCTGAATATGCCTTTTCCGTTGCATCGCAAAAAGCATGTATTTCGATATCGTCCTCTGGCGTAAAATTTACCCATCGCGGTATCGTAATGTTATCTATCTCGTGGTACTGTTCAGTGAAATTTGTCCAACGTTCCAATGTACTAGTCGATACTAGTTCGTCCCAAGCTGTGCCCTCTAACCATATACTCTGCATGAGTATTTTCGCCACGATGACCATTGGTGCAAGCCATCCTAAGTGGTCGGAAAATTTGGCGACTGCCGATAATATTGTTCGTTTCGTAATGTTTTCAGGGTTTTTAAACGCGCCTGATTTAAGATAGAAGATATCGGAATGGGCATTCCATCGAATGCCTAATGACTTGACTGAGCTGGTATCTTCGAATGCCAGGAAATTTTCACTGAGCAGATCTGATGTAGGTATATCCTTAAGAATTTCCCCTGAATTTGACGTCCATTTGAGTAGTGGGAAGCCCGCCGAGTGTAGGACTTGACGAATTTCATCTCTCGCTTTAATGGTGGATATGATTGTGTGTCCCCCGCTAGCGCGTCGTCTACATACATGCATTCCCTCTGTATGCTAGCCGCTGTAGGGTGTGAATTTGCTACATCTTCCGCCAGTTGTAGGAGCGTTCTTATCGCAAGATATGGAGCGCAGTTCACTCCAAAGCTGACAGTCTTTAACCCGTAAAGGCTGATAGGATCGTCCGGGGAGGTGCTATAGACACTCCGTTGAAATTTGGTGGATTTTCGTTCACCCCAAATTTGCCTATACATCTTTTCTATGTCACTATTAAAGACAAAGCGGCACAGTCTCCATCGTAGAATTAAAATGGGCAGGTCTGCTTGGAGTACTGGACCTGGGTGGAGTATGTCGTTTAGATTAATTACATTCGCCGTCGATTTTGACGCGTTGAAGACGACGCGTACCTTGGTAGTTGTACTTTCCGCCTTTACAACGGCGTGATGGGGCAGGAAATAATTATCCGAATCGTCCGATGGAATATTGCTTTTGATTTTTCGCATATGTCTGAGCGTCTCGTATTCTGACAGCACTCGAACACACTCTTTGCTTAAATCTTGGTTTTTTAGTAATCGCCCCTCATTCCTGAAGAACTGTGAACATGCGCGCCTCAGTGACGGTCCTAAATTAATATTAGCAGCGTAATCCTGCCCGAATGGTAGTGAAACTGAATATCGTCCATTTTCATCACGTTTTGTTGTGTCTTTAAATAATTGTTCACAATACCTTTCTTCTTCATTAAGCATTTAATTTTAAGCACATTTTCTGCCTCCCAGAAAGCCTTTAATTGATTGTCTAACGCAACCTCGTTGTAGAATGACATGATGCTCTTCGTGTGACTCGGTGCGTCGATGCGACCGGTTAGTATCCAACCGAACACTGTCTCTTGGGCCAAAATTGTATTTAGTACGTTCTTTTTCATACCGCTCAGTATAATTTGAGGATATATGTCTCCTCCAAGTATGAGGTCTACGTCTTCGTTGACGTAGAACCTCTTGTCTGCCAAAACCAAGTCTGGGAAAGCCTACATAGTCATGGCGTTGATGTGGCAGGATGGAAGATTCCAAGTGAGTTTAGCTAGGACTAGAACAGGTGTAGTCAGGCTGAAGCAGGCATCCACTGGTGAACATAATTAAATTTTGAATGCTTCTTTCACCTGAGCTGACACCGCGTTTGCGATACCTGAAACTTGGGCATGCATTTTCCTCGCTGGCAAATTGATTCTGCGTTTTAGTCTTTCATTTATAAAGGAACATTCAGACCCTGAATCAATTAATGCCCGCGCGGAGAAGTCGGTACCATTATGGTGAATGTGTACGCGAGCAGTTCCTAATAGCACACCTGTGCTGGAATTCGTATGACAGGGTGTCACATTTTTGTTCCCGTTTGAACCTGGTTTTTCTGATTCCTGTCTCGCTAGTGCCTGTCTAGAAGTAGACGGCCTATTATCGTAGGAGTTTTGGGGCGGGTTGTAGGTGGTGTTTTTTTGTAGTATATCCGCATGCAGGAGCGTATGGTGACGAGAGTGGCACCTATTGCAGTTGTAGGAACTAGTGCATCTGGTAACTGTGTGTCCTGGGGATAGACAATTCAGCAACCACTTTTGGATTTTATGAAGTTAATCATTTCTACCGGGGTTAACTCGCAAAAGCGTGAACAGTTTCGTAATCTGTGCTCAGGGGATTTGCACATTTTACAAATTGATTTGATTGTTTGCTTAGATACTTTTGTTTGAAAAGCACCAAGTCTTTTCGTAGGGGTTTTAGTCGATTGTCGCGACGCATTTAATTTTTGCAATTTCGAAGTGGCATGCCCTGTGAAACCAGACACTGTTTCAAGTGCCTGAAACCGACTAGACAGGAACTTATCAATATCCTCCCACTTGGATATGTACATTTTATGGTCTATACTTTGCTCCCATAGAGCCAACGTGGTCTCTGGTACCTTGGTTGAGCAGAGATAAGTCAGGATTGCATCCCAATTGGAAGTGTCAATTTTGTGGCATTTGAGGGACGAAGTACAATTATTTATATCATTTCATAGCTGATTGAAGTGCCGAACTCACTTTCTACCTTCTTTAAGTTTAATAAAATTTTTAGTTATGTGTTTACTAAAATACGTTTCTTCTCGTATCTCTCACACAGGTTCTTCCAGGCCATCTCGAAACCTTCATTTGTGAGAGGGCATTTTTTAACGATGTCTTTTGCTTCGCCCTGCATTTTGTTGTTGAGATGGAATATCTTTTCCACCCATTTCAAGCAAGAATTTTTTATATAAATTGCCGTGAACAGGTCACGAAAAGTTGGCCAAGACAGATAATCCCCTTTAAAAACTTCCGTGTCGCAAGCAGGGAGACGAAGTTTGTGCCCATGAGGTTCTTGCTCAGGGTTGACGTTCTTGTCCTCTTTCTTGTATTTTTTTGCCTCAGCAGATATAGACGCTAAGCATCTCATGTGGATTGCGTATGCTGCTTTTTGCTTCTTTCTTATCGCCATAACGTCATCCCCTTACACCTCATCAGACCCCAGTAGCGAATGAAACGGAGACTTTACCTTCTTCCACAAGGGCCGCAACTCTTCCCGCTGTATCGCAAGGGTGTGTTTGTTATTAATTCTAATAACCTGATGTACGTTTCCATTGTTTTGATTACGTTTATTAATGAGAAAATTGCCGATTAGAGAAATAGAACTCTTCAGAGTTAAAATACCTTCCCAGCCGTAAATAAAAACTATTGAAATTCGACGCCTTCTTTTGTCAGAGTAGCGACAACGAAAAGGGTTTGTTATTAGTGATTTTGGGCCAGAGTATAGTTTTTATTAATTTTTCCAAAAGGAGCTTTTCGGCCGATAAATAAAAAGACAAAAACTTTTGTTTTTTATTATTCTCCTACGTGTTTCGATGTTTTTTATGTTTTGTGTTATAGACTTTTGTCACAGCAGCGACCACAACAAAGGGTGTACTTTACAGACTTTTTGTCTCAGCGGCAACAACAAAAAAGGGGACCACTCGACACCTACACAGTTTAATGGTTGAATTATAAAAAAAGGAAAATTGTGTGCGATATTGTTTTCGAATTTGAAAATAAGCGGAAAAAAATGTAAAAAGTGTTTTAAGTGACGTGAGCGCCTGCTTAATTAAATTGTACTTGATTTTGTGTCTGTGATTTACAAATCAACAACAACAAAAATGGTTAAATATCGTGAGGCTGTTTGGAAGTGAGGTTATGTTATCCTCCTCCTTGTGTTGTGTCTGGAAAACCTTACCACTTGTGGGGGAATAGACCAGATAATCACAAGGACCGAAGTAAAATGAAAAACAAGTGATTTAAATTTCGAAAGAAGGAATGAAACAATTGGCGCTCACACAAATTAACTTCACTGTGCACACTTTTTTTTTTTTTTTGAACTCAATTATTCGCACACAATACGTGTTTTTCTTTATTTTTAAATAACCAGCACTCAAAAAAAAGGTGGCAAGAAATATAAACTTACTTCTTATTTTGTGGAAAAATAAATTGTTGCAATGGACTGTTCAATGTGCTGTGGCTCCGGCGGTTGATCGAAAAAGAGGCCGGTTGTCCCGTTGATGACAACCGCTAAGCCGCAAAAAAGATCCTCTGCTGTTAAGAAGGGGAAAGACACACACACAATCACCCCCACATATACGTGCATGGGTGCTGACAACCTGCACACATGAAAACGCATGCATGTGCATGCATGCACACAAATGCGGGCGTGAGAGTGTGGGTGCCTGGAAATGTTATTAAAACATGAGGGAGGGGCGCCGTCAATCAAGTAAAAGTTAGGCATTGGGCCTAAATACTGGCAATGTAGCTTCCGTTGTATTTAGTTCTGGCAATGACACTGTAGACACGCTCGCATAGGTTACTTTTCTTGACTTTCCAACCCCAAGTACTTTTGTAGTACAAATATAGCAGTCCGTTGAATGGCAAGTTGGTTTCCTCCACTTCATTGGTGTAATAAATTTCATATGTCGCCGAAATAAATAGTTTCAGAAATAAGTCAGCTATGCATTAAAAGAGAGCAAATTCCTAATTTTTACAACGCACCTTTTTGTTCCGGTTTCCGAAAAAATCAATTCGACTCGACATGTGGTGCAGACAGTGTTCGGTGTCCATGGTTTTTCATTGTTTTTAGGCTCAATTTCAAAATACTTATAGTATATAACTTTCAAAGGATTTGAAAACACACGTCGCATCCTTTTAACGATGAATTGGCCGCAGATGAAAGAGAACATATCTGGGTCATTTGTACACTTAAAATCTCGCGCCCTTTTATTCATATTATATTTTTAAGTAAATGACGGGTTATAAACTGCAATTATAAACTGAACAGTATCCGGTGAGCCTTGCAGATATTATGGAGGAATAAGGCGCATGTGCTATTATTTATACTTAGATCAAGTAAAAATTCAAGCCTACATAGACAAAAAGGTTCCCTAGTTCTTCAAAGAAAACACTGCTTGCCTTAAAAATATGCTCTTGCTTTAAATATACCTGGGTTTGAGAAACCCCTTAATAACCCTTCGAAAATCTACCTGCTAACTAACTGATATACGAATACTAACACCTATGTACCAGTAGGGTACTTAAGTATTAAATGGATATATTTACTTGAATGCTTATAACTTTTGTATTAGCCCATCGATTTTTTTGAATGAAAGCTTATTTTTTGTAACAAAACAAAGCTTAGAATCTGCAAAAAAATTAAAAGTTTTCGAGATCCTTCCTCGCAAAGTACAATTTTTTTTATATTTTTACAAAGAAAATTGAAAAAATCCGTAATGATTGTTCGTTATCTTTGAATCTACAGGGCAAGCAAATAGTGTTATATGCACAGTTTATAGCAAATTTTATTATCTTTTAAAAGCTTCAAACCCTTTTGAAATTGCTCAATTCGTTCTTGAGATATATATGATTTTGAAAAAAACGGTAATTCATAAATATCTCAAAAACGTTACCATAGTATTAAAAATAACCTTGATTTTCGGGATCAGAGGGTGATTTTACATAGGAATTTCATAATGGCGTCTCTGGTGCATTTTGGCTGTAAACCAGTGTAATCTCTAAAACTTTACACTTAATTTGGTTGGGAGCTAACTTGGCATTGTAATTATCGGCTTGGAACTTTGTTTAAAGTTTCGGCGATATACCACTTGTCCAATCTGAAACTTTATATCTTTACTCCTGGTGTCATATACCTTTTGACTCCTATCATGGGCCAAATTCAGCTCCTTCATAATTCTGTTTCTTATGAGCTGCATTTTATCACAAGTCGTATCTATCTCCACGTCACCATCCTTCAACGCCGCCAACTTTCGGTATAGCTCATATGATGCAGCATGCTGTACCATAGGCTACCGTAAGTGGCACAGTATGATGACATGTTGATGGCTGAGTGAGTAATGCTGCGTAGTGCAAATGCGGCATCGCTGACGCAGTTGTCCCAGTTCTTTTGGTTGCCCTTTATGAAGGACCTAATTATCTGCAGCACAGATCGGTTGACTCTTTCCGCAGAGTTAACCTGAAGTGAATAAAATGCAGTTTCACGTGTGTCGTGCCGTACTTCTCCAAAAATTCTTTGAACATTTCAGAGACGAATTGTTTGCCGTTTTCCGAATGGACATATTCGGGCACGCCGAACACGGACGTCGCCTTTGTGCTTATTTGTAAACGGCCTTCATACCAGAAATAACTGGCATTAAAATAATGTTGGCATGATTCGGAGGTCTGCCACAGTTCATGGGTAGTTCATAGATATAACTAGGTTAGAATTATATGTCAGTCTAGCTAAGATTATTATATATATATACATTGTAATTAGATATAAGCTAAGCTTAATTAAGTTGTAATAAATAAAATAAATAAAGACTTCTTTCTCTAAAAATTGTATAACCTCAGCTGAAGTAGCACTTCTCATAGGTTTTAAAAACACAAACTTAGTAAAGTGATCTAGACAAGCAAAGACATACACGTTACCATCACTAGAACGAGGATAAGGACCAATAAAATCAATAAACAGACGTTGGAAAGGTCGCTCTGTGAGCTTTTGTTTCCCCATCATGGGTGGTTTAAACACGTTTTGAGTTTTGTTAGTTTTGCAAGTTTCGCAGTCTTTTACATGGGCGCATACATCGGTGACCATTCCTGGCTAGTAATATTTTAGACGTAGTCGGGATAGAGTTTTATGTATACCGCCATGGCCAGCCGACGGTGAGCTGTGAGACGCCTCTACCAGCCCCGGTAGCAATTCCGGCGGAACCCAGAGTTTCCAGGTCTGGTCCGCTAGAAAATCATTCCCCCTGGCGAATTGCATCCGTTTGTACACGTAACCGTCCGACAAACATAAGTCGGGTAGTTTGTCCTTGCTCTCGGTCACCGTTGTTTTTTTTTTTAACTCCGTATACTTCTCCGACTCGAAGTACGGCGACTCTAGACAAACGTCAATGGCTCTATCATTTGTCAGTGTTTCGTCCATGTGCCTTCGTGAGAGTGTGTCAGGAACCACGTTTTGTGCACCTTTTCCATGTTGAATATCGAAATCATAACTCTGGAGTTTCAAACTCCACCTTGCCAGCCTCCCAGAGAGATCCTTCTGATTCATGAGCCATTTGAGGCTGGCATGATCAGTTATGATGGTGAACGGATTTCCTTCCACATAAGGTTAGAAACTCTTCACACTCACGATAGCGGCGTAGCATTCAAGTTCTGTAATGCTGTAATTTTTCTGTGACTTATTTAGTTTTGCCGAAACATAGGCAATAGGCCTTTCGTTCTGGTCATCGTCCAGTTGAAACAAAACCCCTCCCACTCCGTCAGTCGATTCGTCACATTGAATATAAAATTTTATGTTGAAATCAGGTTGTGTAAGCACTGGTGCTGAAATCAAAGTTTGTTTCAAAATGTCAAAAGATTTCAAGGCTTCGTCCGTCATGGTAAATTTCTTTATTTTGTCTTTCTTGAGGCAGTCGTGCAGCCGCCTGCTACGGTCGCATAGTCCTGTATGAGACGTCGGTACCAGCCCGACATACCCAGGAACCGTCGTAGTTGCTTCGGGGTTTTTGGTACCGGAAAGTCCGTCACAGCCACCACTTTATTGGCATCTGTCCTTATGCAACCATCCCCGACTACGTACCCTAAGTAACGAACCTCTTTAAAACAAAAGTTGCTTTTCTCTAAATTTATAGTTAATTTAGCCTCGCGAAGACACCGAGCAACCTTTTCCAACAGGCACATATGGGACTCGAAATCTACAGAACAAACTAACAAATCGTCTAAGTAAACAAATACATATTCACGTAAAGGGGCCGGAATGACCTTGTCCATGGGACGACACATTCGTTGTGCTGTATTGCACAACCCGAAAAGCTTGACCGTGAATTGGTATAGGGTTCGGCCAGGGACAATGAAGGCAGTCTTTTCGCGGGACTTCTTCCCGAAAGGAATCTGCCAGAAAGAGTCATTCAGGTCGATAACGGAGATAAATCTGGTGTTCTGGAGCCGGCTCAGGATTCCATCAATATGGGGTAGCGGGTACGCGTCCTTGATTGTCTTTCATTTACTTTCCTCGCGTCCAGGCACAGGTGGTTTTTCGTCCCTTTTATTACCAGTGATACCGGCGAATTCCAGGTGCTGTTGGACTCCTCTATTACTCCCAAGCTTATCATACGATCCATCTAGGCATAAATTAGTTTTTGAATAGCTGGGTAAAGGCGCTGCTTTACTGGCAGATTTTCGTCGACAACCTCGATGGCATGCTCTTCCTTGTCGGTCTGGTCTAACCCTAATACCGCGAAGGACGGGAATTGGGCCTTTACACGCTCCAATATTGCCTCTTGTTCCGCCGTTACCACGTGTTGCACGGCGTCAAATGAGAGGTCACCCTCAGCGGGCACGAGCTCCGCTACACTGGCAACATTCACACCATCATTCACTCCCTTACTGACCATGCTCATTTAAAATGCCTGCCAAAAATCTACCCCAAGGTATACTTCTTGTTGGAGGCTAGGTACGATTAGAAACTCCAATTCTTTTGTTGTGTGATTCCACCCAACTGGTAACTTTATTACCCCAACCACGGCGGTTTCCTCCTCGTTCGCGGTCAGGACATTCTGGCCTTTGATTGGCATAATAAAGGGTTCCTTTCCCCGAAGGAGTGCAGCTGAGTCCTTTCCTAAGCAGCTGGCGCTCGCCCCTGAGTCCAAGGGAGCCAGGACCTCATGACCTCCTATTTCAGTTTTAGCAAAAAACCTTTTACGGTCACTATAGTGGCAATTATTTTATTTTTCAGACGCTTAAAATATCTCCTCTTCTCACGAATTTTCTCTATTTTCTTAAAATTTCTTTTCTTCCTATTACTATGTATTGTTTCACAAAAATCCTTCTCCTAGCTTCTTCATACTCAATTTTCCTTTCATGAAAACTCTTAGTTTCCCGCGTCGCCCTCTTTTCTTTTACTTTAACTAGTTCCCTATCTACCTCTTTTTTTTGTAAAATCTTTACTGTGGTACTGGCTTGAGTCCCCGGTCAGCCCCACCAGTCTCGGGTTTCCCTGCTGAGGCTTAAAAACACAAATGGACGAATCACTCCATAAGCAAAACAAACCATATTGTGAAACGAGGAGGAACATTTATTTGGCTTTTGTGCTTCTGCCGGGTTCTTCACATAGTGATCCACTGGCATACCGTACGAAAAACACAACATTAGGTGAAAAAGAGAAGCACACAAGGAATTGACAGTAAACTTGGACACGGAAGGACTAACGGGAGGACGAACACTATTCGGATTGGCTGTGGGTTGGTGTTGGGGTGGACGTTGAGGTTTCCTATCAAAAGCTTCTATTCTTGCTTCCCCTAACTGTTCTGGAAACTCGAAGCCTACCTCGCTGACCACACTGGACCTGCTCTTATTATACTCAGTTGAGCAGAGCTCACAGAGTATATTAACTATGATTGGATAACGGTTGGTTGTACAGGTATAAAGGAATCGAGATATCAAAATCATCAGTATCGAAAAAAAATTCGATTGAGCTATGTCCGTCCGTCCGTCCGTTAACACGATAACTTGAGTAAATTTTGAGGTATCTTGATGAAATTTAGTATGTAGGTCTGGGCACTCAGTCCAGATCGCTATTTAAAATGAACAATATCGGACTATAACCACGCCCACTTTTTCGATATCGAAAATTTCGAAAAATAGAAAAAGTGCGATAATTCATTACCAAATACGGATAAAGCGATGAAACTTGGTAGGTGAGTTGAACTTATGGCGTGGCACCGCCCACTTTTAAAAGAAGGTAATTTAGAAGTTTTGCAAGCTGTAATTTGGCAGTCGTTAAAGATATCATGATGAAATTTGGCAGCAACGTTACTCTTATTGTTATATGTGTGCTTAATAAAAATTAGCAAAATCGGAGAACGACCACGCCCACTTTTAAAAAAAAATTTTTGAAGTAAAATTTTAAAACAAAAGTTAATATCTTTACAGTATATAAGTAAATTATGTCAGCATTCAACTCCAGTAATGATATGGTGCAACAAAATACAAAAATAAAAGAAATTTTCAAAATGGGCGTGGCTACGCCCGTTTTCATTTAATTTGTATAGGATACTTTTAATTTCATATGTCGAACAAAACATTACCAATCCTTGTGAAATTTGGTAGAGGCTTAGATTCTAGGACGATAACTGTTTTCTGAGAAAAAAGGCGAAATCGGTTGAAGCCACGCCCAGTTTTTATACACAGTCGACCGTCTGTCCTTCCGCTCGGCCGTTAACACGATAACTTGATCAAAAATCGATATATGTTTATTAAACTCAGTTCACGTACTTATCTGAACTCACTTTATATTGGTGTGAAAAATGGCCGAAATCCGATTGTGACCACGCCCACTTTTTCGATATCGAAAATTACTAAAAATGAAAAAAATGCCATAATAATATACCAAATACGAAAAAAGCGATGAAACATGGTAATTGGATTGGTCTATTGACGCAAAATATAACTTTAGAAACAATTTTTTAAATGGGTGTGACACCTACCATATTAAGTAGAAGAAAATGAAAAAGTTCTGCAGGGCGAAATCAAAAGCCCTTGGAATCTAGGCAGGAATACTCTTCGTGGTATTACATATATAAATAAATTAGGGGTACCCGACAGATGATGTTCTGGGTCACTTTGGTCCACTGGTCCCTGGTTTGGTCGATATCTCGAAAACGCCTTCACATATACAACTACCACCACTCCCTTTTAAAACCCTCATTAATACCTTTAATTTGATACCCATATCGTACAAACACATCATAGAGTCACCCCTGGTCCACCTTTATGGCGATATCTCGAAAAGGCGTCCACCTATAGAACTAAGGCCCACTCCCTTTTAAAATACTCATTATCGCCTTTCGTTTGATACCCATATCGTACAAACAAATTCTAGAGTCACCCCTGGTCCACCTTTATGGCGATATCTCGAAAAGGCGTCCACCTATAGAACTATGGCCCACTCCCTTTTAATATACTCATTAACACTTTTCATTTGATATCTATATTGTACAAACGCATTCTAGAGTCACCCCTGGTCCACGTTTATGTTGATATCCCGAAAAGGCGTCCACCCATAGAACTAAGGCCCATTCTCTTTTAAAATACTTATTAACACCTTTCGTTTGATACCCAGTTTGTACAAAAGCATTCTAGAGTCACCCCTGGTCCACGTTTATGGCGATATCTCGAAAAGGCGTCCACTTATAGATTTAAGGCCCACTCCCTTTTAAAATACCCATTAACACCTTTCATTTGATACCCATATCGTACAAAATAATTCTAGAGTCACCCCTGGTACACCTTTATGGCGATATCTCGAAAAGGCGTCCACCTATAGAACTAAGGCCCACTCCCTTTTATAATACTCATTAGCACCTTTCATTTGATACCCATAATATACTCATTAACACTTTTCATTTGATATCTATATTGTACAAACGCATTCTAGAGTCACCCCTGGTCCACTTTTATGTTGATATCCCGAAAAGGCGTCCACCCATAGAACTAAGGCCCATTCTCTTTTAAAATACTTATTAACACCTTTCGTTTGATACCCAGTTTGTACAAAAGCATTCCAGAGTCACCCCTAAGGCCCATTCCCTTTTAAAATACTTATTAACACCTTTCGTTTGATACCCATATTGTACAAAAGCATTCTAGAGTCAACCCTGGTCCACCTTTATAACGATATTCCGAAAAGGCGTCCTCCAATAGAACTAAGGCCCACTCCCTTTTAAAATACTCGTTAACGCTATTCATTTGATACCCATATCGTACAAACAAATTCGAAAGGCGTCCACCTATAGAACTAAGGCTCACGCCCTTTTTAAAATACTCATTAACACCTTTCATTTGATACCCATATCGTACAAACAAATTCTAGAGTCACCTCTGTTCCACCTTTATGGCGATATCTCGAAAAGGCGTCCACCTATAGAACTAAGACCCACTTCCTTTTATAATACTCATTAGCACCTTTCATTTGATACCCATATCATACAAACAAATTCTAGAGTCACCCCTGCTCCACATTTATGGCGATATCTCGAAAAGGCGTCCACCCATAGAACTAAGGCCCACTCCCTCTTAAAATACTTTTTAATACCTTCCATTTGATACACATGTCATAAAAACACATTCCAGCGTTACCCTAGGTTCATTTTACTACGAGGTGATTTTCCATTATTTTGTCTCCATAGCTCTCAACTGAGTATGTAATGTTCGGTTTCACCCGAACTTAGCCTTCCTTACTTGTTTTCTATAATAAGTTTTTCGCCTCTTTTGCCTTGAGCTCCGCCAACGAGTCCATTTTTATGTTGAAGGTCAAGTTGGCCAGGTACGGTGTGCCACTGATGATGCCAACCAACTCCTTTTCAGGGATCCTCTTCCGCAAACGGAACGTCATGTTGTGGACTTCGGAACAAAGGTCGTCGAAAGCTTCTGCGGGCAGCTGTTTCCTCTCCATTATTTCACGGATTATCTCATAGTCGGACTCGGCGGACTTGAAGTGGCTCAGCAGCTCGGCCTTCAGCTCATGACAGCCAAAGTCGGGCTCCTCTGCGTGGTCTTCAAGGACCTGCCACTACCACTTAAAGACTCCCCCTGTGTGATAGGGGTTAGAATATGCCCACGGTAGGTATACCGGTCGTAAAAGGCGACCATAATACCGTGGGTACCCAATCCATGAGTAAGGTGTTTTACTCGAAAGGTAGCAGGGTGGATGCGGGTATCACCCTGTGGACCCTAGGCAAGGTCTTTATAAACACTGCTACCGCGGGAGCAGGAGAAGCCAGTGTGATCTGATGCTCTGCATCGAACGATGCTGTGTACTCAGGTCTCACCTCCTGTCCTGGGATGGCCCCCTTGTGGGAGCATCGCGGTGGTTGTGGTTTCAAATAAGAGTTCACTTTATGACACGCTCTGAGTAGACTTGTTTTCCCTTGGAGGCGCATGACCCAAGGGAATTCGGTCTCTTGCTTGTCACAGTATACCCAATTTCATTGAGAAACTGACCTTGAGGGGCAGATGAAAGGTTGGTCACATCCCATAATTGTGGCAACCGGAGATGCCGGCGAAATATGGTGAAACAGGGTTGAAAGATGGTGAAAGAAGAAACGTATGTCTATCGTCAGCCGAAAAACAATCGATAATTGTACGAGTGGGCCGGTGCTCATCTGGTCTTTTGAGATGTTTGAGGCTGCTTTAGACTGCGTAGCGAATAGGAGGCGTTCGCAGAATGGATGGCCACATCGAAAAATGTGGCAGATTTAACGTTGTTAGATCACTGCAGTGCGGCGAGCTGCTGATGCAAAGATATTGCAGGGGCGGGAAAGCCCTCCAACACAGGTCTATGGTTGAAAAGGTTGGCCACAGCCCTAAATTGTGGAATAAAACGGAGCGTAATTGAAGAATAATGAAGAATAATGAGGAAGATTATACAACGAAGCGAGTTATTAGAAGTTGTATACCACAGTAGCAAATAATGATGAATATGTGGGCATATATAAAGTAGCAAATAATGCAGAGCAGAGTTGCAAATAAAACTGAATAGTACGTTTATCTGGGTTCAGTTGCAACATGATCATGAACGCACAAGTACCTGTGACTAGCGAGATGTGTCTTGATGCGCAAGTGGGTTATTACCATGATTAGTGAAGATGTATCTTGCGACTGTTTGTGTCGTAAGTACTTGTGAGCATCACTGTCTGTTGTTGCCACATCAGATAGTTTTATTCACAAGGAATTATATGACGCTCTCACTCTATAGGACATTTAAGTAGCTATTCATGAGGAAGACACTTGCGCTGATAGATTACATAGGTAGTTGGTTCACGGCGAACGGGCGTTTTTGATCATAACATATGGTGCATAGCGTTGGAGGGAGGTGCCGCCTTCAAGCAATGTCTGAGCAAAATCAGCTCTGTCGTTAACAATGTATTATACATTGTTGTAACACTGCAGGACAGAAAAGGTTGGTCACATTCCTAAATTGCGACAAAACACAAATCTTGATCTGATTGACCTGACAATTAGATACCCGAGATTATAAAATCAATGAAAGAGGGATACTGAGGCAAGCACGGAACTCGCGGTGGAGTTGCCGTGCAACCGGGTGCTATTACCCGAAAATGGAAGAGGAGGGTGGATAGTCCTCCTCGGCCAAACCAAGGCTGGTGGACTTGAACACCCCAGCTCACCGATTGGTACCAACTTGTTGGGCCGAAGATCAACGGACATTGATCTGTGTTTTACACCGGAGGTAGGTCTACCAAGACAGGGACTCCTGTAAGCACTTATCGACCACTTCAAGGCACCGTCGGAAACCAGACAATGAAATTACGTGAAAAGCTGGAAGAAGGAAATTTTATGCTGCTCGTGCATCTTTTCCACCCGAAGGATGAAGCTTTCGACGCTTATACCTTTACCGGTCCCATCGAATTTGATATGCCACTTTTCTGAGTCAAGTTTTTTCCATTTTTGAGGGTTATTACCATCTCGCTCGGTAGCCCGGTTGCTATTCGGAGTACCATCGCGTCCGGTAGTTTCCCCCCTCTGGTTCTGAGGTTGGGGCGTGGATGACAAGGCGGTCCGATGTCCCGACACTTGCGCAGACGCCTCCATCTCTCCCACGCGGCCACCAAGGATTCCAACATTGGCTTTGATGTTCCGCACCTCTGCCGCTATTTCTACAACCAAATCTTGCTGTTGCGCCATAATTCGGCTCAGCTGTTCAACGCTGGTTTCGTTTTCATTGGCGTCAGCGCGAGGAACATTAAGACCCCCGGAAGCCGCTGGTGGTGCGTTCACCATAGGAATACCGCCCCCTGGTTACCCACGTCTTCAGTGTCAGACATTTGGCACACAAAATCGATCTTCTGAGAAAAAACTAAACTATTTTCTGAGTCGTTGAACGATACCCCGTTCGCGAAAGAGAGCCTAATCGGCCGTTCAGGGCCGAAAGATCCGAAGATCCGCGAATCGCACCTATTGAAATAGTCTGTGGGCACAAAGTCGACGACTCTGGGAATACCAGTGTCGATTTGATTAAACACCGAACCAGCGATCTGGTTTTCTAGCGCGGCCCTAGTACGGCTTCTAGTTTGAGGTCTATTGGTGTTGAGTATCCCCAATCCCCAACAACTCTGTTTTCGACTCCCTTCTCTTTCTCAGACATTCACTGTCCGAACAAAAACAACGGGACCTGTATTAAAACGTGGAAAAGACATTAAAAGCTGTAAATAAAGCTGTAAAACCCAGACACCCTACTGTACACCGAGATATGAGATATTTCCTAACCCACAACCACCCCAAGAAGTGAAAGAAACGAACCAAAAAAAGCTAAGAAAGTGAAATAAAACAAGTAAGGAAGGCTAAGTTCGGTAGTAACCGAACATTACATACTCAGCTGAGAGCTTTGGAGACAAAAAAGGGAAAATCACCATGTAGGAAAGTGAACCTAGGGTAACCCTGGAATGTGTGTGTATGACATGGGTATCAAATGGAAGGTACTAAAGAATATTTTAAAAGGGAGTGTGCCATAGTTCTATAGGTGGACGCCATATCGGGATATCGCCATAAAGGTGGACCAGGGGTAACTCTAGAATGTGTTTGTACGATATGGGTATCAGGGTTGAGTCATTTTGAAATGAAACAAATCAAAATAAAAAATAAAAAATTATTCATCATTTTAAATTTTTTGATTGATGAATAAAAAGTTATTTTTAATTCAAGCATTTCTTGAATAATGTATAACATTTTCTCGTTATTCAAAATATTCTAATTGATGATAAACGCCCATTCTTATTTTTGCAAATTTTGAATAAAGAGTTGAGTTATTATTCATTATTTACAAAATATGGAATAACAATAAAATTTTAGTTTTTATTCAGTTATTCAAAAATAAAAAAATAAACCATCGAGATGCCCTGAAAATATATATTGAGATGATTTTGGGGAGTATTCGCGCGGTTTTTTGGGGGGCCGTTTGGGGGTAATTTCTGGTACACTTTGGCATGGTTTAGAGGAGTACCTCGGGGTCCTCCCGGGGTCATTCCGTGACCTTTTTGGGACTCCCTCGGGTTATTTGGGGGTCATTCCGGGATGATTTTGGGGACTCCCTCCGGGTCATTTGGGGGTCATTTCATGATGGTTTTGGGTACTCCCTCGGGGTCATTTGGGGTCATTCCGGGAATTTTTTTGGGAACCCCTCGGGGCCATTTGGGTCATTTCGGGATGGTTTTGGGGACTCCCTCGGGGTCGTTTCGTGGTCATTAGGGGGTTATTTCGGGATGGTTTTGGGGACTCCCTCGGGGTCATTTGGGGGTCATTCGTGGGTCATTCCGGGATCTTTTTGGGGACTCCCTCGGGGTCATTTGGGGGTCATTTCGGGATGGTTTTGGGGACTCCCTCGGGGTCATTTGGGGGTCATTTCGTGATGGTTTTGGGGACTCCCTCGGGGTTATTTGGGGACAAATAGACTCGATCACCTGATTTTAAAGGTACTGTAACGGTCTTATACTGCATCTCTATCACCCGCTGACGATAGCCGTATGATACGACCTACATAACATTAAAAAAGTCTCAAGTGACATAACTTCGATATCTAGAGAGTGCACGCAGAAGCTTATGAAAATCAATATAAACCATATGTGCAGAAAAAACGGGAAAAGCTGGAGAGCAGCAATTCTGTCGTAAGTATGATTTCCTGAAAATCTTCGACACGCTATAGCAGCTGATTTTATTGTAAAAATTTTGGAATCAGTCTAAAAGGGAATTTCATAAATAGCATAGTTGTTGAAATCGCTTTAATTTTCTAAAATGTTACCCAATGGGCAGTAACTCCCAAAAATCGCCTGGTACTAATCGACCAAACATCAGCCGTTGTACAAACGTAATCAACATTTTTTAATATGGTACGAAATTCATCCATATTTTCAATAAATCTGTTTTGTATGTGCTTTCCCAAGGTTCTTCTAGATAAGTGCTTCATATGTGCACTTTCATCTTTTGATAAAATATCTGTGAACAATTATTAACTAAAAAGTATTTAACACTCAGTATAAGAGAATTAAAGTGGGTTGGTGTCGAAATTCTGTATGTACAAAATTCTAAAAACAAAATTCTGCTTTTTAAAATTCTGTTTTTTTTAAATTCTGCTTTCAAAATTCTGTATTACAAAATTCTGTATTGCAAAATTCTGTATTAAAATATAATATTAACAATGTTAGAGAAGTCATGCATTCATAATTCCGGAAGTCGAAACACCGGAAATCAATATTATGGAAGTCAATATTCTGGAAAAGCCGATCCACAACGGCTGCGCCATGCACAGTAATTCTGCGTAGAACACCTTTCTGTATAGGCGGCCTTCGGCCGCGCTTATAAAAAATAACCCTGGGCTACGCCATACCAAGTCCGGGTGTGTGGTATAAACGTGGCTACCGCCACGGTGATGTCCTTCTGCGTAGTACACCCTTCTGCGTATGACGAAAATCACAAAACTTGAATAAAGCAGAATTTTTCGCATTAGTAATGCAGAATTTTGAAAAAGCAGAATTTTAGAAAGCAGAATTTTAGAAAGGAGAATTTTAAAAGCAGAATTTTAAAAAAGCAGAATTTTGTTCAAGCAGAATTTTTTTGCAATTTACAGAATTTTGTCACCCAGAATTTTGTAATACAGAATAATGACACGCTCCAAATTAAAGTTATTCACCATCTATTAATTTTCTGAATGACGGCATTTCAACTGTGGAAAGGGGACTCATACTTTCGAGCACATAGGTAACAACATAGTCTTCATATTTTTTCTGACGGCTCGAACGGTTCAATTTTTTTCTAGCACCAGATGTACTTTTCTCCAGCTTTTCCCGTTTTTTCTGCACATATGGCTTATATTGATTTTAATAAGCTTCTGCGTGCACTCTCTAGAAGAAAACATGCAAATTAAAACAAAATTTTTTCTTATTACGCAGATATCGAAGTTATGTCACTTGAGACTTTTTTAGGAAACTTTTCAGGAAATCATACTTACGACAGAATTGCTGTTCTCCAGCTTTTCCCGTTTTTTCTGCACATATGGCTTATATTGATTTTCATAAGCTTCTGCGTGCACTCTCTAGATATCGAAGTTATGTCACTTGAGACTTTTTTAATGTTATGTAGGTCGTATCATACGGCTATCGTCAGCGGGTGATGGAGACCCAGGATGAGACCGTTATAGTACCTCTAAAATCAGGTGATCGAGTCTATTTGTCCCGAAATTACCCCGAGAGAGTCCCCAAAAAGATCCCGGAATGACCCACGAATGACCCCCAAATGACCCCGATGAAGTCCCCAAAAAGATCCCGGAATGACCCCCAAATGACCCCGGGAGGACCCCGAGGGAGTCCCCAAAACCTTCCCTAAATGATGAAGTCCCCAAAAAGATCCCGGAATGACCCCCAAATGACCCCGGGAGGACCCCGAGGGAGTCCCCAAAACCTTCCCTAAATGACCCCCAAATGACCCCGAGGGACTCTCCAAAACCATCCAGAAATGACCCCGAGGGAGTCCTCAAAACCATCCCGAAATGACCCCTAAATGACCCCGAAATGACCCCGAGGGAATTCTCAAAACCATCCCGAAATGACCCCCAAATGACCCCGAGGGAGTCCCAAAAACCATCCCGAAATGACCCCCAAATAACCCCGAGGGAGTCCCCAAAAAATCCCGGAATGACCCACGAATGACCCCCAAATGACCCCGAGGGAGTCCCAAAAAGGTCACGGAATGACCCCGGGAGGACCCCGAGGTACTCCCCTAAACCATGCCAAAGTGTCCAAGAAATTACCCCCAAACGGCCCCCGAAAAACCCCGCGAATACTCACCAAAATCATCTCAATATTACCCTAAGAAGCTTCAGAACTACACGCGAACTGGTTACGCATATGGGTATATTTTCAGGGCATCTCGATGGTTTATTTTTTTATTTTTGAATAACTGAATAAAAACTAAAATTTTATTGTTATTCCATATTTTGTAAATAATGAATAATAACTCAACTCTTTATTCAAAATTTGCAAAAATAAGAATGGGCGTTTATCATCAATTAGAATATTTTGAATAACGAGAAAATGTTATTCATTATTCAAGATATGCTTGAATAAAAAATACCATGTTATTCATCACTCAAGTTTTCTTGAATAATGAATAAAAATTAATTTATTATTTTTTCGTCAATGGTTATTCAAATTTGTTGATAACGCCCATCCGTGATGGGTATCAAATGAAAGGCGGTAACGAGTATTTTAAAAGGGAGTGATCCTTAGTTATATAGGTGGACGCCTTTTCGAGATATCGCCATATAGGTGGACCAGGGGTGACTCTAAAATGCGTTAGTACGATATGGGTATCCAATTAAAGGTGTTAATGAGTATTTTAAAAGGGAGTGGGCCTTAGTTCTATAAGTGGACGCCATATCGATATATCGCAATAAAGGTGGACCAGGGGCGACTCTAGAATTTGTTTGTACGATATGGGTATCCAATTAAAGGTGTTAATAAGTATTTTAAAAGAGAGCGGGCCTTAGTTCTATATGAGGACGCCATTTCGAGATATCGCCATAAACGTGGACCAGGGGTGACTCTAGAATGTGTTTGTACGATATGTGGCCAGGGTGATCCATAACATCATCTGTCGGGTGCCGCTAATTTATTTATATAAGTAATACCACGAACAGTATTCCTTCCAAGATTCCAAGGGATTTTGATTTCGCCCTGCAAAACTTTTTCATTTTCTTCTACTTAATATGGTAGGTGGCACACCTATTTTACAAATTTTTTTCTAAAGTTATATTTTGCGTCAATAAACCAATCCAGTTACCATGTGTCATCCCCTTTTTCATATTTGGTATATAATTATGGCATTTTTTTCATTTTTCGTAATTTTCGATATCGAAAAAATGGAAGTGGTCATAGTCGGGTTTCGGCCATTTTATACCAAGATAAAGCGAGATCAAATAAGTACTTCAACTAAGTTTAGTAAAGATATATCGATTTTTGCTCAAGTTATCATGTTAACAGCCGAGCGGAAGGACAGACGGCTGGCTGTGTATAAAAACTGGACATGGCTTCAACCGATTTCGCCCATTTTCACAGAAAACAGTTATCGACAAAAAATCTATGCCCCTCACAAGGATTGGTAAATTTTTGTTCGACTTATGGCTTTAAAAGTATTCTAGACTAAAATTTGACTTAAAAATTTTTATTTTTAAGTGGGCGTGTTCGTCATCCGATTTTGCTAATTTTTATTGAGCACACATATAGTAATAGGAGAAATTTTTCTGCCAAATTTCATCATGATATCTTCAACGACTGCCAAATTACGGCTTGGAAAACTTTTAAATTACCTTCTTTCAAAAGTCGGCGGTGGCACGCCCGTTGTCCAAAATTTTACACATTTTCTGTTCTGCGTCATAAGGTCAACCCACCTCCCAAGATTCATCGCTTTATCCGTTTTTGTTAATGAATTATCGCGCTTTTTCGGTTTTTCGAAATTTTCGATATCGAAAAAGCGGGCGTGGTTATAGGCCGATTTCGTTCATTTTAAATAGCGATATGAGATGAATGCCCAGAAATCTACATACCAAATTTCATCAAGATATCTCAAAATTTACTCAAGTTATCGTGTTAACGGACAGACCGACAGACGGACGGAAGGACCAACGAACATGTCTCAATCACATTTTTTTTCGATACTGATGATTTTGATATATGGAAGTCTATATCTATCTCGTTTCTTTTATACCTGTACAACAATCCGTTATCCAATCAAAGTTAATATACTCTGTGTGCAAAGTACGCTGGGTATAAAAAATGAGGAGTTCACTAAACAGTTTTGTATATATTTGGAAGCAATCAAAATATACAAAGAAAGTAAGAATCAAGCAAAAGAGTAAAAATGAATGTGAGCCAAAATAACTTCACCCAAAACCCAATAAAACAAGTAAGTAAGGCTAAGTTCGGGTGTAACCGAACATTACATACTCAGCTGAGAGCTTTGGTGACAAAATAAGGGAAAATTACCATGTCGGAAAATGAACCTGCGGTAACCCTGGAATGTGCTTGTATGACAAGGGTATCAGATGGAAGGTATTAAATAGTATTTTAAAAGGGAGTGGGCCATAGTTCTATAGGTGGACGCCATTTCGGGATATCGCCATAAAGTTGCACCAGGGGTGACTCTAGCATTTGTTTGTACGATATGGGTATCAAATGACAGGTGTTAATGAGTATTTTAAAAGGGAGTGGCCCTTAGTTCTATAGGTGGACGCCCTTTCAAAATATCGCCATAAAGGTGGACCAGGGGTGACTCGAGAATGTGTTTGTACGATATGGGTATCAAATTAAAGGTATTAATGAGAGTTCTAAAAGGGAGTGGCCCTTAGTTGTATATATGAAGGCGTTTTCGAGATATCGACCAAAATTTGGACCTGGGTGACCCAGAACATCATATGTCGGGTACCGCTAATTTATTCATATATGTAATACCACGAACAGTATTCCTGCCAAGATTCCAAGGTCTTTTGATTTCGCCCTGCAGAACGTTTTTATTTTCTTCTACTCATTATGGTAGGTGTCACACCCATTTTACGAAGTTTTTTCTAAAGTTATATTTTGCGTCATTAAACCAATCCAATTACCATGTTTCATCCCTTTTTTCATATTTGGTATATAATTATAGCATTTTTTTAATTTTTCGTAATTTTCGATATCGAAAAAGTGGGCGTGGTCATAGTCGGATTTGGGCCATTTTTTATACCAAGATAAAGTGAGTTCAGATAAATAAGCGAACTAAGTTTAGTAAAGATATATCGGTTTTTGCTCAAGTTATCGTGTTAACGGCCGAGCGGAAGGACAGACGGTCGACTGTGTATAAAAACTGGCCGTGGCTTCAACCGATTTCGCCTTTTTTCACAGAAAACAGTTATCGTCATAGAATCTATGCCCCTACCAAATTTCACAAGGATTGGTAAATTTTTGTTCGACTTATGGCATTGAAGGTATTGTAGACAAATTAAATGAAAAAAGGGCGAAGCCACGCCCATTTTGAAATTTTCTTTTATTTTTGTATTTTGTTGCACCATATCATTACTGGAGTTGCATGTTGACATAATTTACTCATATACTGTAAAGATATTAAATTTTTTGTAAAAAGTGAGCATCTTCGTCATCCGATTTTGCTAATTTTTATTTGTTACACATATCGTAATAGCAGTAACGTTGCTGCCAAATTTCATCATGATATCTTCAATGACTGCCGAATTACAGTTTGCAACACTTTTAAATTACCTTCTTTTAAATTTTACTAACTTACTATTCTGCGTCATAAGGTCAACCCACCTACCTAGTTTCATCGCTCTATCCGTCTTTCGTAATGAATTATTGCACTTTTTCGGTTTTTCGAAATTTTTGATATCGAAAAAGTTGGCGCGGTTATTGTCCGATTTCGTTCATTTTAAATACCGATCTGATATGAGTGCCCAGGAACCTACATACTAAATTTCATCAAGATAACTCAAAATTTACTCAAGTTATCGTGTTAAGGGACAGACGGACGGACGGACATGGCTAAATGAATTCCTTTTTTCGCCCAGATCATTTTGAAGTCTATATCTGTCTCGATTAGTTTATGCCGTTACAAAATTAATATACTATGTGAGCTCTGCTCAACTGAGTAAGAAAATGTATATAAATAATGGATATTTAATCTATATATATAAAAATGAAATGATGTTCGTTCCTGTCCATGGTTTGGGGCCGATACGAGGCCAATTTTATTCATTCTTTTTTTCATATTATAGGGATCAAATAGGGGAAGACTTTTAGCAAAAAGAAATTTTAAAAAATTTCTAGGGTCTTGAGATATAGTTCAAAACGTGGGCCCGGATAACCATACGATTTTTTTATATAATATGGGTCTCGAGATATAGGCCAAAGTGTGGACTCGGGTACCCCAAGAATGTGTTTATACAATATGGACATCAAATGAAAGCTGTTGATGAGTGCTTTAGTACATGATAATTTTTCGTACCCCTAGATGACTAGGGTCTCGAGGTATAGGCCAAAACGTGGACCCAGATACCCCTAGAATGTGTTTATACAATATGGATATCAAATGAAAACTGTTGATGAGTTCTTTCATAGAGGGTAATTTCTCATACATCTGGGTGACGAGGGTCTCGATATATTGCCCAAAACGTGGATCATAATAATCTTAGGATGTGTTTTTACATTATGGGTATCAAATGGAAGCTGTTAATGAGTACTTCAATATGGGTATCAAAAGGAAGCTGTGCTGATGAGTGGTAATTTTTCTCTGAGTGACGAGCGTCTCGAGATCATTTCATGTGTACAACATTTTTTGAGTAAATATACGATATTTTCGATTTGTGTCGTGCTGCTAAGTTGCAAATTTTTTTCGAAGGAGAGTAAACATAAACACCGAGGGGTGTACACTGTTTATGAGAGATGCTTCAGCACACAAAGATATGAGCCGTTTATTTTGAAAGTGGCATAAGTCATTTCCAACTCATGGTCTTAAATGCATTGTTATTTTTGAACGAATGCATATATAGATGGTTCTACAATTATAAAATAATAATAAGAATTGCATCTTTTGGATATTGGACTCTAAAAAACTGGAGGCGAGGAGAGCTACAAACAAATTACCACTGAACCTAAACGACATGAAATGACTTATGCCACTTTCAAAATAAACGGCTCATATGTCACATTTCGTTGCTGGCTGAACATTTCTACCGCTTTGTATTTGTTATACAATTCAACTGTGAGAAGTGTTCGTACTTCTACCACTAAAGTGGTAGATTTATCACCTTTTTTCCTGAAATATAAGTTCTACCACTTCTACCACGCAAACTTAAAAAGAGGTGATAGGTTTTTATAGAAGTTTTCTGAAGAAACCTTATTTTTTCCACAATTATTCAGAGAAGTGTAAGTCAGTTCTTACGAGGGTGCTTAGATAAATTTACGTGAACTTAATGATGCACTTAGAAAAGCGCTAAAATTTTTTTCTTACATCTTACATCATATATCCCATATCCATACCATCCTCCATACACATACCCTTACATCTTACATCTTACTTTCAATATTTCCCCATACCGTGAGGAAAGATGTTTACACATCAAAAATATTCACATATGATATTAATAATCTCACAACTGTGATTTTTCTTAATTCAGGAGCAGAAAGGTATAAAAAAGTTAGCGCTATGAATTTTTATTCATATCGATTAATGATTCGCGAAAACGAAGAATCTCACCTTCTGATATGCAGAAGATTGTTCCACCAATTTGTCGTGGATATTAGAGGTTTACGCCGATCAGTTTATCGGCGGCGGCGGCGTAAGCGGCGCACCGGCGTACGCCGGTGTTCTTACTTTAAAAGCTTGATTTTTCTATTTAAAAAATAATATATAGGAAAGGTTTTGTTTATATGTATTTAAGGAAATCAACGTGTTGGCCATTTCGGAAATATCCGGGGTTTTTGCATCAAAATCTCGCAGACCGTTCAAAAATTTTCAGGAGTAGCTCCTTGTGAAGGGATTGTCCCTCGTTCGCATGCTCCAGAGAGGCTTCGAACCTAACCCCGGTATTTGGAATTGGTACTGCTGCGTCTGCTGAAAAGAAATAGAGATACATAAAATAGTCACACTTTTGCCTGTATATCTCGTGCAAAGCGTAGTTGCACCTAGGGTTAACTCCTAATAATCGTCGCGAACACAATTTCTTTAAATCATTTGTCGCTCCTTGGCGGTCACGCATAAAGGCGACTTAGGGTTGCTATGAATGGTCTATTAATACTCATGACTATCGTGGCACAGGGCGCCTCCAGTTTTTTCGGCTGTTTTTAAGAGCTAAAATTTCCGATGTGCGAACAGTAGGAATCCCTATCACCAGTCGCTACCACGCCTCCTGAGCCTCACACCATATGCCAGTACAGAAGCTATAGGACTGCGACTTCGAACTCATACCTTCGTCGACGTCACTTTCCTAGAAGTTCTAGGTGTAGCTCCAAATACTTTCCAATGGAAGATTTTGTCGCGCTATGCTGCCGAGCTACACTTTGAAACGTTAGGGAGTGACTATTCGGCCAAAGATGCCGCCCTCGAAATCATAAGCAGTCTAAGTGGATGTCATTGCATCATGGGTGAAAATCCGTGTAATCCTCGGCGCATCTACATAATTAAAATTTTACAAGGACCCTGTATAAAATTTTTAAAATGTAGACCAAAGATTGCAGACGTTTGTGTTCACAACATTGATTTCAATAGTCTTCGTTAAATAAAATTTAGAATGAAAGTCGACGGATTTTAAGTTGAAAGTTGTTAACTACTGTTTTTCGGCCTTACGTTATAGGAGGTCATTATGGATGACGGCGTAGCTTCAGTTTTCAGACAAGTTCGACTGTCGGCTGCGTTAGGGTAATATCACACACGGTTAATAGTTCCACTGTCTTGGGAAAGATTTTGCTTCACCACTTTGAGTGTTCTTGCGAAGGACAAAGCTTCACCTGGTAAATATATGTGCCTACGTATTCACAATTGTAAAAGCAGCCGTAACGTGTAGGTGATATTTAAACTTGGTTGATAGGCTATAATCAATGTGATTCACTCCAAGGGACTAGTTTTGGATATGGCCGCCAACTTTAGGAAATGTCAAACCGGGAGACTTGGGTGTTGAAGGATGAAGCGTGAAAATCAAAATTAACATTTCAGACGCTATTGTATAGTTTCGCAAATAAACAACAGATGTTTGAATGTAAGCCCAAGTGATTTTCAAACCCTTCTCATAAGTACATATATCCTCAACTTAAGTATGAGGTAAGAATAATTTCAAAGGAGTGTTTATGCCCCTAGAACCTACTAAAGGATTTTGCATCACTGATTTCTCTTATTCTTGAGGACAGTTTAAAAACATGTTCGCCTTGAGTCATTTTATTTGAATTAATTGTTCATTACTAATTTTTTCAAAAATGCAAAGTGAGCATATAAATTTATTATATAACTTTTCTTTTAGTATTTTATTTTAATAACTTGGTGAATTGGGTGATGGGAAGTCCGTGTTAAGCTGACATCGAAAGCGCCTGTTATTTTAAATAACTTTTGAATAGTTATAAAGAGTTAAATTTCGGAATTAGTTTCTTATAACTGGCAGTGATGCGCATCCGTTGATACCACTTTCGACCATATCCGAACAATTTTCGACATGAACAATAAATGGCCTAAACAGTCTTAAACGAGTAGAAAATATAGTAACGCGCCGGACGCCGCGCCGCCACGCCGATATTTTTGACATTCGGCGGCGGCGTGCGAAAAACGACGAAAATCGGCGGCGGCGGCGGCGTTTATCGGCGGCGTATATCTCTAGACTATAACTATATCAAATTCAACCAGACTAAGTTACGGTCCGAGGAATACGTTCACTCACGGGATGCAGTGAATAACGATGGAAATGTGAATGACATCGGTAGAATGATCATATTAACAGCAACATATACTGGTAGCCCGCGGTACATGCATGAATATGCAGGGAATGCCATGGCGTAGGTTTGCGCTTATGGACGATCGGATCTATTTAATACTTTTACATGCAATCCCCAATGGAGTGAAATCAAAGACCATTTGTTTCCTGGCCAATCCCAAATTGATCAACACGACATAACTACACGTATTTTCAAACTAAAACTAAAATCACTTATGGACTTTATTGTCAAACATAGAGTGTTTGGGGAGGTGCGTTGTTATATGTATTCCGTTGAATGACAAAAGCGAGGATTACCGCACGCACACATTTTGATTTGGTTGGTTGATAAAATTACACCGGATCAAATTGATAGTGTGATATCAGCCGAAACACCGGATCAAACGATTGATCCAGATTTGTTCTAAGTCGTCACAAAAACTCTGATACATGGGCCTTGCGGTGCATTGCATGTGAACTCTCCGTGCATGGTTGATGGAAAACGTTCGAAGCGATGGATATCCGGCATATCGTCGTCGATCCACTGATGACAATGGTGAATCAACGATAATTAAGATGGGAAATCAAAATGTTGAAGTTGACAATCGTTGGATTGTTCCATATTGTCCATTGTTGTCCAAAACATTGAAAGCGGATATTAACGTGGAATACTGTAATTCCGTTAAATCAATTAAATACATTTGCAAATATGTAAATAAAGGAAGCGTAATGGCTGTATTCGGCGCAGTCCAAAATGAAAAAGATGAGATTAAAAAATATCAAATGGGACGTTATATAAGCAGTAACGAAGCGATATGGTGAATTTTTTTATTCCCAATACACGAAAGACATCCAACAGTCGTTCATTTGGCGGTTCACTATGAAAATGACCAACGCGTTTATTTTACTCCTGAAAATGCAGCGCTTAGAGCAACAAGTGCAACGTCCACAACTTTGACTGCCTTTTTTCATTTATGTCAATCGGACGATTTTGCACGAACATTGCTATATGCAGAAGTGCCACAATATTTCACATGGGATAAATCCAGGAAAACATTTCAAAGGCGAAAACAAGGAAAACCAGTTCAAGGTCATCCTAATATGTACTCAACAGATGCATTGGGACGCATTTATGTAATTCATCCAAAAAAATGCTGAGTGTTTTTACTTGCGATTGTTGTTAATTAATGTTCGTGGCCCAACATCATTCCAATCTTTAAGAAGAATTAATGGTGAATTGTGCGCTACATATCGTGAAGCATGTCAACAATTAAATTTGTTGGAGGATGATAAGCATTAGGAAGATACGCTTGCCGTTTCAGCTGTAACAGCCAGTCCACATCAAATACGAACATTATTTTCGATAATAATTGCAATGTGCTCCCCATCTAATCCATTGGAATTATAGAATAATTTCAAAGATTATATAGCAGATGATATTTTAAACCAAATGGGTCGAAATACTGCAAATTATGAGTTGGAATTCACATTGGAAATTTGCAATGAAGCATTGATAAAAATTTACGGCATTTGTTTTTCGATGTCAAACAAATCGTTAGTACAATTGGGCATGCCAGCAGCAAATCGTCCAATGCATGATATGTTCAATGGAGAACTGGAGCGTGACTACCATTCTGATTGTAAACACATTTGTAACATAAAATTTAACGAAATTGAATGACCAACAGCAACATGTTTATGATACAATCATTAATATTGTTAGCCATGAAACTGGTGGATTGTTTTTCTTGGATGCTCCTAGGGGAACAGGCAAGACCTTTTTGATTTCATTGATATTAGCAACAATTCGATCAGATAATAACGTTGCATTGGCACTCGCTTCTTCCGGAATTGCGGCTACATTACTGGAAGGCGGTCGAGCAGCACATTCTGCATTAAAGTTGCCTTTGAATATGCAGGTAAATGAAACACCAACATGTACTATTTCGAAAACATCTGGAATGGCAAAAGTTCTTAAAGTATGTAAGCTCATCGTATGGGACGAGTGTACTATGGCACACAAGAAATCATTGGAAGCACTTGATAGAACTCTGAAAGATCTACGAGTCAGCCAAACAATCTTTGGAGGTGCCATGATTTTATTGGTTGGAGATTTCAGGCAAACATTACCTGTGATCCCAAAATCCACGGCTGCAGATGAAATCAATGCATGTTTAAAATCATCGTATTTATGGAGATATGAAAATACGATTAAACTTACTACAAACGTACGTGTTCAACTACAAAACGATCCGTCATCAGCAGAATTTTCACAGCAATTACTGAAAATCGGATATGGCCAAATGCCTGTCGATCCAACAGGAATGATTACATTGCCTAACAATTTCTGCACTTTTCCACAGTCTAAAGAGGCGTTGATACAGAGTGTATTTCCAAACATAGTTCAATTACAAAAACTATGATTGGCACAGAGAAAGAGCAATTTTAGCTGGGAAAAATAAGGACGTCAATGATATAAATGCAGCTATTCTGGATCAAATACCTGGTGACATAGTTGCATATAAGTCAATGGACACTATTACTGATCAAAATGATGTCGTAAATTATCCAACTGAATTCTTAAACTCACTCGATTTACCAGGCCTACCACCTCATAATTTACGATTAAAAACTGGAGCACCGATTATTATGCTGCGCAACATTAATATGCCACTCTTTGCAACGGTACCAGACTCGCTGTGAAAAAACTAATGGGTAACGTTATCGAAGCAACAATTTTGAAAGGGAAATACAAAAGAGAAGTCGTTTTATACGTTTGTATTTCCCTATTCGACTTGCCTTCGCTATGACAATTAATAAGGCGCAAGGACAGTCTCTACAAAAGTGCGGTATTAATTAGAATACCCAACTTTTTCTCATGGACAATTGTATGTAGCTTGCTCACTAGTAGGCAAACCAACGTCATTATTCATTTACGCGAAAGATGGAAAACCCAAAAACGTTGTCTACCAAAAAGTGTTACAATAAAGTTCGAATGAAATTGTATTAAAGAATTTGTTTTGTTTTGTATTAATTTTATTCTCTTTCCGCAAATTATTGAATTTATCGCCTAGCAAAGCGGGCGAGGGTACGCTAGTAATAGATATAAAAATTAAAATATATGTATATAAAAATTCAATCCAATTATTAAGTAATACTAGAATAGCCTGTGATCGAAATTCGACCAACGTGTATTTTTTCAACTCAGTCTATGCATCAAGTGTTGGAAATATAGCAAACTGGTCTAACTTACTTAACTTTTTCTTATAATTTTGAATTTGATCTAAGACTTTGTACTTTTTGATTGTATTTTCTTAAATTGTCTACAAACTTTTCACATGTAATTATAACGTTTTGGGAGCTCGGTTCCCCAGTAGGCCTATATCGCCCATTTACGTCAATAGTGTCATAATTCAAAAAACACGAACTTTTAGTTAAAAACGAAGAAATTTGCTAAAGGAATTTAACCTATTTCACGCCACCCGTTTAATTTTGTATAAATACATATCAAATATGTAAGTGTGACACAAAACAAAAATTTCGAGTAGAATAGAGGATACCTTCATAAAAAATAAAATAAAATTATACAAAACTTATGTAATGATAATGAGTTTACTAAAAAAAATGGTTTATTAAAGAAAAAAAAAATAAAGTACTTAAATTGCGAAAAAATTAAGTGAAGTGAACAAATAGTTCCATATAAAAGGGCAATAAGTGCACTTAGACTTTTTTCCGGGTTTTAATATGATCATTGTGGTAATATGAAAATTCTAATGTTCGGATATTTAATGTTGGGATTCCCATTGAGATCTATGTATGTAATTAATTTGTATTAAATTTGTAAACACTCCATTTCATGAATATATATAACCATGTCTGCCATAAAATATCGTCTGTGAACAATATAATTCTAAGATATAACAAAGCATAATAAATTGGAAAGAAAAGAAAAACAAACAAAAACATATATACTAAAATAAAATTAATTTCGTAACTTTAAGCGACATAAACAAATTAGGGTTATGGGATCTAAGCATCCGATTAATGGATATATAATCCAACAAAGTTAGCCTAATAATAAATATAGTGGGTAATATATTGCCTATGCAATACGGCCGCTATGATGCAGGTTGCTGTTTTGACCTAAATCAAAAACCTTTTTGGGACATTTTTTTGTTTCGTTTAATATACAACGTGAAATTTTCCTATTCGTTCAAGTTGCATTTAAATAATAATAAACCAATTTGAAATAAGAGAATATATAATAAAATAAAATAAGGACTAAAATAAATTAGCATAAAAGGCAATATAAAATATTTAGTGTCATATTTTTGTAACTTTTTTTTTTTGTTCAGTATAAGACGTACTTCATCTAAAATGAGGATTAAATCTGCAAATGCAAAAACATTTTCGGGCAAATTTGCCATTAATTATAATAAATTAATTAGTTAGTTTCAATAAAAGTTAACTCATTATTTGCGATTTCATGTTTTTTTGAAAACAACTAAAATAAAAAACAAAGAATCTGTTAAATAAAGACTTATGTATTTAGGTGTAAGTGAAATTCGCCACAAAAAAGGGGCCGGTCCAAAATTAATTCTATTTAAGGTTTTTTGGTACGCTACAAATTATTTTGGAACAATATTTTAGGATTTTGGTAGAGGCTATTATAGGTAAGTGGCAAGAATGGGAAACCATGTTTTAATCTTTCACCGTGTAGTGCGTACGCTTATGTAGGCTTGTGTCTTAGAGCACTTACATAATTTGTCCAAAGGTGGCGCGCTTTTGTGCAAGAAAGTAAATATCCATATTTGGAGAGATTGTTGGATTTACAAAAAACTATCTCTATAATAGAGTAATATTTGTTAACAAAAATAGGCCTATTCACTGCGGCTGATCTATACGAATCGATTCATATCACTTTTATATGATTTTACGCATGCTAACTATGCGAAACCGCCTGTCAATTGTTTGTATGGAAATTTTGTTAGCGTATAAATATATAGACTAGTATCGCCTGTGGTCGAAATTCGACCAACGTGTATTTGCTTTCAACTCAGTCTATGCATCAAGTGTTGGAAATATAGCAAACAGGTCTAACTAACTTTACTATTTCTTTAAAATTTTGAATTTGATCTAAGACTTCGTACTTTTTAATTATATTTTCTTAAATTTTCTATACACTTTTCACATGTAATTATAACGTTTTGGTATTGAGCTCCTTAAACAAAAATATAAAAATTATGTAAAATCAAATGAAATTGACATATAATTATCGTGAAATTACTTGAAATTGAATTGAAAATTAGGTTTTTCTACACCACCCGGAAGGTCCCCGTTGGCGCGCTACCGAAGTTAGTTTTGGGAGCTCGGTTCCCCAGTAGGCCTATATCACCCATATACGCTTCCCAAGGCAGTCGGTTCTATGTACCGGAGCGACTCGGGATTTTTCCCGACCAAGGACTGTCATTTCAGTGTAACCCCATTTAATTTGTTGCGTCCCTCCCACAAATTGTCATCCTCCCAGCAGCTCCTTGCAGCGGGACTGCTCTATATTCTCTTGCTCCGGGAAGGTATCGAATCCAATCCGGGTCCGTCTCCAGACCCCGGTCCTGAGAAATGGTTTTGCTGCATCTGCCGGAAAAGAATCTTTTTAGGACGGTCATACTCTGTTCAGTGTATCTCGTGTAAGGGATGATTGCATCGGACAGGTTGTTCTGGGTTTGATCCCAAAACCCGACGTCCACGTAACTTTTATAAATCTTTTGTGGCTGCTTGCTGTTCACGTCCAAGGGCGTCCCGTATTCTACGCCTTAGCGCCCCCACTACCTTCCAGCAGCCCAGCTGCTCAGCAAGCCACAACTAGTACCCGCTGCTGCTCGCGCCCCGCGGCGCCAACAACTCAAACAGCTGCTACCACTCATAACTACTATATTCGTAGTAGAGTCGGTAGCAATGCTGAGCATCAGCCCCTGCCCCCGTCTTCTCCCCCCCCCCCCTCTTTTCCGGCAGCAATCGTGTAGGTCAGGGAAACAGACTCTTTGTCCCTAACCTCGTTTGCACCGTTTGCCAGCACAGAATATATATGTTTGCGACATCCGCCCAATGCAGCTCCTGCCTTGGGCGGTGCCACTTTTCTAGATGTTCTGGTCTCCGCGACGGCAACCCCCCGACGGGTTTCATTGCGCCATGTTGCCAGGTCGTAAACTCCAATATACCGGGTACCCCAGTGCTTGCCCAAGGACGCCCAGTCCCAGGGCCACAACAGCAGTTGCGTCCTGGCCTTCCTCAACCCAGGCGTAGTCACCCGTCACTTACTCCCAGAGTGGCGACGTCTCCCCCTATGCTCTTCAGAATTCTGCAGTTAAACTGTAATGGATTAACTGGGAAGATCACGGAGATAGTCGATTTCATGAAACGGCACAACATCCGCATTGCTGCGACTCAAGAGACTAAACTCACAGCAAGATCTGCACTGCAAACCTGTTCCGGGTATAATGTCCACAGAAAAGATCGCATGAGCGGAAATGGAGGCGACCCCGCGTTTATCATACACCACTCTGCGCAATATCATATATTTGATCCTGGCATCGACCGCAGAGGCAATGCCTTAGAACGACAAGGTCTATCTGTCCGGTCAGGCGATGCAAACCTAGAAATCATCAACATCTACATCCCTCCTGCCACCTGTTGCCCCAGTGGATACTGCCCTATTATTAGCGCCTTACTCACTGGCAACAATCGCATTATCTTAGGCGACTTTAATGCCCATCACGATCTATGGCATTCAAACTTGCGGGCGGACAGTAGGGTTGAGATGTTGGCGGATCAAATAGAAGAAATGACGTTCTGCACAATAAACGGAGACGCCCTCACACGTATGGTAGGAAGCTGTCACAGTTCGCCGGATATCTCAATCGTGAGCGCAGAACTCGTAAACTGCGTCAACTGGCAGCCGATGGTAACATTGGCATCAGACCACCTGCCTATACTTATTTCGTTCGAGCGTACCGCCGACTTCATCGTTACAGAAAAACGCACTTTCATTAACTTTAAAAAAGGAAAGTGGGAGGAATACAAATCTTTTACAGACAACCTCTATGCTGCCCTCCCTATCCCGACTGATGCCCGCCAAGGGGAGCGTGCTTTCCGCAAGGTCATTGAGTCCGCCTGGGCACGTTTCATTCCCGCCGGGAGAATTCCCGAAATTCGGCCCCACTTCCCGACGGAGGCCGCAAATTTAGCAAGAGAACGTGACCTTATAAGACAGCTCGACCCAGGCGACCCCCAAATAAGGGACATAAACCAACGCATCAGATTGCTTGTGGATGAACACAAGCGGGCGAAATGGGAGGAGCACCTAAGAGGTTGTAACCTCTCTGCCGGTGTGGCTAAACTTTGGTCCACGGTAAAGTCCCTATCGAATCCGTCTAAGCACAATGATAAAGTTTCCATCGACTTCGGCGATAAAGTGCTGTCGGATTCGAAAGAATGCGCGAGCGCTTTCTGCCGTCAATATGTAATGCATTCTACGGTCGACAAAGATAGACGGAGGGCCAACAGACACGTACATAAACATATATTCAGCGCGTCACCAATTGCCATCACCGCCAGAGAGGTTGAAGATGCCATTGGTCACGGTAAACCATCCAAAGAAGTGGGCCCAGACGGCATAGCCATGCCGATGCTTAAAAGCCTAGGGAAAGAGGGTTTCAAATACTTAGCACATGTCTTCAACCTGTTTCTTTCCACCTTTGCCATACCCGAAAATGGAAAATGGCCAAGGTGGTCCCGCTACTAAAGCCTGGGAAACCAGCTAACATAGGAGAGTCGTATCGTCCGATATCTCTCCTATCGCCAGTGGCAAAGACGCTTGAAGGCATTTTGCGCCCCTACTTCCAAGCAAATTTGCAGCTAGCCTCTCATCAGCATGGCTTCAGAAAACTCCATAGCACCACCACCGTGCTAAATGCCATCAGCACCCAGATAAATTGCGGTTTAAATCAAAACCCCCACCATAGAACAGTACTCGTAGCGCTAGACCTATCAAAAGCTTTTGATACGGTCAACCATGGCACGTTACTGCAAGACCTGGAAGGGTCTACCCTTCCCCCATGTCTTAAAAGGTGGACCGCAGATTATCTGGGTGGTCGGCAGGCATCGGTGCAATTTAGAAACGAAACATCAAAACCAAGAAGAATGAAACAAGGGTGGTGTCCTATCCCAACTTTTGTTTAATTTCTACATATCTAAGCTACCTTCACCACCAGAAGCAGTCACTTTCGTTTCATACGCCGATGACTGCACAATAATGGCCACAGGCCCAGGCCCACAGATCGATAGGCTCTGCAACAGAATAAACGGCTACCTCCCTGATCTCTCCAGGTTTTTCGCCTCGCGAAACTTGGCATTATCACGACTACATCTTCCGCGACCTTATTTACAACATGGACGTCCCAAATGTCGACCATTTTGAACATCCACGTCGATGGCACTACGCTACCGACTGTCCTACACCCCAAAATCTTGGGTGTGACGTTTGATTAGGATCTACATTTTGGTGAGCACGCAGCCGCAATTGTTCCGAAAATCCAGAGCCGTAATAAAATCCTCAAATCCCTTGCTGGCAGTACCTGGGGAAAAGATAAAGAAACGCTCATTACTACATACAAAGCAATTGGCCAGCCGTTTACGTCCTACGCGTCACCAATATGGTCGCCAAGCCTAAAAACTACCCACTGGAAGAAGCTACAGGCCTGCCAAAATACTGCTCTCAGAATCGCCACGGGCTGCCTTCTTATGTCCCCAGAACACCATCTACATAATGAGGCGAGAATACTCCCCATCAGGGAGAGAAATGAGATGCTAACCAAACAGTTCCTGTTGAATACCCAGGAACCTGTGCATCCAAACAGATATCTGATTGATGAGCCAACACCGCATAGGGGCTTAAGAGTCATTTCCGTAAGCATTTTGAGGAAATACGGCACCTGAGAACCCAGCCGTATGAAGCAAAAAAACACAAGCAGGTCCTTGGTGAACTCCACAAACAGGCGTCGGACCTTTATGTCAGGAATTGCCCGGTGAATCCAGTACTCAAAGAAAAATACCCAAAACTTGTGGAAGAGGAACGCATACTCCCCAGGGAAACGCGTGTCACTCTTGCTCAACTTAGTTCTGGATACTGTAGCAGGTTAAACTCTTACCTATCCAGAATCAACCCCGACATACAAAATGTATGCCCCGCTTGCAATGTGTCCCCACATGACACCAACCATCTCTTTAATTGTAATGTGGAACCAACGCCTCTAACATCCCTTTCATTATGGTCCACCCCTGTTGAAACAGCAAGTTTCCTTGGACTCCCGTTAGAGGATATTGATGACAATTTGTGATCGGTCGCGGCTGTTAGGTGGGGCGAAGCACTGCAACAACAACAACAACAACCCACATACATATATCGTCCATTTACGTCAATAGTGTCATAATTCAAAAAACACGAACTTTTAGTTAAAAAAGAAAAAAATTTGCTAAAGGAATTTAACCTATTTCACGCCACATAGTATAAATACATATCTAATATGTAAGTGTGACACAAAACAAAAATTTTGAGTAGAATAAATGATACCTTCATAAAAAATAAAATGAAAATATAAAAAAATTATGTAATGATAAAGGAGGCAGAGTTTACTTAAAAAATGTTTAATTAAAGAAAAAAATAAAGTACTTAAATTGCAAAAAAATTAAGTGAACAAACAGTTTCATATAAAAGGGCAATAAGTGCACTTAGACTTTTTTCCGGGTTTTAATGTGATCATTGTGGAAATATGAAGATTCTAATGTTCGGATATTTAATGTTGGGACTCCCATTGAGATCTATGTACGTAATTAATTTGTATTAAATTTGTAAACACTCCATTTCATGAATATATATGACCATATCTACCATAAAATATCGTCTGTGAACAATATAATAACAATATAAACATATTTACTAAAATAAAATTAATTTCATAACTTTAAGCGAAATAAACAAATTAGGGTTATGGGATCTAAGCATCCGATTAATGGATATATAATCCAACAAAGTTGGCCTAATAATAAATTTGTTTCGTTTAATATACAACGTGAAATTTTTCGATTCAGTCAAGTTGCATTTGAATAATAATAAACCAATTTGAAATAAGAAAATATATAATAAAATAAAATAAGATCTAAAATAAATTAGCATAAAAGGAAATATAAAAAATTTAATGTTATATTTTTGTAACTTTTTGTTTTTGTTCAGTATAAGACGTACTTTATCTAAAATGAGGATTAAATCTGCAAATGCAAAAACATTTTCGGGCAAATTTGCCATTAATTTTTATAAATAAATTAGTTAGTTTCAACAAAGGTTAACTCATTATTTGCGATTTCATGTTTTTTTGAAAACAACTAAAATAAAAAACAAAGAATCTGTTAAATAAAGTCTTATGTATTTACGTGTAAGTGAAATTTTCCACAAAAAATGGGCCGGTCAAAAATTAATTCTATTTAAAATTTTTTGGTACGCTACAAATTATTTTGGAACAATTTTTTAGGATTTTGGTAGAGGCTATTATAGGCTATTATAGGTAAGTGGCAACAATGGGAAACCATGTTTTAATCTTTAACCCTGTAGCGCGTACGCTTATGTATGTTTGTGTCTTAGATCACTTACATAATTTGTCCAAAGATGGCGCGTTTTTGTGCAAAAAGTAAATATCCATATTTGAAAAGATGCCGGTTGCCGCTTTAACCTAAAATCAAAAACGTTTTTGGGACGTTTCTTTTTGTTTCGTTTAATATACAACGTGAAACTTTCCGATTCAGTGAAGTTGCATTCAAATAATAATAAACCAATACGAAATAAGAGAACATATAATAAAATAAAATAAGAAATAAAATAAATTAACATAAAAGGCAATATAAACAAGTAAGGAAGGCTAAGTTCGGGTGTAACCGAACATTACATACTCAGTTGAGAGCTATGGAGACAAAGTAAGGGAAAATCACCATGTAGGAAAATTAACCTAGGGTAACCCTGGAATGTGTTTGTATGACATGGGTATCAAATGGATGGTATTAAAGAATATTTTAATATGGCCATGGTTCCATAGGTGGGCGCCATTTAGGGATATCGCCATAAAGGTGGGCCAGGGCTGACTCTAGAATTTGTTTGTACGATATGGGTATCAAATGAAAGGTGTTAAAGAGTATTTTAAAAGGGAGTGGGCCTTAGTTATATAAGTGTCCGCCTTTTCGAGACATCGCCATAAAGGTGGACCAGGGGTGACTCTAGAATGCGTTTGTACAATATGGGTATCACACGAAAGGTGTTAATGAGTAATTTAAAAGGGAGTGGGCCTTAGTTTTATGGGTGGACGCCTTTTCGAGATATCTCCATAAAGGTGGACTAGGGGTGACTCTAGAATGCGTTTGTACAATATGGGTATCAAATGAAAGGTGTTAATGAGTATTTTAAAAGGGAGTGGGTCTTAGTTCTATAGGTGGACGCCTTTTCGAGATATCGCCATAAAGGTGGACCAAGGGTGACTCTAGAATGCGTTTGTACAATATGGGTATCAAACGAAATGTGTTAATGAGTATTTTAAAAGGGAGTGGGCCTTAATTCTATACGTGGACGCCTTTACGAGATATCGCCATAAAGGTGGACCAGAGGTGACTCTAGAATGTTTTTGTAAAATATGGGTATCAGATGAAAGGTGCTAATGAGTATTTTAAAAGGGAGCGTGCCTTAGTTCTATAGGTGGACGCCTTTTCGGGATATCGCCATAAAGGTGGACCAGGGGTGACTCTAGAATGCGTTTGTACAATATGGGTATCAAATGAAAGATGTTAATGAGTATTTTAAAAGGGAGTGGGCCTTAGTTCTATAGGAGGACGCCTTTTCGAGATATCGCCATAAAGGTGGACCAGGGGTGAGTCTAGAATGCGTTTGTACAATATGGGTATCAAATGAAAGGTGTTAATGAGTATTTTAAAAGGGAGTGGGCCTTAGTTATATAGGTGTTCGCCTTTTCGAGATATCGCCATAAAGGTGGACCAGAGGTGACTCTAGAATTTGTTTGTACGATATGGGTATCAAATGGAAGGTGTTAATAAGTATTTTAAAAGGGCGTAGGCCTTAGTTTTAAAGGTAGACGCCTTTTCGAGATATCGCCATAAAGGTGGACCAGGGGTGACTCTAGAATTTGTTGTACGATATGGGTATCAAATGAAAGGTGTTAATGAGTATTTTAAAAGGGAGTGGGCCTTAGTTCTATAGGTGGACGCCTTTTCGAGTTATAGCCATAAAGGTGGACCAGGCGTGACTCTAGAATGCGTTTGTACAATATGGGTATCAAATGAAAGGTATTAATGAGTATTTTAAAAGGAAGTGGGCCTTATTTCTGTAGGTGGACGCCTTTTCGAGATATTGCCATAAAGGTGGACCAGGGGTGACTCTAGAATGTGTTTGTACTAAGTGGGTATCAAAGGAAAGGTGTTAATGAGTATTTTAAAAGGGAGTGGGCCTTAGTTCTATAGGTGGACGCCTTTTCGAGATATCGCCATAAAGGTGGACCAGGGGTGACTCTAGAATTTGTTTGTACGATATGGGTATCAAATGAAAGGTGTTAGTGGGAATTTTAAAAGGGAGTGGGTCTTAGTTCTATATGTGGATGCCTTTTCGGGATATCGTTATAAAGGTGGACCAGGGTTGACTCTAGAATGCGTTGGTACAATATGGGTACCAAACGAAAAGTTATAATGAGTGTTTTAAAAGGGAGTGGGCCTTAGTTCTATAGGTGGACGCCTTTTCGAGATATCGCAATAAAGGTGGACCAGGGGTGACTCTATAATTTGTTTGTACGATATGGATATCAAATTAATGGTATTAATGAGGGTTTTAAAAGGGAGTGGTGGTAGTTGTATATGTGAAGGCGTTTCCGATATATCGACCAAAATGTGGACCAGGGTGACCCAGACTATCATTTGTCGGGTACCGCTAATTTATAGCTATATATAATACCACGAAGAGTATTCCTGGCCAGATTCCAAGGGCTTTTGATCTCGGCCTGCAGAACTTTTTCATTTTATTTTACTTAATATGGAAGGTACCACACCCATTTTACAAAGTTTTTTTCTTAAGTTATATTTTGCGTCAATAAACCAATGATTCATCCCTTTATCCGTCTTTGGTAATGAATTATCGCACTTTTTCGATTTTGCGAAATTTTCGATATCGAAAAAGTGGGCGTAGTTATAGTCCGATATCGTTCATTTTAAATAGCGATCTGAGATGAGTGCCCAGGAACCTATACACCAAATTTCATTAAGATACCTCGATTTACTCAAGTTATCGTGTTAACGGACGGACGGACGGACATGGCTCAATCAATTTTTTTTCGATACTGATGATTTTGATATATGGAAATCTATATCTATGTCGATTCCTTTATACCTGTACAACCAACCGTTATCCAATCAAAGGTAATATACTCTGTGAGCTCTGCTCAACTGAGTATAAAAATATAATGTTATAGTTTTGTAACTTTTTTTTTTTTTGTTCAGTATAAAGCGTACTTTATCTAAAATGAGGATTAAATCTGCAAATGCAAAAACATTTTCGGGCAAATTTGCCATTAATTGTTATAAATAAATTAGTTAATTTCAACAAAAGTTAACCCGTTATTTGTGATTTCATGTTTTTTTGAAAACAACTAAAATAAAAAACAAAGAATCTGTTAATTAAAGACTTATGTATTTACTTGTAAGTGAAATTTGCCACAAAAAATGTGCCGGTCAAAAATTAATTCTATTTAAGATTTTTTGGTACGCTACAAATTATTTTGGAACAATTTTTTAGGATTTTGTTAGAGGCTATTATAGGTAAGTGGCAACAATGGGAAACCATGTTTTAATCATTCACCGTGTAGCGCGTACGCTTATGTAGGTTTGTGTCTTAGAGCACTTACATAATTTGTCCAAAGATGGCGCGCTTTTGTGCAAGAAAGTAAATGTCCATATTTGGAGAGATTGTTGGATTTACAAAAAACTTTTTCTATTAATTATAAACAAATAGAGTAATATTTGTTAACAAAAATAGGCCTATGCACTGCGGCTGATCTATACGCATCGATTCATATCACTTTTATATGATTTTACGTATGCTAACTATGCGAAACTGCCTGTCAATTGTTTGTATCGAAATTTTGTTAGCGTATTATTATATAGATAGTGGGTAATATACTGCCTATGCAATACGGCCGCTATGATGCCGGTTGCCGCTTTGACCTAAAATCAAAAATTTTTGGGACTTTTTTTTTTGTTTCGTTTAATATACAGCGTGAAACTATCCGATTCAGTCAAGTTGCATTTAAATAATAATAAACCAATTTGAAATAAGAGAATAAATGTTTAGGCCACAGGCCTAAATATATCCCCCCCCCCCCCCTCGTAACATAATTTTCTTTGGTTATTTTCCTTCGTTACTACCACCCACATATGCTTGTGATCACTATACACGCAGGCATGCGTGAGTGGTAGTACGTATGTATCCTAGATGTTTACCGCTGTGAGCCCGCGGTACGGCAACTTTGTTGCCGGGAAACCCAACGAAGGAGCTGTATCGTGGGTTCATCGGCTCATGTGGCAAAGAGGCTCGAGCTCCTTGAATCCAGCAGCCAGCGAAGGTACACGTTATCCCACGTTCACGTAAGTGTAAACTTTAAAAATTATTATTATACATTTATCATTTTCCACAACATTTGTTAAACAATTTCTTAACACTTGTTGTATTTCTATACGGCTAATAAAACAAACCATTTGTAATTCCTTTTTATTAACACGAAACTTGTTTGGTGTTTTTATTTTCTTCCCTTTTTTCGCCTTAACCAATCTTTAACAAATACGTGGGTGCGCGCCGTTGCCACCACGCATTTGTCCATGGTCCTTCGAGCCGGATGGTGTTCTTTTTCTACTAGATGGTATCTGGCTCTAAACGCTACGAGATGCGCGTCATAAGCTGGCGCCGGTATGGACACGGAACGTGTACATCTCACATACGTATGACATAATTGATATGTTAAACATTGTAGTTCGTTTTTTTTTTCCAAATGAATTTTTATCGCGTAAAATTTCGCGTTCCAGCTTTATTGAGAACCTGCAAAGAAAAACAAGAAGAGAGAGAAAAAAAGGTTAAAATTAGCAAATTTTACTATACGAATAGTAACTATACTCACCGCTTGTTTAAATCAATAACATTTTTTTTCCATTCAGGAAATGGAAAAGCGTAGCAGATGTCAAAATCTCTACATTTAATTTCAGACTGTCAATGATTATTGCAATAAAAACGTTAGGCCTCATGCGCAACCATCTCGCGCACTACACGTCACGCACTATTGCCGCACGACATATCGCGCACAACATGCCACACGACATGTCGCGCACTGCATATCTCGATCAATCATCCACTTGGTCGAAATTAAAAAAAAAATATATATATATATACTTAATTCCACGAACCTCAACATTATCGACAATACACGTCGAAAATAATGTTGAATAATGGAAATGCAACTCTGTTGTACCTTTTCAGCCAGATTTCGAACCGTTCCGTGTGGTGGCAGGCCACTTGCTGTGAAAACAAAGTTCACCACAAATCTAAAATAAATTTTATATTTATGTCGGCGACATCTACCGACATAAATCGAAACAGAAAATGTACTAAATGCGCAGCCACATTGCATGGATGAGTGCTATATCCGTTTTTTCTTCATCTCTTCGTGCACATAAGTATCTACTTATGGCCTTTAATCCTTTAATCCTTTATTTCAATTAAATTTTATTTCAAATAATAAAAAAATTTGTTTTCTTCTTGCGAAAATATATTTGATATGATTCTTTGTTCACGCCACCCAAACAACATTCCGCTAACCTCAATTTGGGCACGATCAATGATACCCATAATTTGTCCAAAGATGGGGCGCTTTTGTGCAAGAAAGTGAATATCCATATTTGGAGAGATTGTTGGATTTACAAAAAAATTGTCTATTAATTATAACAAATAGAGTAATATTTGTTAACAATAATAGGCCTATGCACTGCGGCTGATTTATACGAATCGATTCATATGACTTTTATATGATTTTACGTATGCTAGCTATGCGAAATTGCCTGTCAATTGTTTGTATGGAAATTTTGTTAGCGTATTAATATATAGATAGTGGGTATCATATTGCCTATGCAATACGGCCGCTATGATTCCGGTTGCCGTTTTGACCTAAAATCAAAAACGTTTTTGGGACGTTTTTTTGTTTCGTTTAATATACAACGTGAAATTTTCCGATTCAGTCAAGTTGCATTTAGGATAGGATAGGTTAGGTGGTAGCTGCCCTGATAAGGATAGCTCACTTGGACAACACGAAGGTCCGTTGTGATACCACATACACCAAAAATAACGGTGACTTAGATCTAGCTACTTAGAGAATCGTTGGGTAGCAACGATAAAGCTCCGAATGATACCGATCTCAACTTTGGATATATCCTCGGGAGATCCAAGTGAGTCCTGACCGAAATACTTTCGCCTAGTTCTGGCAAAAGCTGGACAATCAAGCATAAAGTGATTTGGTGATTCCACCTCATCATCCTCCATACAGCTGCAGCAGGATGGAGTTTCCAGTATATTGAGACGTACCGCATGGATACCCATGGGGCAGTGCCCTGTCAAAACCCCAATGACCATTGATAGGTGAGCCTTAGTGAACCCAATTATTTCAGCAGACCTCCTGCCATCCACTTTTGGCCAGAAAGATCTTGCTACCCTGCAAGACCTGGTAACCGCCCAACGTTTGCTGAGCTGATTCGAGGCCCAGCTATGGAGGAGCAATCCACAGGTGGCCAGCGGGATCTCGAAATCCCTACAGCCATCTTCATCCGGTTCAGTTGTACCGATGCGGGTTAAGAGATCCGCTTGACAGTTACCCGGGATATCACTATGGCCCGGGACCCAGATAATCTTAATTGTAAAATAATTCGATGCAATCGCAAGCGAGGTCAGGCACTCCCAGACCACCCTCGATCGCACTGTAGTTGAGCTCAAGGCCTTGATAGCCGCTTGGCTATCAGAGTAGATGTTAAATTCCTTAACCGTGGTTGCACTGGATAGCATTCCATCCACCGCATCCTTAATCGCAGCAATTTCCGATAGGAATACACTGCAGTGATCAGCCAACTTAAACTTGCGGCCTAAATTTAGCTCTTGACAAAAGACCCCCCCACCAACCTTTCCATCCAGCTTTGACCCATCCGTGAACAAGTTAACCGGTCCCATGCCCCAGATAATTCCTCTTCCTCAATCCTCTCTATCTGTAATAACTGGGGTGAAGGTTTTATAGGGAGCAGTTATCGGCATACAGTAGTCCGTTCTGTCCGGGATGAAGTCGAAACTGGTAAGAAGGCTAGAGTGTCCGCGGTCAGAAAGTCTATATCCCATATCACGAAGCCTGACCAACGACCTTGCCGCTGCCGCCTTTCCCGCAATATCTACTGGGTATATGTTCAGCATGATGTTCAGTGCCAAGGTAGGTGTTGTTCTGAGAGCGCCACTGATACCGATCAGCGCCGTCCGTTGCACTGACACTAACATTTTGGAGGTGCTCGCCGTGTCCAGTGCTTTCCACCAGACCAGCACCCCATATAGCAGAATCGGTTTGACCACCATCTGATAAAGCCAGTGTACTATTCTTGGCGAGAGTCCCCATCTCTTTCCGATAGCTCCTCTGCAGCAGTACAAGGCAATGCCGGCCTTCCTGGCCCGATCTTCCACATTGGGTCTCCAGGACAGTTTCTTGTTCAAAACAATCCCCAAATATTTAACCCTATCAGAAAGTACCAACGGTACCCCTCCAATCGAGGGAGTTCTGAAATCGGGCATCTTATATCTCCTTGTGAAAAGGACGAATTCCGTTTTTCCCGGGTTGACCGCCAATCCACATGATTCAGCCCACCTAGCCACAGCATCTAGGTAGCCCTACAGAACATCGCGCAGGGTGCCCAGAAATTTGCCTCTGACTAGGATAGCGAGGTCATCTGCATAGACAACCACCCGACAACCATTGGCTTCCAGCTCCACAAGAAGCTCGTTGACTACCACAACCCAGAGGAGAGGAGATAGGACACCTCCCTGTGAAATCCTCGGGTGATACATGAGAGCTTCTGGCGGCCTTTGGAATGAAAATAACCCTAACCGTGTGCCAAGACTTCGGGATATAGTTAAGCCTGAGGCAGTTAGTATATATGATGGCCAACCAGCGGCAGGAAATCCACAAAGACCTTTGAAGCTGCGCAGGAATGATTCCATCCGGGCCCGGAGACTTATAGGACTTGAACGACCCTATAGCCCAGGTTATTTGACTTTCCCGTATTGTAATGGCAGGCACTTCTGCATGGCCAACGACCGCCGACCATGCAGGCGAAGATCCCTGCGCAACTGGGACATTAAATAATAATAAACCAATTTAAAATAAGAGAATATATAATAAAATAAAATAAGATCTAAAATAAATTAGCATAAAAGGTAATATAAAAAATTTAACGTTATATTTTTGTAACTTTTTTTTTTGCTCAGTATAAGACGTACTTTATCTAAAATGAGGATTAAATCAGCAAATGCAAAAACATTTTCGGGCAAATTTGCATTAATTGTTATAAATAAATTAGTTAGTTTCAACAAAAGTTAACTCATGTTTTTTTAAAAACAACTAAAATAAAAAACAAAGAATCTAATTCTATTTAAAAATTATTTTGGAACAATTTTTTAGGATTTTGGTAGGTAGGTAAGTGGCAACAATTGGAAACCATGTTTTAATCTTTCACCGTGTAGCGCGTACGCTTATGTAGGTTTGTGTCTTAGAGCACTTACATAATTTGTCCAAAGATGGCGCGTTTTTGTGCAAAAAGTAAATAACCATATTTGGAGAGATTGTTGGATTTACAAAAAACTTTTTCTATTAATTATAAACAAATAGAGTAATATTTGTTAACAAAAATAGGCCTATGCACTGCGGCTGATCTATACGAATCGATTCATATCACTTTTATATGATTTTAATTATGCTAACTATGCGAAACCGCCTATCAATTGTTTGTATGGAAATTTTGTTAGCATATTAATATATAGATAGTGGGTAATATACTGCCTATGCAATACGGCCGCTATGATGCCGGTTGCCGCTTTGACCTAAAATCAAAAACGTTTTTGGGAGGTTTTTTTTTGTTTCGTTTAATATACAACGTGAAACTTTCCGATTCAGTCAAGTTGCATTCAAATAATAATAAACCAATATGAAATAAGAGAATATATAATAAAATAAAATGAGAAATAAAATAAATCAACATAAAAGGCAATATAAACAAGTAAGGAAGGCTAAGTTCGGGTGTAACCGAACATTACATACTCAGTTGAGAGCTATGGAGACAAAGTAAGGGAAAATCACCATGTAGGAAAATTAACCTAGGGTAACCCTGGAATGTGTTTGTATGACATGGGTATCAAATGGAAGGTACTAAAGAGGATTTTAATGAGGGCCATGGTTCTATAGGTGGACGCCATTTAGGGATATCGCCATAAAGGTGGACCAGGGCTGACTCTAGAATTTGTTTGTACGATATGGGTATCAAATGAAAGATGTTAATGAGAATTTTAAAAGGCGTGGGCTTAGTTCTCTAGGTGGACGCCTTTTCGAGATATCTCCATAAAGGTGGAAAAGGGGTGACTCTCGAATTTGTTTGTACGATACGGGTATCAAATGAAAGGTGTTAATGAGTATTTTAAAAGGGAGTGGGCCTTAGTTCTATAGGTGGACGCCTTTTCGAGATATCGCCATAAAGGTGAACCAGGGGTGACTCTAGAATTTGTTTGTACGATATGGTTATCAAATGAAAGGTGTTAATAAGTATTTTAAAAGGGAGTGGGCCTTAGTTCTATAGGAGGACGCCTTTTCGAGATATCGCCATAAAGGTGGACCAGGGGTGAGTCTAGAATGCGTTTGTACAATATGGGTATCAAATGAAAGGTGTTAATGAGTATTTTAAAAGGGAGTGGGCCTTAGTTATATAGGTGTTCGCCTTTTCGAGATATCGCCATAAAGGTGGGCCAGGGCTGACTCTAGAATTTGTTTGTACGATATGGGTATCAAATGAAAGGTGTTAATGAGAATTTTAAAAGGGAGTGGGCCTTAGTTCTATAGGTGGATGCCTTTGTACAATATGGGTATGACATGAAAGGTGTTAATTAGTATTTTAAAAGGGAGTGGGCCTTAGCTCTATAGGTGGACGACTTTTTGAGATGTCGCCATAAAGGTGGACCAGGGGTGAATCTAGAATGCGTTTGTACAATATGGGTATCAAATGAAAATTGTTAATGGGTATTTTAAAACGGAGTGGGCCTTAGTTCTATGGGTGGACGCCTTTTCGAGATATCGCCATAAAGGTGGACCAGGGGTGACTCTAGAATGCGTTTATACAATATGTGTATCAAACCAAAGGTGTTAATGAGTATTTTAAAAGGGAGTGGGCCTTAGTTCTATGGGTGGACGCCTTTTCGAGATATCGCCATAAAGGTGGACCAGGGGTGACTCTGGAATGCGTTTGTACAATATGGGTATCAAATGAACGGTGTTAATGAGTATTTTAAAAGGGAGTGGGCCTTAGTTCTATAGGTGGACGCCTTTCCGAGATATCGCCATAAAGGTGGACCAGGGGTGACTCTAGAATTTGTTTGTACGATATGGGTATCAAATGAAAGGTGTTAATGAGAATTTTAAAAGGGAGTGGGCTTTAGTTCTATAGGTGGATGCCTTTGTACAATATGGGTATGACATGAAAGGTGTTAATTAGTATTTTAAAAGGGAGTGTGCCTTAGTTCTATAGGTGGACGACTTTTTGAGATGTCGCCATAAAGGTGGACCAGGGGTGAATCTAGAATGCGTTTGTACAATATGGGTATCAAATGAAAAGTGTTAATGGGTATTTTAAAACGGAGTGGGCCTTAGTTCTATGGGTGGACGCCTTTTCGAGATATCGCCATAAAGGTGGACCAGGGGTGACTCTAGAATGCGTTTATACAATATGTGTATCAAACCAAAGGTGTTAATGAGTATTTTAAAAGGGAGTGGGCCTTAGTTCTATGGGTGGACGCCTTTTCGAGATATCGCCATAAAGGTGGACCAGGGGTGACTCTGGAATGCGTTTGTACAATATGGGTATCAAATGAAAGGTGTTAATGAGTATTTTAAAAGGGAGTGGGCCTTAGTTCTATAGGTGGACGCCTTTCCGAGATATCGCCATAAAGGTGGACCAGGGCTGACTCTAGAATTTGTTTGTACGATATGGGTATCAAATGAAAGGTGTTAATGAGAATTTTAAAAGGGAGTGGGCCTTAGTTCTATAGGTGGATGCCTTTGTACAATATGGGTATGACATGAAAGGTGTTAATTAGTATTTTAAAAGGGAGTGGGCCTTAGTTCTATAGGTGGACGACTTTTTGAGATGTCGCCATAAAGGTGGACCAGGGGTGAATCTAGAATGCGTTTGTACAATATGGGTATCAAATGAAAAGTGTTAATGGGTATTTTAAAACGGAGTGGGCCTTAGTTCTATAGGTGGACGCCTTTTCGAGATATCGCCATAAAGGTGGACCAGGGGTAACTCTAGAATGCGTTTATACAATATGTGTATCAAACCAAAGGTGTTAATGAGTATTTTAAAAGGGAGTGGGCCTTAGTTCTATGGGTGGACGCCTTTTCGAGATATCGCCATAAAGGTGGACCAGGGGTAACTCTAGAATGCGTTTATACAATATGTGTATCAAACCAAAGGTGTTAATGAGTATTTTAAAAGGGAGTGGGCCTTAGTTCTATGGGTGGACGCCTTTTCGAGATATCGCCATAAAGGTGGACCAGGGGTGACTCTAGAATTTGTTTGTACGATATGGGTATCAAATGAAAGGTGTTAATGAGAATTTTAAAAGGGAGTGGGCCTTAGTTCTATAGGTGGATGCCTTTGTACAATATGGGTATGACATGAAAGGTGTTAATTAGTATTTTAAAAGGGAGTGGGCCTTAGTTCTATAGGTGGACGACTTTTTGAGATGTCGCCATAAAGGTGGACCAGGGGTGAATCTAGAATGCGTTTGTACAATATGGGTATCAAATGAAAAGTGTTAATGGGTATTTTAAAACGGAGTGGGCCTTAGTTCTATAGGTGGACGCCTTTTCGAGATATCGCCATAAAGGTGGACCAGGGGTGACTCTGGAATGCGTTTGTACAATATGGGTATCAAATGAAAGGTGTTAATGAGTATTTTAAAAGGGAGTGGGCCTTAGTTCTATAGGTGGACGCCTTTCCGAGATATCGCCATAAAGGTGGACCAGGGGTGACTCTAGAATTTGTTTGTACGATATGGGTATCAAATGAAAGGTGTTAATGAGAATTTTAAAAGGGAGTGGGCCTTAGTTCTATAGGTGGATGCCTTTGTACAATATGGGTATGACATGAAAGGTGTTAATTAGTATTTTAAAAGGGAGTGGGCCTTAGTTCTATAGGTGGACGACTTTTTGAGATGTCGCCATAAAGGTGGACCAGGGGTGAATCTAGAATGCGTTTGTACAATATGGGTATCAAATGAAAAGTGTTAATGGGTATTTTAAAACGGAGTGGGCCTTAGTTCTATAGGTGGACGCCTTTTTGAGATGTCGCCATAAAGGTGGACCAGGGGTGACTCTAGAATGCGTTTGTACAATATGGGTATGACATGAAAGGTGTTAATTAGTATTTTAAAAGGGAGTGGGCCTTAGATCTATAGGTGGATGACTTTTTGAGATGTCGCCATAAAGGTGGACCAGGGGTGAATCTAGAATGCGTTTGTACAATATGGGTATCAAATGAAAAGTGTTAATGGGTATTTTAAAACGGAGTGGGCCTTAGTTCTATAGGTGGACGCCTTTTTGAGATGTCGCCATAAAGGTGGACCAGGGGTGACTCTAGAATGCGTTTGTACAATATGGGTATCAAATGAAAAGTGTTAATGAGTATTTTAAAAAGGAATGGGCCTTAGTTCTATAGGTGTTCGCCTTTTCGAGATATCGCCATAAAGGTGGACCAGAGGTGACTCTAGAATTTGTTTGTACGATATGGGTATCAAATGAAAGGTGTTAATGAGTATTTTAAAAGGGAGTGGGCCTTAGTTCTATAGGTAGACGCCTTTTCGAGATATCGCCATAAAGGTGGACCAGGGGTGACTCTAGAATTTGTTTGCACGATATGGGTATCAAATGAAAGGTGTTAATGTGTGTTTTAAAACGGAGTGGGCCTTAGTTCTATAGGTGGACGCCTTTTCGAGATATCGCCATAAAGGTGGACCAGGGGTGACTCTAGTATTTGTTTTTACGATATGGGTATCAAATGAAAGGTGTTAATGGGTATTTTAAAAGGGCGTGGGCCTTAGTTCTATAGGTGGACGCCTTTTCGAGATATCGCCATAAAGGGGGACCAGGGGTGACTCTAGAATTTGTTTGCACGATATGGGTATCAAATGAAAGGTGTTAATGAGAATTTTAAAAGGGAGTGGGCCTTAGTTCTATAGGTGGATGCCTTTTCGGGATATCGTTATAAAGGTGGACCAGAGTTGACTCTAGGATGCGTTGGTACAATATGGGTATTAAACGAAATGTTATAATGAGTATTTTAAAAGGGAGTGGGCCTTAGTTCCATAGGTGAGTATCAAATTAAAGGTATTAATGAGGGTTTTAAAAGGCACTGGTGGTAGTTGTATATGTGAAGGCGTTTTCGAGATATCGACCAAAATGTGGACCAGGGTGACCCAGACCATCATCTGTCGGTTACCGCTAATTTATATATATATGTAATACCACGAAGAGTATTTCCTGGCAAGATTCCAAGGGCTTTTGATCTCGCCCTGCAGAACTTTTTCATTTTATTTTACTTAATATGGAAGGTGCCACACCTATTTTACAAAGTTTTTTTCTTAAGTTATATTTTGCGTCAATAAACCAATCCAATTACTATGTTTCATCCCTTTATCCGTCCTTGGTAATGAATTATCGCACTTTTTCGATTTTTCGAAATTTTCGATATCGAAAAAGTGGGCGTAGTTATAGTCCGATATCGTTCATTTTAAACAGCGATCTGATATGTGTACCCAGGAACCTACATACCAAATTTCATCAAGATACCTCGAAATTTACTCAAGTTATCGTGTTAAGGGACAGACGGACGGACGGACATGGCTCAATCAATTTTGTTTTCGATACTCATGATTTTGATATATTGAAATCTATATCTATGTCGATTCCTTTATAACTGTACAACCACCCGTTATCCAATCAAAGTTAATATACTCTGTGAGCTCTGCTCAACTGAGTATAAAAATATAATGTTATATTTTTGTAACTTTTTTTTTTTTTTTGTTCAGTATAAGACGTACTTTATCTAAAATGAGGGTTATATCTGCAAATTCAAAAACATTTTCGGGCAAATTTGCCATTAATTGTTATAAATAAATTAGTTAATTTCAACAAAAGTTAACTCATTATTTGTGATTTCATGTTTTTTTGAAAACAACTAAAATAAAAAACAAAGAATCTGTTAAATAAAGACTTTTGTATTTACGTGTAAGGGAAATTTAAGATTTTTTGGTACGCTACAAATTATTTTGGAAACATTTTTTAGGATTTTGGTAGAGGCTATTATAGGTAAGTGGCAACAATGGGAAACCCTGTTTTAATCTTTCACCGTGTAGTGCGTACGCTTATGTAGGTTTGTGTCTTAGAGCACTTACATAATGTGTCCAAAGATATCGCGCTTTTGTGTAAGAAAGTAAATATCCATATTTGGAGAGATTGTTGAATTTACAAAAAACTTTTTCTAATAATTATAAACAAATAGAGTAATATTTGTTAACCAAAATAGGCCTATGCACTGCGGTTGATCTATACGGATCGATTTATATCACTTTTATATGTTTTCACGTATGCTAACTATGCGAAACTGCCTGTCAATTGTTTTTATCGAAATTTTGTAAGCGTATAATTATATAGATAGTGGGTAGTATACTGCCTATGCAATGAAAAAAGAGAATACTTACTTACTTACTTAATTGGCGCTTAACCGTCTAAACGGTTATGGCCGTCCAACAAGGCGCGCCAGTCGCTCCTTCGCTCCGCCAACCGGCGCCAGTCGGTCACACGAAGGGAGTTTAAATCGTTTTCCACCTGGTCCTTCCAACGGAGTGGGGGACGCCCTCTACCTCTGCTTCCATAGGCGGGTTCCGATAGAAACACTTTCTTGGCCGGAAATAAGAGAATATATAATACAATAAAATCAGAAATAAAATAAATTAACATAAAAGGCAATATAAAAAGTTTAATGTTATATTTTTGTAACTTTTATTTTTCGACGTACTTTATCCACAAAGGAGGATTAAATCTGCAAATGCAAAAACATTTTCGGGCAAATTTGCCATTAATTGTTATAAATAAATTAGTTAGTTTCAACAAAAGTTAACTCATTATTTGTGATTTCATGTTTTTTTGAAAACAACTAAAATAAAAAAGTAAGGAAGGCTAAGTTCGGGTGTAACCAAACATTACATACTCAGTTGATAGCTAAGGAGACGAAATAAGGAAAATCACCATGTAGCAAAATGAACCTAGGGTAACCCTGGAATGTGGTTGTATGACATGTGTATCAAATGGAAGGTATTAAAAAGTATTTTAAGAGAGAGTAGGCCATAGTTCTATGGATGGACGCCATTTAGGGATATCGCCATAAAGGTGGACCAGGGCAGACTCTAGAATTTGTTTGTACGATATGGGTATCAAATGAAAGGTGTTACTGAGCATTTTCAGAGGGAGTGGGCCTTAGGTCTATCGGTGGACGCCTTTTCGAGATATCGCCATTAAGGTGGACCAGGGGTGACTCTGTAATGTGTTTGTACGATATGGGTATCAACTGAAAGGTGGTAATGGGTATTTCAAAAATGAATGGGCTTTAGTTCTATAGGTGAACGCCTTTTCGAGAAATCGCCATAAAGGTGGACAAGGGGTGACTCTAGAATATGTTTGTACGATATGGGTATCAAATGAAAGCTGTTAATGAGTATTTTGAAAACGAGTGATCCTTAGTTCCATAGGTGGACGCCGTTTCGAGATATCGCCATAAAGGTGGACCAGGGGTGTCTTTAGTATGTGTTTGTACGATATGGGAATCAAATGAAAGGTATTACTGAGCATTTTAAGAGGGAGTGGGCATTAGGTCTATAGGTGGACGCCTTTTCGAGATATCGCCATTAGGGTGGGCCAGGGGTGACTCTAGAATGTTTGTACGATATGGATATCAAACGAAAAGTGTTACTGAGCATTTTAAGAGGGAGTGGGCATTAGGTCTATAGGTGGACGCCTTTTCGAAATGTCGCCATTAGGGTGGGCCAGGGGTGACTCTAGAATGTGTTTGTATGATATGGGTATCAAATGCAAGATGGTAATGAGTATTTTAAAAGGGAGTAATCCTTAGTTCTATAGGTGGAAGCCTTTTCGAGATATCGCCATAAAGGTGGACCAAGGGTGACTCTAGAATGTTTGTACGATATGGGTATCAAACGAAAGGTGTTACTGAGCATTTTAAGAGGGAGTGGGCATGAGGTCTATAGGTGGACGCTTTTTCGAGATATCGTCATTAGGGTGGGCCAGGGGTGACTCTAGAATGTGTTTGTACGATATGGGTATCAAACGAAAGGTGTTACTGAGCATTTTAAGAGGGAGTGGGCATTAGGTCTATAGGTGGACGCCTTTTCGAGATATCGCCATTAGGGTGGGCCAGGGGTGACTCTAGAATGTTTGTACGATATGGGTATCAAACGAAAGGTGTTACTGAGCATTTTAAGAGGGAGTGGGCATTAGGTCTATAGGTGGACGCCTTTTCGAGATATCGCCATTAGGGTGGGCCAGGGTTGACTCTAGAATGTGTTTGTACGATATGGATATCAAATGTAAGGTGGTAATGAGTATTTTAAAAGGCAGTAATCCTTAGTTTTATAGGTGGACGCCTTTTCGAGATATCGCCATAAAGGTGGACCAAGGGTGACTCTAGAATGTTTGTACGATATGGGTATCAAACGAAAGGTGTTACTGAGCATTTTAAGAGGGAGTGGGCATTAGGTCTATAGGTGGACGCCTTTTCGAGAATTCGCCATTAGGGTGGGCCAGGGTGACTCTAGAATGTGTTTGTTCGATATGGGTATCAAATGAAAGGTGGCAATGAGTATTTTAAAATGGAGTAATCCTTAGTTCTATAGGTGGACGCTTTTTCGAGATATCGCCATAAAGGTGGACCAAGGGTGACTCTAGAATGTTTGTACGATATGAGTATCAAACGAAAGGTGTTACTGAGCATTTTAAGAGGGAGTGGGCATTAGGTCTACAGGTGGACGCCTTTTCGAGATATCGCCATTAGGGTGGGCCAGGGGTGACTCTAGAATGTTTGTACGATATGGGTATCAAACGAAAGGTGTTACTGAGTATTTTAAGAGGGAATAGGCATTAGGTCTATAGGTGGACGCCTTTTCGAGATATCGCCATTAGGGTGGACCAGGGGTGACTCTAGAATGTTTGTACGATATGGGTATCAAACGAAAGGTGTTACTGAGCATTTTAAGAGGGAGTGGACATTAGGTCTATAGGTGGACGCCTTTTCGAGATATCGCCATTAGGGTGGGCCAGGGGTGACTCTAGAATGTTTGTACGATATGGGTATCAAACGAAAGGTGTTACTGAGCATTTTAAGAGGGAGTGGGCATTAGGTCTATAGGTGGACGCCTTTTCGAGATATCGCCATTAGGGTGGGCCAGGGGTGACTCTAGAATGTGTTTGTATGATATGGATATCAAATTAAAGGTATTAATGAGGGTTTTAAAAGCTTGTGGCCCTTAGATGTATATGTGAAGGCGTTCTCGCGATATCGACCAAAATGTGGACCAGGTGATCCAGAAAATAATCTGTCGGGTACTGCTAATTTATTTATATATGCAGTACCACTAACAGTATTCCTGCCAAGATTCCAAGGGCTGTTGATTTCGCCTTGTAGAACTTTTTCATTTTCATCTACTTAATATGGTAGGCGTCACACCCATTTTACAAAGTTTTTTCCAAAGTTATATTTTGCGTCAATAAGCCAATCCAGTTACAATGTTTCATCCCTTTTTTCGTATTTGGTATAGAATTATGGCATTTTTTTTCATTTTTCGTAATTTTCTATATCGATAAAGTGGGCGTGGTTATGGTCGGATTTCGGTCATTTTTTATACGAAGATAAAGTGAGTTCAGATAAGTACGTGGGCTAAGTTTAGTAAAGATATATCGGTTTTTGCTCAAGTTATTGTGTTAACGGCCGAGCGGAAGGACAGACGGTGGACTGTGTATAAAAACTGGGCGTGGCTTCCACCAATTTCGCCCATTTTCACAGAGAACAGTTACCGTCATAGAATCTATGCCCCTACCAAATTTGAGAAGGATTGGTAAATTTTTGTTCGACTTATGACACTAAAATTATTCTAGACAAACTAAATGAAAATGGGCGGAGCCACGCCCATTTTGAAATTTTCTTTTACTTTTGTATTTTGTTGCATCATATCATTACTGGAGTTGAATTTTGACTTAATTTACTTATATACAGTAAAGATATTAAATTTTTTGTTAAAATTTGAATTAAAAAAAATTTTTTTTTTAAAAAGTGGGCGTGTTCTTCATCCAATTTTGCTAATTTTTATTAAGCACATATATAGTAATATTAGTAACGTTCCTGCCAAATTTCATCATGATATCTTCAACGACTGCCAAATTACAGCTTGCAAAACTTTTAAATTACCTTCTTGTAAAAGTGGGCGGTGCCACGCCCATTGTCCAAAATCTTACTAATTTTCTATTCTGCGTCATAACGTCAACCCATCTACCAAGTTTCATTGCTTTAACCGCCTTTGGCAATGAATTATCGCATTTTTTCCGTTTTTCGAAATTTTCGATATCGAAAAAGTGGGCGTGGTTATAGTCCGATATCGTTCATTTTAAATAGCGATCTGAGATGAGTGCCCAGGAATCTACATACCAAATTTCATCAAGATACCTCAAAATTTACTCAAGTTATCGTGTTAACGGACAGACGGACGGACGGACGGACATGGCTCAAACAAATTTTTTTTCGATACTGATGATTTTGATATATAGAAGTCTATATCTATCTCGATTCCTTTATACCTGTACAACCAACCGTTATCCAATCAAAGTTAATATACTCTGTGAGCTCTGCTCAACTGAGTATAAAAACAAAGAATGTGTTAAATAAAGACTTATGTATTTACGTGTAAGTGAAATTTGCCACAAAAAATTGGCCGGTCAAAAATTAATTCTATTTAAGATATTTTGGTACGCTACAAATTATTTTGGAACAATTTTTTAGGATTTTGGTAGAGGCTATTATAGGTAAGTGGCAACAATGGGAAAACCATGTTTTAATCTTTCACCGTGCAGCGCGTACGCTTATGTAGGTTTGTGTCTTAGAGCACTTACATAATGTGTCCAAAGATGGGGCGCTTTTGTGTAAGAAAATAAATATCCATATTTGGAGAGATTGTTGAATTTACAAAAAACTTTTTCTATTAATTATAAATAAATAGAGTAATATTTGTTAACCAAAATAGGCCCTATGCACTGCGGTTGATCTATACGGATCGATTTATATCACTTTTATATGATTTCACGTATGCTAACTATGCGAAACTGCCTGTCAATTGTTTTTATCGAAATTTTGCCTATGCAATGAAATAAGAGAATACTTAATTACTTACTTAATTGGCGCTTAACCGTCTAAACGGTTATGGCCGTCCAACAAGGCGCGCCAGTCGCTCCTTCGCTCCGCCAACCGGCGCCAATCGGTCACACGAAGGGAGTTTAAATCGTTTTCCACCTGGTCCTTCCAACGGAGTGGGGGACGCCCTCTACCTCTGCTTCCATAGGCGGGTTCCGATAGAAAACACTTTCTTGGCCGGAAATAAGAGAATATATAATACAATAAAATCAGAAACAAAATAAATTAACATAAAAGCAATATAACAAGTTTAATGTTATATTTTGTAACTTTTATTTTTCGACGTACTTTATCCACAAAGGAGGATTAAATCTGCAAATGCAAAAACATTTTCGGGCAAATTTGCCATTAATTGTTATAAATAAATTAGTTAGTTTCAACAAAAGTTAACTCATTATTTGTGATTTCATGTTTTTTGAAAACAACTAAATAAAAAAGTAAGGAAGGCTAAGTTCGGGTGTAACCAAACATTACATACTCAGTTGATAGCTAAGGAGACGAAATAAGGAAAATCACCATGTAGCAAAATGAACCTAGGGTAACCCTGGAATGTGGTTGTATGACATGTGTATCAAATGGAAGGTATTAAAGAGTATTTTAAGAGAGAGTAGGCCATAGTTCTATGGATGGACGCCATTTAGGGATATCGCCATAAAGGTGGACCAGGGCTGACTCTAGAATTTGTTTGTACGATATGGGTATCAAATGAAAGTTGTTACTGAGCATTTTAAGAGGGAGTGGGCCTTAGGTCTATCGGTGGACGCCTTTTCGAGATATCGCCATTAAGGTGGACCAGGGGTGACTCTAGAATGTGTTTGTACGATATGGGTATCAACTGAAAGGTGGTAATGAATATTTCAAAAATGAATGGGCTTTAGTTCTATAGGTGAACGCCTTTTCGAGAAATCGCCATAAAGGTGGACAAGGGGTGACTCTAGAATATGTTTGTACGATATGGGTATCAAATGAAAGCTGTTAATGAGTATTTTGAAAAGGAGTGATCCTTAGTTCCATAGGTGGACGCCGTTTCGAGATATCGCCATACAGGTGGACCAGGGGTGTCTCTAGAATGTGTTTGTACGATATGGGAATCAAATGAAAGGCATTACTGAGCATTTTAAGAGGGAGTGGGCATTAGGTCTATAGGTGGACGCCTTTTCGAGGATATCGCCATTAGGGTGGGCCAGGGGTGACTCTAGAATGTTTGTACGATATGGGTATCAAACGAAAAGTGTTACTGAGCATTTTAAGAGGGAGTGGGCATTAGGTCTATAGGTGGACGCCTTTTCGAAATGTCGCCATTAGGGTGGGCCAGGGGTGACTCTAGAATGTGTTTGTATGATATGGGTATCAAATGCAAGATGGTAATGAGTATTTTAAAAGGGAGTAATCCTTAGTTCTATAGGTGGACGCCTTTTCGAGATATCGCCATAAAGGTGGACCAAGGGTGACTCTAGAATGTTTGTACGATATGGGTATCAAACGAAAGGTGTTACTGAGCATTTTAAGAGGGAGTGGGCATTAGGTCTATAGGTGGACGCCTTTTCGAGATATCGCCATTAGGGTGGGCGAGGGGTGACTCTAGAATGTGTTTGTTTGATATGGATATCAAATTAAAGGTATTAATGAGGGTTTTAAAAGCGAGTGGCCCTTAGATGTATATGTGAAGGCGTTCTCGCGATATCGACCAAAATGTGGACCAGGTGATCCAGAAAATAATCTGTCGGATACTGCTAATTTATTTATATATGCAGTACCACTAACAGTATTCCCTGCCAAGATTCCAAGGCTGTTGATTTCGCCTTGTAGAACTTTTTTCATTTTCATCTACTTAATATGGTAGGTGTCACACCCATTTTACAAAGTTTTTTCCAAAGTTATATTTTGCGTCAATAAGCCAATCCAGTTACAATGTTTCATCCCTTTTTTCGTATTTGGTATAGAATTATGGCATTTTTTTTTCATTTTTCGTAATTTTCGATATCGATAAAGTGGGCGTGGTTATGGTCGGATTTCGGGCCATTTTTTTTACGAAGATAAAGTGAGTTCAGATAAGTACGTTGGCTAAGTTTAGTAAAGATATATCGGTTTTTGCTCAAGTTATTGTGTTAACGGCCGAGCGGAAGGACAGACGGTGGACTGTGTATAAAAACTGGGCGTGGCTTCCACCGATTTTGCCCATTTTCACAGAGAACAGTTACCCGTCATAGAATCTATGTCCCCTACCAAATTTGAGAAGGATTGGTAAATTGTTGTTCGACTTATGACATTAAAAGTATTCTAGACAAACTAAATGAAAATGGGCGGAGCCACGCCCATTTTGAAATTTTCTTTTACTTTTGTATTTTGTTGCATCATATCAATTACTGGAGTTGAATTTTGACTTAATTTACTTATATACAGTAAAGATATTAAATTTTTTGTTAAAATTTGAATTTAAAAAAAATTTTTTTTAAAAAAGTGGGCGTGTTCTTCATCCAATTTTGCTAATTTTTTTAAGCACATATATAGTAATATTAGTAACGTTCCTGCCAATTTCATCATGATATCTTCAACGACTGCCAAATTACAGCTTGCAAAACTTTTATATTACCTTCTTGTAAAAGTGGGCGGTGCCACGCCCATTTGTCCAAAATCTTACTAATTTTCTATTCTGCGTCATAACGTCAACCCATCTACCAAGTTTCATCGCTTTAACCGCCTTTGGCAATGAATTGTCGCATTTTTTCCGTTTTTCGAAATTTTCGATATCGAAAAAGTGGGCGTGGTTATAGTCCGATATCGTTCATTTTAAATAGCGATCTGAGATGAGTGCCCAGGAATCTACATACCAAATTTCATCAAGATACCTCAAAATTTACTCAAGTTATCGTGTTAACGGACAGACCGGACGGACGGACGGACGGACATGGCTCAATCAAATTTTTTTTCGATACTGATGATTTTAATATATAGAAGTCTATATCTATCTCGATTCCTTTATACCTGTACAACCAACCGTTATCCAATCAAAGTTAATATACTCTGTGAGCTCTGCTCAACTGAGTATAAAAACAAAGAATGTGTTAAATAAAGACTTATGTATTTACGTGTAAGTGAAATTTGCCACAAAAAATTGGCCGGTCAAAAATTAATTCTATTTAAGATATTTTGGTACGCTACAAATTATTTTGGAACAATTTTTTATGATTTTGGTAGAGGCTATTATAGGTAAGTGGCAACAATTGGAAACCATGTTTTAATCATTCACCGTGTAGCGCGTTTGCTTATGTAGGTTTGTGTCTTAGAGCACTTACATAATTTGTCCAAAGATGGCGCGCTTTTGTGCAAGAAAGTAAATATCCATATTTGGAGAGATTGTTGGATTTACAAAAAACTTTCTCTATTAATTATAAACAAATAGAGTAATATTTGTTAACAAAAGCAAAAACTGCGGCTGATCTATACGAATCGATTCATATCACCTTTATATGATTTTACGTATGCTAACTATGCGAAACCGCCTGTCAATTGTTTTTGTGGAAATTTTGTTAGCGTATGAATATATAGATTTTTATAAAAATATCGAAAATAATGAAGGTCGAAGCAAAACTTAGAAAAACCTGGAAAAATCTGAGTGATGATGAATTTTGTAGATGAGTGTAGATATGTCTGTGTGTTTGTATGAAAAATTTTAAGGTCACTTTATCTTACTTAAAAAGTTGTCTTAAATCAAAAGTCCCTAAAGGAGAAGAGAAAGACCCACCGATAAAGATAGGGAAATTATCATGATATTGATCTGAATTGATTTAGCCATAGTGGGTATATGTTTATTACTTTCTGATTAGAACTGTGTTGAAACCGACCGGATAGGACCACTATGGCAAATGCTCCTTGGCGGGCACAAATGACTCGGGCGCGGATAACGATGATAGTGTGCTGTCAGGGCGCTCGATAAAGGTGCGGCATAGTAGCCCGGACAAAGAACTAATGTTAGTTCAATGCTCCAATGAGACCATCTAGAGATTTTCAACTACTGCACATAATTATTTGCAGATCAAGCTTTGAAATGCATGAACCGCTTCGTAGCCTATTACAATATTTCAATAAACACTGTAAAAACTTATACTCTTGCGACTTACCACCTTACTTACCACCTTAAACACGTAGGTAAAATCGAATGGGTTCCGACCCCCTATAACTCTGTAATCAATATCTTTTTAACTTCTGTATACTTTATGAATTTGAGGTTGTTTAGCGTTTAAATAAATGATGTGGCCTGACATATAAAAGCTGCAACTAAATTTAAAACCTATTTTATTTTGATTTTGACCACGCGCCTATATCTTTCAGTTAAGTGTTTACTTTTTGGTCTGTATAATTGTTTGATTCGTTGACCGGTAAATAAATAGATGTGTGTATATAATGCGCTGCATCTATTATATTTTATTCTATGTATTGTGTTCTTGTAATTATATAATTTTATTGTAATTGAGGGGATGTGTGGAATAACGGTATAACTCAAGAATCAACCTTTTGAGAAAAGTGAAAAAAACTTAACAATGCACGTAAAAATAAATTTGTAATAATCCTACTTGGTAGGATTTAAAATAGTATGATTCTTTGATAGGAAAAAGTAACAAATTTTATATATACATTATTTTATTAGAAAATGGATGATTTCTTTTTTTTGAGTTATACCGTTATTCCATAGATCGAATATCAAATATTTTGATTCAGATACTTTATTAAACAAAATAGTAGATACATTAATAACCATTGTTAAATACATTATATTCTATTATTTGGATGTGCTTATAACTATTTGTTATTTCCGTTTGTTATTTTTGGCAATTTTTTTTACTACTTCTATCATTTTTAAACTTTTTCTATTTTTAAAAATGGAGTTCTCTGTCTGCTTAGTCGTTTTTGATACCACTTCAATTATTTTATTTTTCAGTTCTTTCTGGTCTACGACATTGAATATATTTTCATACCATTTCGATGCTTCACTACTGCAAAATTTTATTAGAGTTATACCGTTTTTCCATAAATGAAGCTAATATCCTTGCTAAATATCACTATTATTTTCTAAGATTAATATGGTATGTGTATGTAATCGTGCTCTTTTTATTTAGTTGATTTATGGAAAACGGTGTAACTCAACTTATACCATTATTCCACACATCCCCTCAATTACTTAGTTATCTTTGTTATTTTTAATTCTTAATGTTATTTTAAATTGTTACCTATCTGTTAGGACTGTGTCCTAAATAAATAGAACAGGAACAACGAGGTAGGGAACTTAAGAGAACCCTCTCAAAATATCGGGCAGCATTAAGAATTATGCAGCGCATGGGCCCAGTGGTTAACCCAACCAACGATGAGAACGATCGCTTGGCATGGGCCCGTGAGACAGTGGATGAATGATAGTTCACGGACGAAAACTTTACTGCGAGCAACCCTCAATTTTGCACCGCATCGCAGAGGAAGAAGCCCCGAGAGGCAAGAGGCAGCAATGGGGTGAACCTGACAAGCCTGCTTTTAAGAGGCAGAAGGGGGAGGGTAAACGCCCCAGTCCAAGAACCATTACGCGAACTAGCAGGAATGCCGGGAACCAAACCTCAAAATCTGCAAAGCGGATCGAAGAGGAAAATATATGTACCGGAAAGCCATGTACCTCAAAAGTTGTAATACAGGAAGAGGAAGGCAATAATGGCTTGCGAAGCAAAGACACAAATGTTAATAAAGCTAAAGGGAGATAACAATCAGATGCCAGCTTACTCGATGATACTAAAGGGAGCTAACGCTGAGACTCCGGTTTTCCGCGAGTCCCAGACTACTAGATTGCAGCATCCCCAATAAGCAGATGTCAACCGAAAAGTGGATATCCGTAGAAGGGGAGCTGAGCAGCATCATGATCAAAGTGATGCATAATGAACCAAACAGGCCGCTACCAGCCTTCGAAACAGCTGGACGACACAATGGGGTTGAACTGAAGACCTGCACCAATAACGCGGCTTTAAAATGGATGCAGAGAGTTGTTCCAGACCTTCAAAAACAGGAAGGCCCATGGTTGAAGTTGGTGGATAGAGCACTGATCCCCAAGATACCAAGGGCCAAGGTTTGGATAACCCGAGTGGTGATAATAATAGAACCCATGCATATCACACGGAGTTCAATAAAACGGCTTCGTGTAGATTATACAATCAATACCACGCAGTCAAATCTTGCGTTAAGTTTAGAAATTTATCAATACCAGACCGAATCGAATTTTTGAAAGAAAATAGTTACTGCGAAAACTGTTTACCAACGTCACACCCCAAGAGCGAATGTAAATGTAGTTTCTCGTGCGTATATTGTCAAAACCGTCATCATTCGTTACTGCATTTGCAGCCCAAACCCCAACAATCACAATAATAATGGTAATAATAATAGAACCCATGAATATCACACGGAGCTCAATAAAACGGCTTCGTGTAGATTATGCAATCAATACCACGCAGTCAAATCTTGCGTTAGGTTTAGAAATTTATCGACACCAGACCAAATAAAATTTTTGAGAGAAAATAGTTACTGCGAAAACTGATTGTCAACGTCACACCCCTAGAACGGATGTAAAATGTAAAATCCTACCAAACACAACGACAAAGCTTCGATAACCTTCGGTGACAAATCTTTATCCGATTCGAAGAAATGAGCCAGCGGCTTTTGCCGACAATTTATAAAGCATTCTTCTGTAGACAAAGCCAGACGTCGTGCTAACAGACGAGCCCATAAACAAAAACACGACGTCCCACCCATTACCATCACCCCCACGGAGGTTGAAGCAGCAATCCGCAAGGCCAGGCCCTCCAAGTCGATTGGCCCCGACGGAATTGCCATGCCAATGTTTAAACACCTTGGCGATGATGGAATAAAATATCCAACACATGTTTTCAACCTGTCACTGGAATCCTTTGTCATTCCCGAAAAATGGAAAATGGCAAAGATAATCCCGATCCTAAAGCCTGGCAAACCTGCCAGCGAAGCCGAGTCTTATCGACCGATATCACTCCTTTCGTCAGTAGCGAGGACATTGGAAACCGTTTTGCTCCCTAATTTTACGGCAAACCTTCGCCTCGCAACGCACCAACATGGCTTCCGTAATATGCACAGCACCACCACCGTGCTCGATGCCATTAACACTCAGATTAATTACGGCTTCAATTAGCAAAACCACATCATAGAACGGTGATCGTGGCACTAGACCTGTCAAAAGCTTTTGACACATTCAACCACGGCACGCTACTCCAAGATATAGAAGGCTCACACCTCCATGCTTGTCTAAAGAGATGGACCGTCAATTACCTGAGTGGTCGGCAGTTGAATTTAGGAATGAAATTTCTAAACCTAGAAAAATTTAGCTGTGGGTCCACAAGTGGTGTTCTGTGCCCGATTCTGTTATTTTTTACATATCAAAACCCTCTTCCCCACCAGAAGAAGTTACAATTATTTCCTATGCTGACGACTGCACGATTATGGATACAGGACCTGGCCATTCAGTTGATGAAATAGTTTCTAAAATAAACAGCTATCTCCCTATATTTCCGTTTTTTTCACCTCGCGCAACTTCTCACTATCACCGACAAAATCCACGGCCACCCTGTTCACGACGTGGAAGGAACAGATATCGCAAATATTGGACGTACGCGTCGATGGTGTCACCCTACCGACTGTCAGTCACCCCAAGATCTTAGGGTAACGTTCGATAATACTCTAACCTTCAAGGCTCATGCCATCGAGGTTGTTTCTAAAGTGCAAAGTCTCAACAAAAAGAAAAGATAAAGAAACGTTGCTAACCACGTACAAAGCAATTGGCCTGGCGCTCATGAGTACGCGTAACCAGTTTGGTCGCCTGGTCCTAAAAATACACACTGGAAAAGGCTACAGGGCTGTCAAAATACTGCAACCACCGGATGTCTCCTTATGACTCCCGAACACCATCTACATAGTGAGGTCAAAGAGCTCAATATTAAAGAGAACAATGAAATGCTGAACAAACAGTTCTTGCTTAATTGTCACAAATCAGGACATCCTAGTAAACAACTGCTTTATTCAGCACCGTATCCACGGAAATTAAGGGAACATCTCCTAAAGTACTATGAGGAGACCAGGCACCTGCCAACAATGCCGTTTAATCCAGGCAAATATAAGCATGCCCTTAGCCAAATCCATACAGAATCGGTAAACGCCTTTGTCAGGACGCCCCCGGAGAACCCCGTTATTAATATGCAATATCCCACCCTTACAGAAGAAGAAAGCACACTACCAAGGGAAATACGAGTCACCCTGGCCCAACTTCATTCTGAAAACTGTAACAGGTTAAAGTCTTAATTGTCCAGAATCAACCCAGACATACGTAATTTATGTCCTACATGTAATGTGTCCCCACATGACACCAACCATCTTTTCAATTGTAATGTGGAACCTACGCCTCTAACACCCATCTCCCTATGGTCTGCCCCTGTTGAAACGGCCAGTTTCCTAGGACTCCCGTTAGAGGATTTCGATTACAATATGTGAGTGGTCGTGCCCATTGAGTAGGGCGAAGCGCTGTTAATACAACAACAACACCGAATGTAAAAGTAGTTCCTCGTGCGTATATTGTCAAAAGTGTCACCATTCGTTACTTCATTTGGTGCCCAAACCCCAACAATCACAACCAAATCCCAGAGCTCAAAATGCCCAAGCCGACACCCCTAGGAGAACGGACGACGGACGACGAACGGCACTCAATATCGAAAGCCGCCGCAAGAGCCACCTCCTCCCAACAGTCTCAGGACGAAAACCCGGTTTCTACACTCTTTTTGAGTAATCATGGAATCACCCTATTACCAACAGCAGTAGTATCAGTATACTTTGCTGCCGAATTTCATAAAATGCGTGCCCTAGTAGACCAAGGTTCACAAAAAACGTTTGTATCATCGCGTATACAAAAGCTTCTTGGTCTACCCACAAAAGAGTCTCTCCATCAGATATTTAGAATGGGTGGAACGGTTGTGAAAAATGTCAATAAAGTCTGCCAGATAACATTTTGTTCTGCAAACTTAACACAAATGATATACATACAAGCAATAATTTTGCCGAAACTAACTAAGTTCTTGCCCACAGTCAGAGTTTCAAGCATCGATCTCGAAGAACTGTCCCATTTACCGTTAGCCGATCCACAGTATTCGATACCATCGAAAATCGATGTGGTAATCGGCAGGGATATCACGCCGCAAATCCTCACCGAAGGGCTCCTACGGAATGTGAGTGGAACATTACTTGCCAAAACACAGTATTCGGATGGATATTAAGCGGCCGTGTAGCTGAAAAGGTATCAACCTTCAGCACTCATGTCAAGGAATGCACCTATGACCCCATCAATCAACTTTTGAGACAATTTTGGGAACAGGAAGAAGTTCACCAAACTCAACAACGATCAGCTGAGGACGAATGCTGCGAATCACTCTACCGGAAAACTACAGTTCGCGAAGAAAATGGACGCTTCAAAGTCAAAATGCCGTTCAAGATGGAATTTCCAGCAAATCTGGCACTCGGTCATTCACGACCCGCAGCACAACAACAATTCATCAGCATCGAACGAACCTTCGAAAGAAAACCCGAATTTAGAGACAAATATTTTCAAGTGCTTAATGAGTATTTAAGCATGGATCACATGGAACCCGCCCCAACAAGAAATAATTAGAAATAGTAAATATCTATCATTTATCTATCCCATCATGCTGTCATAAAACTCGGCAGCAAACCACAAAGGTGAGAGTCGTCTTCAACGTATCAAAAATTACACATTTTGGCAATTCGTTGAACGACGTTCTCCATATAGGCCCCATATTACAAAATGGCTTAATGCCCGTTATACTTAAATGGCAACTTTATAATTTTGCTTTTAACGGCAATATTGAGAAAATGTATCACCAAGAACTCATCCATGAAGAAGATAAAGACTTTCAGCGAATCGTTTTTCGAAAACACCCAACTGCCGATAGACGATTTTCGACTGAAAACAGTTATCTTTGGTGTATATTGCGCACCATATTTGGCAATTCGAACCCTATACCAACTCGCGCACGACTGTCAAGACAAATATCTGCTCGCTAAAAACATTTTATTGAATGAAACGTATGTTGGCGATATTTTGTCAGGCGGTCATAATACAAAGTTCACTTTGAACTCCAAGTATCAAGTTACCGAAACTTTAAAATCGGCTGGATTTCTGCGAAAAAGATGTCGGCAAATCACCCTGAAATTTTAGAACCCGTTCCCGACCTTGATTTGTTAGACGCTCCACAAAAACTCTTGGAATTCAGTGGAACGCGCTGACCGACACCTTCACCTATACGTATGACCCACAATCAGCAGCAAACACGACTACAAAGAGGCAGGTTTTTCAGCAGTTGCGAGACTGTTTGCCCCAGCAGGATGGCTATCGCCAATACCGATTCTTGCGAAAATGTTGCTGCAACAACTCTGGATGTAAGGAACGGATTGGGACGAAGACGCGAAGCCCGGGGCTCTCCAAAGATGGACTTCAATTTATGAAAATCTACCCCATATCAGAGAAATCAAGATCCCTGGGTGGGTACAGTATTCCCCCCAGCTGCATGGATTTTCAGATGCTTCGGAAAAAGCATTTTGTGCCTGTATATATTTACGGGTACAAACCCATGAAAATAGTTTTTCATCCCAAATTGTTAGCTGCTAAAAACAAAGTAGCACCCCTTCAAACCGTGATTTTTCCACAGTTGGAACTCTGGGGAGCAGTCTTACTCTCGAAATTAGTGAAACAGCTGCGAAGTGAGCTGGATTTACCCCAACACCAACTCGTTCTCTGGGGCGATTCTGCCATCGTAATTTCATGGTTAGAAAAACCACCAAACTAAAACCAAAACCTGGAAAACGTACCTCGTCAACAGGACATCGAATATTATTAAAAACGTTGACAACGCCAGTTGGAGACACGTTTCCAGCAAATATAACCCAGCGGATTTGGGCACTCCAGGCTACAAGCCTCGGGACTTAGTCGAATGTTCATTATGTTGGGAAGGACCTAATTGGCTTATCAGGCCATCAACTTCGTGGCCAAAGGACATATCTCATCGGCCAGCTCCCGCCGAACAACGACATATGGAGGTATTCCACACGAGATATACTCGAGCCTTTTTCATTGTTTTCTCGAGCCCTTAGAGTCGTGGCCTATATGTTGCGGTTTATCCGAAAAGCAAGGAAACTGAAAGTTCCATCCACGGTCAATCTCACCCACGCCGAAGTGAATGATACCAAAACCAAAATCATTATTCGCACTAAAAACAAATATGACGGAGACACGATAGAGCAGCTGCAAACGTTAGGACCGTTACATAAAAAGAACACCCTTCTGACATAAAACCCCATGCTAGATGACTCAGGAGTCATGCGAGTTTCCGGAAAATTTGCCTATGCCACATATAGCTTTAATGAGCGGCACCCAATTACCGTACCCGAAAACTCTCGTTTTTGCTCTCTTCTGTTGGACTTCCTCCATTCGCACCTGCTGCACGCCGAAAACAGCTAATGATCCGAATGGTACAGCAACAGCATTACATTCCACGTTTAAAGTAAACGGTAAAAAAGCTCATCTTCTACTACAAAATATGCACCATCGACAAACAGCAGATTAAAACGCAAATAATGGCAGCAGCATGGTCAATATATTCTCTACCCTTTCATACAACAGGAGTCGACTTTGCCGGACCACTTTTGATAAAAACTTTTCCTGACTCAATGGTTTAGCTATTCGTGAGAAATTCGGTACAAATCTCCTAAAGTATGAAAATAAACATATGCACTGTTGTACTTGCTTCGCAGTTTGTGGTTTCCTAAAATTCCTAATGGCTTCCACTTGTCTTTCACTGGGTAGGATTACCTTCTTACTTACTCTATACGCTAAGTACTCCAGCACTTGGTTTACATTTATCTAAATTCAATCTCAATCCAGCCTTTGCTAATAATTCTAGCACTCTCGGGTAAAATAACAAAATTATGTTCGAATACATCGCCTTTAAACAAAACTCTACATTTTATTGTGCCATACGTGTGCAACCGCCCGTTCCCTATACCCCGATACACTGTTGCTTGCCGTTTCTCCCCAACATCGAAAGGTACGCACGACTTCTGCACAAAACTAACCGGACTACCGGTGTCAAAAGGAACATTATATTTTATTGGATCAGTGCACTTATTTTTTAATTGGAAGGCACCACTCACCCAGTTTCTTGCAGTCAACTGTTCGACCACTCTGCGTACTAAACGATCCTCAAAATCCTCATGTTGTTGATCGACTACTGCCGCTGCTACTCCGCTCGTCTTCTTCTTCTCCGAGCATTGGGATCTTGTGTGGCCCACATCGTTGCAGACAAAACAAGCATGTGGATTACGTTGGGGCTTTGTGCAGGTGCTTTGGTAATGTCCGTAAGCAAAACAATTGTAACATCGCACCTGGTCCCATTTTGCTGCAGCTCCCGAGGTACTCTCTGTTTCCTTCTGTTTGCATTCCATAACTGCTGTGCTCACTGAAGGCAACTTAATATGTTTTTTTTTTTTTCATATCACTCCGTTAACATTTTGAGTTCGCTTATGGTAGTGTAAAGCATCGATGACTGTGCAGTCTTATCGTGGAGACCATCGATTATTATATCTATCAGCTCTATTTCTGGAATGCTTGTGCGACTGGCAATAAGCTGCATCTCGATAACGTATTGTCGAGGAGTCTCATTAATTTTAAATGGGCTTGCCCTTAGTTGTGCAAAAACATCTTGCATGGAGAATGCACGCTCGTACTCTTGCACTACTGCCGCCTTAAACTCACTGAATGTGCGCGTTGTTATAATCGACGCGAAACGCTTTGCTTGCCCGGCCATCAGGTGCCATCCCGCCAAAAGCTTTTCTCGTTCAGCATAGCTGAATGCCTCGAACACATTTTCCAGATCGCCAATGCACTTCCACACATCTTGCAGCTCGGAGCCATCAAACTTATTCACCATAGCATCCAGCACGGCCAAATCCATGCGCTTATCACTACTTGAGCTGAACTCCCGTTGTAGTAAATTCAGTTCCTGTCATTTTCGATCAATTGCTAGCAGACGATCCAAGAGTTCTTCTTCTTGCTGTGCTTCCAACAAACATTGACGAGTTGCATCCATTGATATTTCCGGCACAAATGTTTGCTGTTGAATTTCACCTAGAGGCTGTTGTGGGGCTTCTGTAGTGAGTAACGCACTTGGCTGCTGTGGCGCATCTGACTGCTGTTGTATAGTTGCGTCCTGTGCAACACCTGGCTGCTGTGGCGCATCCGACTGCGGTTGTATAGTTGCTTCCTGTGCTACACCTGGCTGCTGCATTGCGTCTGTCTGCTGTAACTGCTTTGATTGTTGCTGCTGTATCGAAGCACCTTTTTGCTCCTCTTCATAAAGTAAACGCAATTGCACCACCGTTGCTTCACTGTCGAACTGAACACTCATTTCTTTGAGTGCAGCTATTAATTGATTCCGTGTCATACGTATCGTCATTTTATCTTAAATAATATCTGGAACAATCTTTTAATTGCGTCGGATTGAACCCCACACCTGAACTGTAATAACTCAGTAGGATGCCGGTTGTTTTCTTAGATTTATTAATTTTCCACGTGAAACACGTCTTGTCAATCCAATATCAAAAAAAAAAAAAAGACCGGAAATACAAGGTCTGTCACTTGACAGTGGCAGTAATTGTGAAGAGGCCGAGGTTGCCAACAGGGTTGAGGCTGCAACTGGCCGGGAACTATTACACTTTAGTCGTTTCTTTTCTTCGCTTGTGGCTTACCATGTTTAGAAAGACAGATTATAGAAAATATGTAAAATTATTTCCATACAACGAATCCAGGCGTGTAAAGTAGACAGTCCTTATTAATAAGAATCTTCATTTTCAGGCCTAGCAATCACTTTAGTCAAATCGTTAATTTGTCCCATAGTACAAATATTTTGCTTTCGTTAAATCCAAGTCAATAAATACGCTCAATGCTTCTTCATCCGTAAACATTTTTGTCTGCCTTGCGCCTTCTATGAGACGCGAGAATAAGGTCTTATTTTCGCGGTCAGCAAACCTTAATGTTTCCACAAGTTTAGCTTCCGTTCCTTCCCCTATCGAACGTAACCTTTGCAGATATGCATATAGACGTGTTCAAATCCATATTAATTAAGTAGCATTGTATTTTTTGTTCTTTTACTGGATTCTGAAAAATCTGAATAAGATAGGCACGGTCTCCCACGTTTTCCAGAAGAAGTAGATGGTGTGGAGTCGGTTGTAGCGTCTTCAGATTTTGGTATAGTTACTGAATTTTCTAATTCTATCCAATTACTGTTTTTCATTAAAAGTTTATCCTTTTTCCGTGAAGCTTCTGCCCATCGTTTATTAAAAGTATGAATAATATGTCTTTGAAAATCACTGAGGATGAAACATAAGTTGTCTTCTGATACATGATAATTGTCTTTTAAAACTGTTGATAATGCCTCCAGTGATTTTCCTCCTTCGATATACGAAAGTATTATTTCAAGTTTAAAGCACTTGAAAGTAGACATTTCGAAGGGACAACAAAACACGTAGTTATTTGTATTCGTAACAATTACACTTCTGCTAATTCACTAACATTTTGTTCTGTTTATATACTAATATGAAATATGAGGGTAGTGCGTTGAAACAAAGGAGATTTTGGAAATTCGTTAGTTTCCTGCCTAAGGTGTACATTCATAAGTACTCCTTCAACAAAGTTTCGAATTGTAGGTATATTATGCAAAACTGCACTTAATGCTTTACTTTTTTATTGTTTAAAATAGGATTCAACGCTCAATGTCACACGGGAGGACTGGAATTTTTATTGATAAAAAATAGGTATTTTACATGGTAATAATATATTTCCGCTCACTAAAATTGAAAAATTTAGGTAAAACTGCATTTAGTGTGTTTGTTATGATGTTTGAAAAGATAATGCTTTACTTTTTTTTTTATTGTTTAAAGCTGTATGCAACGCTCACGGTCACTCGAGAAAACTGGGATTTTTATTGAGCGCTGTTCTCTGGTGTGCAACTTGTTTATTAATATTTTCACACGCAACATGAGTGCAAAAGAGATAAACTTCCTAACAACAATGAAAAATTACAAAACTTACCGCAAATTTCTGATGTACACAGCAACAATTAAAAGCACCAATAGATAGCGAGCGGTTTTCCATTTTCTGACTTTTATCACATTTTTAATAGTTACTCCGAAAATCGCAAATTTCCGCAGATTTTTTTATTTGATTATGTTTGTGGATAGCTAGACTATAAATCAACATAAAATGTGAAGCGTGGGTAAACGTGGGCAACTGTCAAAAGTCTCGATGAACTTTACAAAAAATTTTTTTCACCATATTTTATTTTGCAACTATTTTAAGGTAAACATACACATAATATTAAAAACATATTAGTTGTTTCATAGTCTTCAAAAAACGAGGTTTCCAGAAATATATAATACATCCTACCTTTTACTGTAACGTATAACATTAAAATCAATTTGAAGGTGATGAAGGACGTCCGTCAAAACTTAAAGTTTGTGATATTGTAAAAAAATCATTTCATATAATATGTATAATTTTTCGATGTTAGAGTCTAGTTTGGTCCTTATACTATTGAGTGAAATAAAAAAAGCATACCAGTAGCGACATCGAAAAAACCATTTTTAATCTGCAATTGTTCTACGATTTTCCATAGTGCGCCGTCGCGCATTTCTGAAGTTATTTATATTTCTTTATAATAATATATTTAAAAAAAAAGTTAGATAAAAGAGAAACTTGGTCATTTGAAAATTAAAGGTCCAAACTAATACACAGTCAAAGATGTAAAAAGTCCAGTGGATATGAAAATTCTTTTAACCGATGACATTCCGGTTTTTCAAAGACCTCGAAGAATGTCATATGACAGCCAGAGTACAGTAGATAAACAAGTTTCTTATTGGTTACATGAAGGCATAATTCAACCAAGTGCATCTTTTTACGCGTCACCGATTGTATTAGTAAATAAAACAGATGGAAGTAAAAGATTACGTTGTGATTTTCGCAAGTTAAATAAGAAAATTGTCAAAGATAAATTTCCGATGACATTTGTGGACGACGTTATTGATAGACTACGAGGAGAAAATGTCTTTTCGACCTTGGATTTAAAGGACGTGTTCAATAACCAATCGACGCACCCTATAACTTCTACGCCCATCTTCAGCAGCAGCTATCCAATATATTTTGATATGATCTTGCCTTTGTGCTAACATATGGACACACTAGTTTAAATACATTAGGCGCATCTACATATGTCCTTTACATTGTCAGCATACTCGCTCATGCGGTGCAATGTACACACAACCGAACATTAAGATGAATATGCTAATTGCTAAGTGAAGTTGACAAACATACAAAACTACATTTCTTTTGTTTGCAATTATGTATAAAATATAGCCTTGAACTTGAATTCATTATTTGTATCACCTCATATTACGGTACAGCTGTCACGTCATACTAAATGGGTATGTAAGACTTGTTTTGTTATTATTAAGTGGATTCGCAAATGTAGAGTATCAGTGTGCAGAACATTTTTTCTATCGTTAGTAAAGTCAATTGTATAATCGCAGAAACTGCAATTCATCATATTTGTTATAAAGTCCATTTATTTCGTGTACATTTTTTTGGTCCTTCTAGCCGGATCAGACGAGTTTATATTTAATTAATTTGCTAATACGGGGTTGGCCTCGTTCTGTTCTGCAAAAACACGGTACTCGAGCTTAAAACCAAGTGAATCAATATGCAAAAATTAAAGGCTAAACGGGCCCTGTTGAAGGGAGCCCTAACGCGAATATCTACATTTGTGACGTCGACTGGTTTTGATCAGCCACTAGCAGATTGGGAGTGCCATTTGGAGCGCCTGGAAGAAGTGTGGGGCGAGTACAAAAGTATTGTAAGCACTAACAGAGAGGAGTGGTGACGAGGAGGATTTTATGGCAGAAATAGAGGCTGATTTGGAAAAGTTTGAGGAGCGCGTGCTTACTTTAAGAAGCAAATTAAGACTGCATATCACTGAAAAAACAAATGGGTCGGCAAATACAACAAGGCAAGATACCGCAGCTTCAACTATTTTGTCATAACAGACAGAGATCCTGAACAATTTGGCGAGACAAGTATCATCATCCAAGCTAAGCTTTCTGCCTAAATTGAAAATAGAACCATTCTCTGGTATTCTAATAATTTCATGACTCCTATGTCAGCGCAATTCACAACAACAGCTCGTATACATCCTGTCAAAAGTTTCAACTGCTTAACAGTTACTTAGTAGAACCGGCAAACGACGTTATTCAACATATTCCAGAATCAAATTAAAATTATCCAGAAGCCCGGAGCAAACTTTATTCACGCTACAACAATTTGGGTGTCATTGCCAAAGCACACATAACAAGATTCATAAGCTTGTCGCCTTTGAGCAGTCAATCAGTTAATAACTTGAGAAAACTATACGATAATGCAGATGAGGTTGTGAGAAGGCTGCGTGCCTTGGTAGAAGATGCAGAGAAACGCGATATTTGGCTCATCAATATTCTTTTATCAAAATTTGATTCGACTACAATTTAAGAATGGGCTAAGTTTAACAAATCCAATATTGATTTTCCTTGATTAAATGAATTTCTAAAGTTCCTAGATACTACGTGTTTGGCGTTAGAATCTGCTACAACAACGCCTACAGTTAATGCACATAATCGTATTATGGAAGTAAAGGCGCATCAAATAACGGTTGACGTTCAAGCGCGATGCATAAAGTGCAATGCCTCGCACGAAGTGTCACAAGGCAGTGCATTCTTAAGCATGAATGTTAGAGAAAGGCGAGAATTCGTTGGGCATAAACGTGTTTGTTATGAATGCTTCAAGGTGGGCCATATATCCAACAATTGTCGTTCAAAGTTTTCGTGTCGGACTTGTCGTAAGCGTCATACAGTCTTTTACATGAGGAAAGCAACTTAATTCAGTCAAAGCAGGAAGTGGAGGCAAAAGCTGTGAACATCTACAACTACTAAAATATGCCGGTGCTTAGACCTGATCGTCTCAAGGGGGCCGAAATGGTCAATGTGTAGGGTGTCCCACGGCTCTGGCTTCTTCGGAATACTATACAAACATCGCTCGTTATTTCGGGATAGCCCCGAATAATAAATGCACTTCATACAATTTGCAAGGAAACTCTTAATATTCGCTTTTATTCCCGGGAACCAATAGTGCTTCCTGATCTGGTCATAACATTTATGGACCGCTAAGTAGCCATATGTTTCGTGGAATAGTCTAATCACATTATCTTTCATTTCTCTGGACACGTAAAGCTGTCTCCCCTCATCCTCTATACGGAATACCAGTTCGTTCTCCATCTCAAAACCTGGTACCTCGGCATCTTCCAACCTCTTTTTCAACTTTCTTATTTCTGGATCTCTCATCTGTGCGATTTGTATATTTACATCTACTTCGTTTTCTTCCACGACAGCCACACACGTTGACCGACTCAGCGCGTCCACGTGTGTCATCTGCTCCCCCGACCTATGTCTAATTGAAAAATCAAATTCGGTCAACACTAACGACTATCGAGCAATCCTTGGATTAATTTGCTTCTTCATCAGAGCCAACACTAACGAATTACAATCGGTCACAGTGGTGAATGGAATTCCATGGACAAAAACTATAAATCGCTCAAGGGCTCTAACAATCGCCAATGTTTCCAGTTCGAAACTATGGTAGCGTGCCTCGGCTCCCGTGGTTGTTTATGAAAAGTATGCTATCGGATGGAACTTGTGATCATCCTGCTTCTGCAACAGAACAGCCCCATAGCCATAGGCACTGGCATCTGTATGTTGCTCAGTCTCTCGGCTGGGATCAAATATGCTCAGAACGGGCGGTTCCGTTAATCGTTTCTTTAGTGTCTGAAAAGCTTCTTCGCACTCAGCCGTCCATCCAAATCTGACATTTTCCCCCAGCAACTGTCTCAATGGTTTGGCTATTCGTGAGAAATTCGGTACAAATCTCCTAAAGTATGAAAATAACCCTATGCACTGTTGTACTTGCTTCGCAGTTTGTGGTTTCCTGAAATTCCTAATGGCTTCCACTTGTCTTTCACTGGGTAGGATTCCCTTCTTATTTACTCTATACGCTAAGTACTCCAGCTCTTGGTATGCGAATTTACATTTATCTAAATTCAATCTCAATCCAGCCTTTGCTAATATTCTCGCACTCGCCCTAATACAGCACCATGCTTCTGCATGTTCTCTGTGGCCACTAGAATATCGTCCAAGTAAACCACGACTTCACGACGACTAATAAATGGTTGAAGCTCTTGGTTAAGTAGCCGCTGAAAAACAGCCGGGGCGTTAGTTAGCCCAAAAGGCATGAAATTGTATTCATAATGGCCCATCGGTGTCACAAAAGCGGTTAACGGAATCGAATTTGCATACATTGGAACCTGGTGAAATCCATTTCGCAAATCTAATGTACTAAAATAGCTCTTACCGGCCAAATATGCCAAACAATCATCAATTAGTGGTAAAGGAAACCGATCTTTTATTGTTATTTTGTTCAATTCGCGATAGTCCACACACATACGCAACTTCCCATCTCTCTTCCTAACTAAAACTGCTTCTTCTTTATACTCCTGCAAAAGTACTTTCTTTATAATGTCGCGATCTGCCTCTGCCAATTGGTCACTTATATCATACGCCTCCACTGAGTCGTTCCCCCTCGCCCGTATCACGTTTTCCCCAATCAAGGCAACCTCAATTTGTTTTATTTCCGACCGACTTTTCCTACTGGGTGCAGCCCTTACCAATTCCGTGTCCGAGTTTTTGAAAATTGTTAACAACTTAAGTGGACTGATTTTTTCTTCTGGGAAATCATTTATTTCCATTTTATTACGTAACGACATTAATTCATTTCTATTATATTTCAATGCAGTAGTTTTACCCATTCGGCATAGAAAATCCCGTCCGATCAGCAATGGCAGAATAGCTTGATCATCGGGTAAAATAAAAAAAATTATGTTCGAATACACCGCCTTTAAACAAGACTCTACATTTTATTGTGCCATACGTGTGCAACCGTCCGTTCCCCATACCCCGATACACTGTTGCTTGCCGTTTCTCCCCAACATCGAAAGGTACGCACGACTTCTGCAAAAAACTAACCGGACTACCGGTGTCAAAAAGAACATTATATTTTATTGGATCAGTGCATTTATTTTTTAATTGGAAGGCAACACTCACCCAGTTTCTTGCAGTCAACTGTTCGACCACTCTGCGTACTAAACGATCCTCAAAATCCTCATGTTGTTGATCGACTACTGCCGCTGCCACTCCGCTGGTCTTCTTATTCTTCGGGCATTGGGATCTTGTGTGGCCCACTTCGTTGCAGACAAAACAAGCATCTGGATTACGTTGGGGCTTTGTGCAGGTGCTTTGGTAATGTCCGTAAGCAAAACAATTGTAACATCGCACCTGGTCCAATTTTGCTGGAGCTCCCGAGGTACTCTCTGCTTCCTTCTGTTTGCATCCCATAACTGCTGTGCTCACTGAAGACAACTTAATACGTTTTTTCTTTTAATATCGCTACACTAACATTTTGAGTTCGCTTATGGTGGTTTAGAGCATCGATGACTGTGCAGTCTTATCGTGGAGGCCATCGATTATTATACCTTTCAGCTCTATTTCTGGAATGCTTGTGCGACTGGCAATAAGCTGCATCGCGATAACGTATTGTCGAGGAGTCTCATTAATTTTAAATGGGCGTGCCTTTAGTTGTGCAAAACATCTTGCATGGAGAATGCTCGCTCGTACTCTTGCACTACTGCCGCCTTAAACTCACTGTATGTGAGCGTTGTTATAATCGACGCGAAACGCTTTGCTTGCCCGGTATCAGGTACCGTGCCGCCACAAGCTTGTGTCATTCAGCATAGTTGAATGCCTCAAACACATTTTCCAGATCGCCAATCCACTTCCACACATCTTGCAGCTCGGAGCCATCAAACTTATTCACCATAGCATCCAGCACGGCCAAATCCATGCGCTTATCACTACTTGAGCTGAACTCCCGTTGTAGTACATTCAGTTCCTGTCGTTTTCGAGCAATTGCTAGCGGACGACACAAGAGTTCTTCTTCTTGCTGTGCTTCCAACAAACATTGACGAGTTGCATCCATTGATATTTCCGGCACAATTGTTTGCTGTTGAGTTTCACCTAGAGGCTGTTGTGGGGCTTCTGAAGTGAGTAACGCACTTGGCTGCTGTGGCGCATCTGACTGCTCTTGTATAGTTGCATCCTGTGCTACACCTGGCTACTGTGGCGCATCTGACTGCTGTTGTATAGTTGCATCCTGTGCTACACCTGGCTGCTGCATTGCGTCTGTCTGCTGTAACTGTTGTGATTGTTGCTGCTGTAACGAAGCACCTTTTTGCTCCTCTTCATAAAGTGCATGCAATTGCACCACCGTTGCTTCACTGTCGAACTGAACACTCATTTCTTTGAGTGCAGCTATTAATTGATTCCGCGTCATACGCATCGTCATTTTATCTTAAATAATATCTGGAACAATCTTTTAATTGCGTCAGATTGAACCCCACACCTGAACTGTAATAACTCAGTAGGATGCCGGTTGTTTTCTTAGATTTATTAATTTTCCACGTAAAACACGTCTTGTCAATCCAATATCAAAAAACAAAAAACAGACCGGAAATACAGGATCTGTCACTTGACAGTGACAGTAATTGTGAAGAAGCCGAGGTTGACACCAGGGTTGAGGCTGCAACTGGCCGGGAACTATTACACTTTAGTCGTTTCTTTTCTTCGATTTTGGCTTACCATGTTTGGAAAGACAGTTTATAGAAAATATGTATAATTATTTCCATACAACGAATCCAGGCGTGTAAAGTAGACAGTCCATATTAATAAGAATCTTCATTTTCAGGCCTAGCAATCACTTAAGTCAAATCGTTCATTTGTCCCGTAGTACAAATATTTTGCTTTCGTTAAATCCAAGTCAATAAATACGCTCAATGCTTCTTCATCCGTAAAAATTTTTGTCTGCCTTGCGTCTTTTATGAGACGCGAGAATAAGGTCTTATTTTCGCTCTCAGCCAAGCTTAATGTTTCCACAAGTTTAGTTTCTGTTCCTTCCCCTATCGAACGTAACCCTTGAAGATATGCATATATACGTGTTCAAATCCATATTAATTAAGTAGCATTGTATTTTTTCTTCTTTTACTGGATTCTGAAAAATCTGGATAAGATAGGCACGGTCTCCCACGTTTTCCAGAAGAAGTAGATGGTGTGGAGTCGGTTGTAACGTCTTCAGATTTTGGTAAAGTTACTGAATTTTCTACGTCTAATCAATTGCTGTTTTTCATTAAAAATTTATCCTTTTTCCGTGAAGCTTCTGCCCATCGTTTATTAATAGTATGAATAATATGTCTTTGAAAATCACTGAGGATGAAACATAAGTTGTCCTCAGATACATGATAATTGTCTTTTAAAACTGTTGATAATGCCTCCAGTGATTTTCCTCCTTCGATATACGAAAGTATTATTTCAAGTTTAAAGCACTTGAAAGTAGACATTTCGAAGGGACAACAAAACACGTAGTTATTTGTATTCGTAACAATTACACTTCTGCTAATTCACTAATATTTTGTTCTGTTTATATACTAATATGAAATATCAGGGTAGTGCGTTGAAATAAAGGATATTTTGGAAATTCGTTAGTTTCCTGCCTAAGGTGTACATTCATAAGTACTCCTTCAACAAAGTTTCGAATTGTAGGTATATTATGCAAAAGTGCACTTAATGCTTTACTTTTTTATTGCTTAAAATAGGATTCAACGCTCAATGTCACACGGGAGAAAAATAAAATGATAAAAAATAGGTATTTTACTTAGTAATAATATATTTCCGCCCACTGAAATTGGAAAACTTTAGGTAAAGCTGCATTTAGTGTGTTTGTTGTGATGTTTGAAAAGATAATGCTTTACTTTTTTTTATTGTTTAAAGCTGTATGCAACCCTAACGGTCAGTCGAGAAAACTGGGATTTTTATTGAGCGCTGTTCTCTGGTGCGCAACTTGTTCATTAATATTTTCACACGCAACATGAATGCAAAAGAGATAAACTTCTTAATAACAATGAAAAATTACAAAACTTACCGCAAATTTTTGATGTACACAGCAACATTTAAAATACAAATAGGTAGCGAGCGGTTTTCCATTTTCTGACTTTTGTCACATTTTTAATAGTTACTCCGAAAATCGCAAATTAAATAATAAAAGAGAAACTTGTTTATTTCAAAATTAAAGGTCCAATCTAATACACAGTGAAAGATATTAAAAGTCCAGTGGATATGAAAATTCTTTTAACCGATAACATTCCGGTTTTTCAAAGACCTCGAAGAATGTCATATGACAGCCAGAGTACAGTAGATAAACAAGTTTCTTATTGGTTACATGAAGGCATAATTCAACCGAGAGCATCTATTTACGCGTCACCGATTGTATTTGTAAATACAACAGATGGAAGTAAAAGATTATGTTGTGATTTTCGCAAGTTAAATAAGAAAATTGTCAAAGATAAATTTCCGATGACATTTATGAACGAAGTTATTGATAGAATACGAGGAGCAAATGTTTTTTCGACCTTGGATTTAAAGGACGTGTTTAATAACCAATCGACACACCCCATAACTTCTACGCCCATCTTCAGCAGCAGCAATCCAATATATTTTGTTATGATCTTGACTTTGTGCTAACATATGGACACACTAGTTTAAATACTGTAACGATTTTACTTGCAAATCCTCTTATTTGCAATCCTTTGCTAAGTTCGAATCACTAAACTGATGAATAAATAACTCCAGTTTGTAATAACGCAAAATGGCCTTTATTAAAGTACTTCACAATACCACTCAAACTGTGTAACGAATAGCTTGCTTAATAACCAAACTGATTGATAGCTCAAATGAAACTCTACTATTCAAAATAATACTGCTCTTGCTCGCTAGATAGCGTCTTAGTCGAAACTGCTTGACAACTCAAATCAAACTGAATTTCAGTGCCTCTATAATTGCCGCCTTTTATACTCTTTGATTTCAACCTTCGCATCTTCTAGGCGCTTCCAGAATCTACTAGTCCAGCAGCTCTCAAACTTCTCAGCTGTAACTACAATTGCACAATTTTATAGTTTTTCTCATTGCATACTTATAGGAGTATCTCAGATATATGCATGTGCTTGCGCATTGACTCTCCGCTGCTCGCATACGTACATGGTACATATGTGTAGACGCAATTATTGTTTCGTTTATGTAGATACATAATGATTGATCTATGGATGTGAATTCACGTCACTGCTTAGCATGGGCTTAGAGATAGCAGCACCCCTCTGCCAATATTCGTAACAATACATTAGGCGCATCTATGTACTTTACATTGTCAGCATACCCGCTCGTGCGGTGCAATGAACACACAACCGAACATTAATATGAATATGCTATTTGTTAAGTGAAGTTGACAAACATACAAAACTACATTTCTTTTGTTTGCAATTATGTATAAAATATAGCCTTGAACTTGAATTCATTATTTGTATCACCTCATATTACGGTACAGTTGTCACGTCATACTAAATGGGTATGTAAGACTTGTTTTGTTATTATTAAGTGGATTCGCAAATGTAGAGTATCAGTGTGCAGAACATTTTTTATATCGTTAGTAAAGTCAATTGTATAATCGCAGAAACTGCAATTCAGCATATTTGTTATAAAGTCCATTTATTTCGTGTACATTTTTTTGGTCCTTCTAGGCGGATCAGACGAGTTTATATTTAATTAATTTGCTAACACGGGGTTGGTCTCGTTCTGTTCTGCAAAAACACGGTACTCGAGCTTAAAACCAAGTGAATCAATATGCAAAAATTAAAGGCTAAACGGGCCCTGTTGTAGGGGGCCCTAACGCGAATATCTACAATTGTGACGTCGACTGGCTTTGATCAACCACTAGCAGATTGGGAGTGCCATTTGGAGCGCCTGGAAGAAGTGTGGGCGAGTACAAAAGTATTGTAAGCACTAACAGAGAGGAGTGGTGACGAGGAGGATTTTATGGCAGAAATAGAGGCTGATTTGGAAAATTTTGAGGAGCGCGTGCTTAGTTTAAGAAGCAAATAAAGACTGCATATCACTGAAAAAACAAATGGGTCGGCAAATACAGCTGCCGTTGTCGAGTCAACAAGGCAATATACCGCAGCTTCAACTGCTTTGTCATCACAGACAGAGATCCTGAACAATTTGGCGAGACAAGTATCATCATCCAAGCTAAGCTTTCTGCCTAAATTGAAAATAGAACCATTCTCTGGTATTCTAATAATTTCATGACTCCTATGTCAGCGCAATTCACAACAACAGCTCGTATACATCCTGTCAAAAGTTTCAACTGTTTAACAGTTACTTAGTAGAACCAGCATACGACGTTATTCAACATATTCCAGAATCAAATTAAAATTATCCAGAAGCCCGGAGCAAACTTTATTCACGCTACAACAATTTGGGTGTCATTGCCAAAGCACACATAACAAGATTCATAAGCTTGTCGCCTTTGAGCAGTTTCAGTTAGTAACTTGAGAAAACTATATGATAATGCAGATGAGGTTATGAGAGGGCTGCGTGCCTTGGGAGAAGATGCAGAGAAACGCGATATTTGGCTCATCAGTATCCTTTTATCAAAATTGGATTCGACTACAATTTAAGAATGGGCTAAGTTTAACAAATCCAATATTGATTTTCCTTGATTTAATGAATTTCTAAAGTTCCTAGATACTACGTGTTTGGCGTTAGAATCTTCTACAACAACACCTACAGTTAATGCACATAATCGTATTATGGAAGTAAAGGCGCATCAAACAACGGTTGACGTTCAAACGCGATGCATAAAGTTCAATGCCTCGCACGAATTATCACAATGCAGTGCATTGTTAAGCATGAATGTTAAAGAAAGTCGAGAATTCGTTGGGAATAAACTTGTTTGTTATAAATGCTTCAAGGTGTCGGACTTGTCGTAAGCGTCATACAGTCTTTTATATGAGGAAAGCAACTTAATTCAGTCAAAGCAGGAAGTGGAGGCAAAAGCTGTGAACATTAATTTCAACACGCTACCTGAAATTTATCACGCTTCTTCCGACGGCAGTGTGCAAAATTCCAGGTTTGCTATGGTAAGCAACAACAATGCCGGTTTCTGCTAGATAGTGGTGGCGAAAAAACCATTATCAGTGAAAGTTGAGTACGACCTCTGCGACGCCAGCATTCTCGTATACCAATATATGGGTTAAACAACACTACTACAGGTATTTCACATGGATGGGTATCGCTACACATCACATCTAATGTCGGTGGGGGTTCTTTTAAAGTTGTGGCTTTGGTAATGGCAACACTTGCGTCATCTATGCCAGCACATCAACTGGAAGAGAATCAATGTTAATCGTTCCTAACATTGGAACTAGCTGATCCCCAATTTTATGTTCCGTCGGCTATTGACATACTATTGGGGAATGACAAGTTCTTTGAATTTCTAATCGGCGAGAAGATTAGAGGACCTAATAGGCATTTATATGCATTTTGAACCAAAGTAGGCTGGATCATAGGAGGAGATTTAGCTCATAGTACCAAAGAAAGTAGCGTGGTAATCTTCTTCAACCATTTTGATATCGAAGATGCTCTTACACAATTTTGGGAATCGGAAGAGATTATTTAGGATGCCTTCATTATACAGACGATGAGGAAAAAGTAGAGAGGTCATTTTTAAATAAGTACACTAGAACACATGAGGGTAAATTCAGTGTTGAGTTACCGTTTAAAACGCAAGAACTTGAGTTTGGGAATTCTTTTGATCTGGCCCCAAAGAGACTAGAAAGCACAGAGCGCAAACTTTCACGTGATCCGGAGTAACGCTCACAATATTTGAATTTTATGACAGAATATAAGACCCTTAATCATATGGAAAAAATTCCACATTCACAGATTACAAAACCTTTAAATAAGTGCTACTATTTGCCTCATCACCCGGTCATTAAAGCTGAGAGTACCACAACGCGATTGAGGGTAGTATTCGGTGGATCGGCCCACAATGACAATGAGTCTTCGCTTAATAAGGTTTTGCTTATCGGGCCATCACTATTACGTGAAATCTTTTCAGTTATTTTGCGATTCCGTCAGCATCGACGTTGAGAAGATATATCGCATGATTTGGGTACACGATTATCATAGAGACTACCAACGAATTTTATGGCGTAGCTCGCCTGAAGAGCCCGTAGAACATTACAGGTTAATACCAGTTACCTATGGTACATCTTGCGCACCATACCTGGCAATGAGAGTTCTAAATGAACTTGCTCATACTTCACGGGAGGCATTTCCATTGGCTTCTCGAATTATTTTAAAGGATTTTTACATAGAAGTGGAGCAGCAACTATGTCGAGCTGCTACAAAATCTCCCAGAACACATGCGGGAGATGTCGCCACTATCCTTTGAGCCAAAGAATGCCTTGAAGCTGCTTGGGCTGAAATGGAATCTAAGTCAGTGATGTGTTTGAGTTTCGCGTGTCACCATCAAATACAACTGTCATTACAAAACAATCGATGTTATCAGATGCTGCCCGCATAATTGATCCCTTAGGATTTCTGACACCAACTACAATATTAATGTTGAAGTTACTTGCACCCACTTTAATACATATTTCATAAGTCATTTCATTTCAGGAATGCATCTCTATAAGTGATTTTCGTACACTTAAATAACTCCCAATGCGCGTCTGCGTTATGCTCATACTCAATCATCTCTTCTTCATTTGGAAATTGCTCTCGCGTGGAATTAATTTCCAGCTTTGAAATGCCTATAAATGCTTTTGGCACATCTATTCTCGCTCGCTTTTTGATACCATAAAACCACCAAGGTGCATCGGATCGGACAACAATCATGTTGCTATTGTTGTTGTTGTAGCGATAAGGTTGCTCCCCGAAGGCTTTAGGGAGTGTTATCGAATTGATGGTCCTTTGTCGGATACAGATCCGGTACGCTCTGGTAACATAGCACCATTAAGGTGCTAGCCCGACCATCTCGGGAACGATTTATGTGACCACATTAAACCTTCAGGCCATTCCCTCCCTCCCCACGCCAAGTTCCATGAGGAGCTTGGGGTCCCCAGAGCCTCGTCTGTTAGTGAACCAGGACTCGCCGCGGATAGGTGAGGTTGACAATTGAGTTTGGAGAAGCTATATATTGCGCTGGCAACCTGAAGTGTTGCGCTACACAGCCCCTTGAATGTGGTATTTTAGTCGCCTCTTACGACAGGCATACCTACCGCGGGTATATTCTGATCCCCTAACCCGCTGAGGGAGGACTTAGATTGTTGTTTAAATTGTTCTAATGGACACAATCATCGTCATCATCAATTATCTACATCGTTGCGTCACCGCCAACAAGAAGCAACTTATATGAACTAATCATCGAGCGTAACTATATTGAATTTCTTGAAATATCTTTATATTTAATAAGTGATATGTAAATTTTAATCCAGTACATCATTAAAAGTAGATTCTTTAAGCTTTAAATCAAAAGGCCCTCTCTGAATTTAACATGGTCTTTGCGAGCCAAATTTGAACAAGTTTGGCAAGCTTTTTAATATTCTTATGAAAAGAAGTAAAAGTGTCTAAGTTCGGGTGTAACCGAACACTATATACTCAGCGTGAGCTTCAATTGTACATTTCATTTCAGATACTTTGATACAATTACTTTGCTATATAACACGTGGCACCGCCCGTTTAAAAAAATGTCTCCCAATTTCCTCTTACAATAAAACTTGATAAGTGAAATATCATTGACTCAAAACTATTTTTTGCTAAGTAATATCTTATTATTGTAGTCTACGGCCCTTTTAGACTTGTTTTACATCTTAGTTGCCGTGGTCTTTAACCCATCCCGTCCATTTTTACTATAAATATTTTCTGCTATAAGGAAAATATGAGTACACAATTTCATTACGACATGTTAATTTTTCATCAAGTTATGACTCACGAAACATAGAAAATTGCTTAGTCATAAAAGGGGCGGTGCCACACCCATTTTCAAAAATTTTAGTGTTTTCCAATTTAATGTTATAATTCAATTTTGAAAGTAAACTTCTATTGACACAAAGCTCTTTTTCGCTAAGATATAGCTTATTATTTTCGTCTACGACCCTTTCAAAATCTTTTATATAAAAGTGGGCGTGGTCTTTAACCGATCTCGTCCATTTTTCCTAGAAATATTTCCTGCTATAGGGAAAATTTGTGTACCCAATTTTATTAAAAAATAAAAATAAATGTAAGGCGCGATAACCTCCGAAAAGATCTAAGGCCGAGCTTCTCTTCCAATTTGCGTCGTGCTCCTCTTGATTTTCCCTACAAATTTGCCGGACGGGACCTACATGTTTTATGCCGACTCCGAACGGCATCTGCAAGGCAGATGAGTTTTCACTGAGAGCTTTTCATGGCAGAAATACACCCGGAGCGCTTGTCAAACACTGCCGAGGGGCGACCCCGCTTAGAAAAATTGTCTTCTAATTGAAAAACCTTATTTGTAAAATTTTGATGTTGCTTTGCCCGGGGTGTGAATCCAGGGCATATGGTGTAGTAGGCGGAGCACGCTACCATCACACCACGGTGGCCGCCAATTTTATTACGATCCGTTAATTTTTCTTCGAGTTATGGCTCCCGAAACATAGAAAATTGCTTAGTCATAAAAGGGGCGGTGCCACGCCCATTTTTTTAAATTTGAAGTTTTTCCTATTTATTGTTATAAATCCACTGGGAACATGAAATACCACTGATATAAAGCTCTTTTTTGCAAAGATATAGCTTATTTTATTCGTCCAAGACCCGTTTAAAAATCTTTTATAAAAAAGTGGGCGTGGTCTTTAACCGATATCGTCCATTTTCCCTAAAAATATTTCCTGCTATGGGGAAAATTTGTGTACCCAATTTTATTACGATCCGTTGATTTTTCTTCGAGTTATGGCTCCCGAAACATAGAAAATTGCTTAGTCATAAAAGGGCGGTGCAACGCCCAATTTTTTAAATTTGAAGTTTTTCCTATTTATTGTTATAAATACACTGGGGAAATGAAATACCATTGATATAAAGCTCTTTTTTGCAAAGATATAGCTTATTTTGTTCGTCCACGACCCTTGCAAAATCTTGTATATAAAAGTGGGCGTGGTCTTTAACAGATCTCGTCCATTTTCCCTAGAAATATTTCCTGCTATAGGGAAAATTTGTGTACCCAATTTTATTACGATCTGTTAATTTTTCTTCGAGTTATGGCTCCCGAAACATGGAAAATTGCTTAATCATAAAAGGGGCGGTGCCCTCGCCCATTTTTTTAAATTTGAAGTTTTTCATATTTATTGTTATAAATCCACCTCGGAAATGAAATACTTCGATAAAAAGCTCTTTTTTGCAAACATATAGCTTATTTCATTCGTCCACGACCCTTATTAAAATCTTTTATATAAAAGTGGGAGTGGTCTTTAACCGATTTCGTTAATTTTTCTCCAATCATTCCGTATAGTAAAGGCAACCTCTCTGCGGAATTTTGTTACGATAGGTCTAACGATTTTTGATTTCTGATTAATAATATTTGTATAATTGATTTTATTACAAGTGGGCGGTGCCACGCCCATTTTAAAAAAATTTGTCTAATTTTATCAAGAGTCTCAGTATCAGTCCACACGTCAAATTTCAACATTATAGGTGTATTATTTACTAAATTATCAGGTTTGTCGTGGTTATCATCCGATTTCGCTCATTTTCAATACCAATTTATTCTGAGTCCAGGTAAGCTAGTGTACCAAGTTTGGTGAAGATATCTCAATATTTACTCAAGTTATCGTGCTAACGGACGGACGGACGGACATGGCTCAATCACATTTTTTTTCGATACTGATGATTTTGATATATGGAAGTCTATATCTATTTTATCTTGTTTTGTTGATTTTCCGACAGGGTAGATAAATGATGTAAATTGGAACAATTTTTCCGTCATCCCTTGTCATATTTGGTTTTGAGATAAACCGGTTTCGGCGTTGTGCCATCATCAGTGTCGATTTTCGTTCTGATCTGTTGTTGTCGTTTGTCCTGTATTTCTAGTTCGTAGGTACATGAGCAGGTATTGTCAAAATTGATGCTTGTGTATATTTAGTTATATGTATGTGCTGTGTGTTCATTCAGAACCGAAGGTGGTTTATTAATCGATTTGTGTGGCTGACTGGGGTAGGTAAAAATCCGTGATTTTAGCCGTTTGACCTTCTTTTGGGTTTGTTGTTTTGGTGTGTTCATTGTTTTGTGTTTATTTGTTGTTGTGTGTTTATCTATTGTACCTGTGTGATTACTTTGTTTCTGGTAAACAAGTTTTAAAGGCTCGAATATTGTGTCAGAAATTGTGTTTATCTGTTCGTTTATTATTCTACCGTCGAATGTTTTCTGTTTGTATATTTCCATGTTCCTCTGAGTTATTGTTAGTTCTTAGTTTTGACCTAGATTGTTCGATGTTTCGAATGCTGTGTTAATGTTGTATTTTTTAAAGAAGTTTGCCAATTTATATGTTGCTTTTCCAGTATATGTCATAGTCGTCCAGGCGTTATTATTTTCCTTTTCATTATTTCTTTTTGGTTCTCCATGCGTCTTTCAGAGGTTATCTACTAGTGCTTTTTATATCCGTTGTTTGCAGCAATATTATATATGACCTGTCAAACGGCTAAAATCACGGATTTTTACCTACCCCAGTCTGCCACACAAATCGATTAGTAAACCACCCTCGGTTCTGAATGAACACACAGTACATACATATAACTAAATATACACAAGCATCAATTTTGATAATACCTGCTCATGTACCTATGAACTATAAATACAGGACAAACGACAACAACAGATCAGAATGAAAATCGACACTGATGATGGCACAACGTCGAAACCGGTTTGTCTCAAAACCAAATTTGACAAGGGATGACGGAAAATCGATACAATATACATCGTCTATATCTATTTCGATTCCTTTATACATGTACAACCAACCGTTATCCAATCACAGTTAATATACTCTGTGTTCAAAGCACGCTGAGTATAAAAAGTTCAACACTCTTGGTAAGGTGACAGCGATCTCTCGCCCATTTTATACATATATTCTCACTTCGTTTTTTGTTCTCATCAAAACCTGTAGTGAAGACGAAAATTTGGTAAAAATCACCAAATAAATAATTTTGTAGGGCCAAGTATCTTAGTTAAACTTCATGTTGTTTTATTTGGAGCTTTTGGGCTGATTTATCACAATAAAATCTACTTTTTTATTTCAATCAACGCGTTGCTCTCCCTAGGAAATAAATTCGCTCTCCCAATTTCTGGAAAAAGTTTTTCCCCATACACCTCATAGCAGACATCGAACAAGGTATACAAACAATAGAAAATGACAAAGAAAAAGACATGATTAGATGCAAGTTCGCAACGAGGGTAAATACGTATAAAAACAAACTGAAAAACAGCCCCAAAGAAAAATTCATACTTAAAATATACGAAAAAAACCAAGCAATTCATAAAGCGGCACCAAGAATCTATCATAATTACAAATGCATACAAAGGTAATAGGACAGTCATGATGTACAGATCTGACTACAAGGGAAAAATGAAAGACCTACTGAGCGGCAAAACCGCATACAAAGGTATTAAAACTGACCCCATACAAACCCTATTAAGAAAAACAACAAAATTGTGAATGGGCTCTACCAAGCTCGAAATATAAATCAGAAGGAAAAGCAATATTTGACATGTCCAGCCGCTAGAGCACCAAGACTATACGGGTTACCAAAAGTGTATGAAGAGCACACTCCAATTCGACCGATATCCTCGTCGTTATATGTACCATGCTCGAAGTTATCAAAATTCATAGGAAAGATCCTAAAAAATATTATATCCGAAGAATACAACATAAAAAATTCTCTGCAACTAAAAGACCACCTAAGGAATACAGTCATTGATGACGATGAAATCCTTATATCACTTATCACTTATATCACTAGACATTGTCTCTTTTTTACCAACCTTCCGATACACCCGGCAATTGCCATAATAATGAAGAAGTGGCCAATTCTCCAAACACAAACCAAAATACCCAAAACCCAGTTTCTTAAAATTTTAGAGTTCTGTTTGAGAGAAAATAATTACTTTTTATACGATGAAACGTACTACCAACAAATGTATGGCATGCCGGTGGGCAATCCCTTGTCACCGCCTATAGCTGACATAGTTTTAGATAAAATTATAGACGACAGTCTCACGGAACTGAGATCCAAAGACATACATATCAAATACGTAACCAAATATGTAGATGATATGTTCGCTATAGTTAAGATTAAAGACGTGGAAGAAATTCTAAATACATTCAATGGACAACATACGAAATTTCAATTCACCCTCGAAACAGAAAAGTCCAGGAAATTAGCTTTTTTAGATGTGGAGATTCACAATTCCCCAGAATACAATATAAAAACCAACTGGTACAAAAAAGCCGTAGCATCATCAAGAATGATACATTTTCAATCAAATCACCCATAGACTCAAAAAAGGAATACGGCTATTAACTTTATAAATAAAGTTTACTCCCTGAGTAATCAGGGGTTCATGAAAGACAACGAGGTGCAAATAAAAAACATACTAAGAAATAATGGGTACCCTAATAATCTAATTGACGCACTAACAACAACAGCAAGAAACAAAACTAAACTTAAAATTGATAATGCACAAGTAAACGAAAACAATAAGAAAATATACATCGGACTTACATATATACCAAAGCTAACGGACAACAACACTTTGAGGAAGATAATAAAAAATACCAATATTAGATATGCACACAAACCACATCACACAATCCAAAACATTTATACAAGAACAAAGGACAAAATTCACAAGGAACAACTACATAATGTAGTATATGAAATAAAGTGCAATGGGAAAGAAGGAGAAAAATGCAATAAAGGGTACATTGGAACAACGAAAAGATCGTTTGGAACGAGAATATACGAGCATAAGCAAGATGCCAAAAACAACAAAAGCTCCACGGCACTATCACAACACCTGACGGAAAGTAAACACACAGCCAATTTTGATGAAACAAAAATATTAGACGTGGAGAACAGAACCAGAAGAAGGATGACATTAGAAGGGTTGCGCATACAGCAACAAATACATACAGCGATGAACTTCAAAGAAGACGTCGACAACAAAAACTGCGCTTATGCTACAACGATCACAGTCAATGCAAAAGATTGACGAATAAAGACGTGTTGTGCGGTTTAATTTTTTACAAAATGTGTCTGTTTGTTATGTGTATATATGTTTATATGTGCTCAACAACTAGACGAATTTAATGTTGTCAATAATGTAAGTTTAGTGAAATGTAAAATCAGTTTTATATGTAACATATTAATTTGCCTGTATTTAATAACTTTGTTTTCGTATTTTCAAAAAAATAAATTAGAATCCTGATGAAGATGCGAATATGCGTCGAAACGCGTTGATTGAAATAAAAAAAGTAGATTTTATTGAGATAAATCGGCCGAAAAGCTCCAAATAAGTATTAAAAGTGAATTAGTTGATTCAAAACTTAAACGAAACAGTTAAAAGTCAAGTGAAATACACACAAGAGTTAATAAAGAAAGAAACTTGAAACGAATCAATTCTGTTTGCTGGAGGGATTTAATATACGTGTATGTACATACGTACAGAAATTGGTAATGAGCACTGGCGGAAGACGTTTCCAGAATGCGCATAACTGAGAATAGCAGCGTCCAGTGAAGGATTTTTCATCATTTAATGGCTAAGTACCCGAAAGAAGCCGTAATTTTTTCATCACTTTGATTGTACATACAAACATACATATTTATATAATATACATACATCAGAATTAAAATATCCTCTTAGTTAATAGGAATTCAATTTGATTTTCGCTATCGCTAGCAATTAAATATCTCTTTCTCAATTTCTTTTCGCTGCCGGCGCAAGCGTCAAATCACAATATTTCAATACATACCAAAGACTGATCGAAGAATAAAGATGATGCATGCGCGAACTTCAGTGGAAAGCAGCGCAACGTAACAAAATTCTAGTTGGTCACTTCCACCACACACAAAACTTTAACACAATTTTTGACAAAATTTAAGTACACAAATACACTGATTGGAGAGAGTAAAAGTTAAAATTCTGAACACATTAGCTGAAAAAAGTGTACAAATAATTATTAAATAACAAATACAGACAGTGGTAGTTTAACAAATTCTGCTGTGGTAAGTGGTGAATGTGACCTACTAGAGGTTTTGTTCACACTATTTTTCATCCCTGCAACATCTTTATTCTTCGATGAGTCTTTGTACATACTCTACATATGTTTCAGCCGGCTGCGCTTTTCGACTGCGGTTCTTATGTACATACGTAGACATCCCAGCAGAAAAATTCTCGTATCATTTCTAGTGGAGCACTGCGTAACAAATTACATTTTCGGATCTGAAACATTTGAAAATTCATCAACATATTTTTAAACAATTCCCCGCTGGTGGTGTACATTATAAACCTTTCATTCAAATTACATTTCTGAAAATCTGATTAAGCACTCGAAATTTTCTTAACTGAACATTTTTGTCGTTGCTGGGTAATCGTCATCTCTGCTGCTCGCGCCAGCACTTATTGTCAGCGTACCTATGAACATCTTTAATTTTCTCTTGGTTCGTGCTATTTCTAATATTCACGACACCGCAATATTTATGCATATATATTTTCTTTTAAAAATTGCCATTATACAACGGGAAATTTGTATGTAGAAGAACATATCGAAATTAATACATACCGCGATTTCATTGTTTTGGAGAACATACTTATGTAAGTTAAGGTATAACACCTGCACAGTGCCCAACTGTGACTGCAATAATGCAAAATTATTGAGCTGAGAATTTGCCTTTTCCACTCAAGTCAAATGCAATCATGTGATCAATGAAAGACAATGACTGAAAAGCAATTAGTGAAAAACAAACCGTAGAAGCACCAACAAAGGCTCGCAAAAACTTGGACAGAAAAGGGTTCCGTTTTGCAAGAGAAAACAACTTGATTTTTTCGTTGCCGACCAGCAATAATAATTATTCATCGTTGACCTTGAAGTTTTAGTCACGTACGCGTTAGAGGTCTCATTGAAAGTTATCAATTGACAGGACGGCAGAATAATTCCATTCACGCATAAGACGAGTAGCATCGCTGTGAAAAAAATTGAATGAAACCCTTTTGTTAATAAAACGAAATAAATCGGTATAAAAAAAGTTTTTCATTATTTGGCGCCCGAGGTTAAGGAACTGTACAGGATTTCTGCAATCAGACCGCATTACCCTTGGACTTAGAGAGACCCGTACTTCAAGGAGGAAAACATAATTGTTTCTAGAAAATAAAAAAAGTAATAAGTACAAATTGACTGTAAGTATTAATTCAAAATCATTAAAAGTGAAGATCGAGTAACAAATTTATCAAAATATAAAGTGTAATGAAAAGCAAATTTTGTTAAAAAAATGTAGGCTTATTTATTTAGTTTTGCATGAAAATAATGTTTAGTGAAAAAAAGGTTACCTTCAAAACAACTTCTCTGTAAAATTGCAATTCTGTTATATCTTAATTTTCGAAGAAAAATAAAACTTTACCATAGTTAAAACAAGCGTTAGTGATTGAAACCGATTTATTGCATAAAATTGCTAATGTAAACGTAATTATTTTTTTTAGCACGTGCGTTTCTGGTAAAAAAAGAATTTCTTAAAGAGATTAAAGAGCGTAAATTTATGTTCTATACCCAACACTTCTTCAGTAGAGAGCAAGTTCTGGAAATAGTGAACACATCCGCAATTAGCCCCTCCCACTGTTCAGGTTTATAAGCCAGTATCTATTGATCCTTCAGTGATTGATAATAATGCCAGTTTAGATTTAATCAAGTCACTCCCAGAATTTAAAGGTGGCTCCCAATCATATCCAGCTTGGGGCTCGGCAGCAAAATTCGCCATAAATTATTACAAACCAGGCTCGTCGAAATATTACATTACGGCATTTTCCGTAATAAAATTACAGAGTCCGCTAATTCCACCCTATCTTCATTCAATACGGTTCTAAACTTTGAGGCAATTATTGCAAGGCTAGACCAGTCGTATTCTGATAAGAAGCCATTGTACGTCTTAGAAAATGAGCTCATTGTTCTTAGACAAGGGAATTTGTCAATTACCGATTATTACGAAAAAGTTGATAAACAGCTCAATCTAATAATTAATAAGCAGATTCTGTCGAATAACAACAGCGCTGATACTCTTGATGCTCTTAATGAAAGAGCAAGAGAGAATGCACTGCGTGTATTTATATCTGGACTTCGTCGTCCTATGTGCGACATTTTATTTTCGGCAAGACCAAACGATCTACCTTCTGCACTTGCAATAGCTCAGGAACTCGAAACTAGTCCCATTCGTCATGATTTCGCTCGAGCTTTCGCTGTGAGAAATGCGGTAAAGATAATGATCCACCAACAAGCTATTGTCCAAAAAACCCCGAAAGTTACACATCATTTTCAAAATACTGACACTAGACCAACACCAATGGAAATCGACCACAATAGCTCATATTACCATAGACGTCCCGCTCCTCAAATGCAATATAGCTCACATGCTCAGCAAAATAAATTTGCTTCCCAATCATACCCAGTAGTAAAGAACTCATCGGCGCAGGTCCCTCTTCCGCCTACGGTATTTAAGAGATCACGAGAGGAATCGTCGTCCAATCACACACCCCTTCATAAAACACAAACAATTAACTTTATGCCCGAAAAAGAAGTTTTCAGCGAAAGTGGAAAATATAGCAATGATTACCTGAATTATGAATATTATGAAAGTGGTATTGAAAGCTATAACGGTGATACTGATACACACAACTGTAGCCAAAAGCAAATCAAAACCGAACAATTTGAGGATATCAATTTCTTAAACTAGGATAGCTCCTACTATTTATAACAAAAAACATCCAAAAGCGGTCAGGAGCTACGTATTTTAATCGACATTGGTACTTCGAAAAATTATATCGAACCCTTTTCATTTCTCCAGGGTACCAAATCTATTGACAAGCCCTTTAAATTAAAATCCATCAACGGTTCAAATGTTATAAACAAAAAATGTCTAAAGAATGTTTTCTGCCATACCTCAACGTTTAACTTAATACCTACTCTAAGTACGTTTGACGGTATAATTGGATATGATTTCCTTAAAGAAATCAAAGCAAATGTTGATATAGAAAGAGGATACATATTCTATCACAATGGTGAAGAAAAGCTTAAAAAGCGTAACCAAAGTAATTTGATTACAATAGAGGAAAACTCTGTTCCATCGCATGTCAAAACTTTATTTCGGGATATTATTGCTAAGAACATAAACGCGTTTGCCGATCCAAACATGGCATTACGGTTTAATACTAGAGTTCAGGCTCGGATTCGTACCAATACGAACGATCCGATTTATAGCAAAAGCTACCCATATCCGGTCTCTGTTGCGCCATTCGTTAACAGAGAAATTGAAGCTCTGCTTGGAGATGGTATTATAGGACATTCCCCCTATAACTCCCCGGTTCACGTGGTATCAAAAAAGGGTATAGACGAAAATGGTCATCCACGTCCGACGTTCTCCTTCAATACCCAAATTATAACATTCCCTTTGAGCTCACTACCGATGCCTCCTCAAGTTCCTTGGGTGCTGTTTTGTCCCAGAGAGGTCGCCCCATAACAATGATTTCGAGGACTCTCTCTTCTACAGAACAAAACTAAGCCACGAATGAACGAGAATTGCTCGCTATTGTATGGGCCTTAAAAACGCTGAGACATTACAGTTGTTTAGGCAGGATGCCTAACTTTTCCGCAACTGATTGCGACCCCTCCCAATGCAACTCTGCAAATCGATACTCGACTTAATTTACAACCATCCACACCATCACCCTCATGCATGTGCATGCATGTACATGCACGTGTATGTGTGCTTTTTGTCAGCACTCATGCATATGCATGTCGGGGTTGATGTGTGGGTGCCTTTCCCCTCCAAAACGGAGGATTTTGCGGGTCAACGGTTGTAGCTTGCTATACAACCGGCTCTCTTGGATTCTAACAGCCAACCTGTTCACATCTGCCGCCAGCTATCTCTGCCGTAATTGTTTGCGTTTATTCAGGTAATATTGTAACCTTTGCTATTTTCACATTTACCCAATAAATCATATCTATTATAACGAGAAATCTCGTATTCTCTTATTTTATTCCAACCCGCTTATTCCCACTGAGATCGACCCGGTGCGCCCACCTCTCCAGGATTAGACGCACATCGGCCGAACATTTGGTCCTTCTCCCCGAGAAAGGAATTAAAGCGCATAGATACAGTCCACATCACAACTTACGAGCATAGCTGACCGCACCAAAATTTCAGAATTCCTCACATAAAAAGCTATCCGGAGAGTTTTTTGGCACAATCAACAGCGATACCAATTAAAAGTCTATTATTTAATACCAGCGTGCAAAACACTGAGCAAGCGACAGCCAGATTAAGCCATCAGCAACACCACAAGTCATCTTGCCACATCATCACCAGAACATACAAATCACCAAAAAGTTCACAGTAAGTGCAATATTTCTTGCCACATTTTTTTTGGTTAAAAAAATAAATAAAACCGAGTAAAAAAAAAAAAAATTTATATTCTCAGTGCCACACGCGTAGTGATTTGGTATTAAGTGCGAAAAGTGTAAAAAATTAGTGACGAAAAGAAGGAGAAGTCCAAACGCGTAACATTAACGTTTTTAATTCCTTGTGACTATCTGGCCTGTCCCCCCACCAGCGGTAAGGCTCTCCGGACACAGCACAAGGAAGAGGTACACATAACCTCACTTTCACATAAAATTTCACGCCATTCGATTTAAATTTTCTTTTTACATCTCTTTAATTTCACTAGTTTCTTAATAAATTTTCGCACAAGATTTATTACACGTTTTTACACTTTTTGTCGGGTTCATACCAGCGCGCGCACTTATTATACAATTCAATTTAACTTGGAAGTGGCGAGTGGCCCCCTTTATTTACACAAACCACATTGGTGTTGCTTCCCCCTGCTCCCTGTTTTACGGCACAAATAATCTGCAAAGTCAGACAAAAATAAACAAATTAAAAGTAATAATCAATTCTGCGTAATTTTAATAGTTGTTGGTTGGGTGATTCGCTCAGGTTTTCAAGTTTTATATCCCTTGATTAATTCGTTTCCACTTTAATCCATGAACATGGAATCATATATTAGATAGGCCGATCGAATAATATAATTCGAGGCCGATTTTAATGACATAAATGCGGCTCTGCACACTATACACACTCTTGCAATACAGCAAAAAGAGTTGCAAGCTAAGTGGGAAAAGGCCGAGACCGCCCTCGAGGAATTGCTTGACTCTGACACGCTCGACGCTAAGAAAATCGCAGCGGTCAAGATCAAGCATAAAGCGGCATATGCCGTATTCTTGCGATGCATGTCGAACATGGCTGAACTTCAAGCCAAATTGAAGGAGGAAAAAGATAGGGCAGTCAAACCTGAGGGAGAACGCGCGCGCGAACACAGTATCCGTCTGCCAGCTTGTGATACTGAGGTGTTCAAGGGCGACTACCTATCTTGGCCAACGTTTCGTAACCTGTTCACGGCCATATACAAAAACAACAGTCGCCTAAGCCCGGTAGAAAAGTTGCTCCACCTCAATCAGAAAACTCAAGGTGAGGCAAAGGACATCGTCAAGAAATGTCCCTTGACAAATGAAGGCTTCGAAACAGCCTGAAAAAACCTATGTGAGAGATACGAGAATAAGCGGATTCTCGTAAACTCACAACTACAAATTTTGTTTAATTTAAAAAAGATAGATAGCGAGTGCGGCAGCTCTATCAAAACCTTACAGCGCGACATAAATAATTGCTTGGCATCTTTAAAAACACATCAGATCGATGTTTCAAATTGGGATGCGATTATTACCTATTTATGTTCGACAAAATTACCTGAAAATACGTTGGCTCTATGGGAGCAGAGCATTGACCACAAGACGGACATATCCAAGTGGGAGGATATGGACAAATTCTTGTCAAATCGTTTCCAGACACTTGAAACCGTGTCTTGTTTTACAGGGAATGCCACTTCTAAAGTGCAAAAATCAAACACGTCGCGCCAGTCGACGGACCACCCTACAAAAAGACTTGGTGCTTTTCAAACCAAAGTAACCAAGCAAACAACAAACTCAATGTGTAAAATGTGTAAATCTACGGAGCACAGATTACGCAACTGTTCACGTTTTTGCGATTTAAACCCAGTAGAAAGGATTAAATTCGTCAAATCTACAAATGGCTGCCTGAATTGTTTATCCCCAGGACACACAGTGACGAGGTGCACCAGTTCATACAACTGTTCCAAATGCCACTCTCGTCACCACACGCTTCTGCATGCGGACACACTTCAGCAACCGGCGGTACGAAATCCCTTCAAAGATGCGGATAATGCCCCATAAACTTCGGCACAGGCAAGGAAAAGACAGGAATCGGGACAACCACCTTCCTCTGCGAATCAGAATGTCAAATCCTGCCATGCCAACTCCAGCACAGGTGTGCTATTGGGAACTGCTCGCGTACACATTCACCATAATGGTACCGACTTCTCCGCGCGGGCATTAATTGATTCTGGGTCTGAATGTTCCTTTATAACTGAAAGACTGAAACGCAGAATCAATTTGCCAGCGAGGAAAATGCATGCCCATGTTTCAGGCATCACACATGCGGTGTCAGCTCAGGTGAAAGAAGCATCCAACATCGAATTACGTTCACCAGTGGATCCCTGCTTCAGCCTGACTACACCCGTACTAGTTCTAACGAAACTCACTGGGAATCTTCCATCCTGCCATATCAACGCAATGACTATGCAGGCATTCCCAGACTTGGTTTTGGCAGACAAGAGGTTCTACGTCAACGAAGACGTAGACCTCATACTTGGCGGAGACATATATCCTCAAATTATAATGAGCGGTATAAAAAAGAATGTGCTAAACACACTCTTAGCCCAAGAGACAGTGTTCGGTTGGATACTAACCGGTCGTATCGAATCACCGAATCCAACGAAGAGCATTATGTCTTTCTACAACGAGGCTGCGTTAGACAACCAACTCAAAGCTTTCTGGGAGGTAGAAAATATACCCAAAAATAAAATATTAAATGAAGATGAAAGGTACTGCGAACAACTATTTAAAGAAACAACGCAGCGAAGTGAGAATGGAAGGTACACGGTGTCACTACCATTCCGGCAGGATTACCCTAACAATATTAACTTAGGACCATCCCTGAAGCGTGCATGCTCTAAATTCTTCCGGAATGAGGGGCGGCTAATAAAAAACCCAGATTTAGGTAAGGAATATATTCGAGTGTTGTCAGAATATGAAACGCTCGGACATATGTGAAAATTGAAAGAGAATATCCCATCCGACGATTCGGATCATTACTTCCTGCCCCACCACGCCGTTGTAAAAGCAGAAAGTACAACCACCAAGGTACGCGTAGTATTTAACGCCTCGAGCCCTACGGCCAACGGTAATAGCTTAAACGATATTCTCCTCCCGGGCCCAGTTCTACAAGCCGATCTACCCATCCTTATATTACGATGGAGACTATACCGTTTTGTCTTCAATAGCGACATCGAAAAGATGTATCGTCAAATTTGGGTGAACGATAAGCACACCAAATTTCAACGTATTGTGCATCGCACGTCCCCGAATGGCCCTATTAGTCTTTATGAATTAAAGACGGTTACCTTCGGAGTGAATTGCGCTCCATATCTCGCGATAAGAACGCTCCTACAACTGGCAGGCGACGTGTCAAACTCACACCCTACAGCGGCTAACATCCTACGAGAATACATGTATGTAGATGACGTGTTAGCGGGTGGACATACGATCACATCGACTATTAAAGCCAGAGATGAAATTCGTCAAGTCCTACACTCAGCGGGCTTTCCACTTCGCAAATGGACATCCAATTCAGAGGACATTCTAAGGGACATCCCCAAAGCAGACCTGCTCAATGAAAACTTCCTGGCATTCGAAGATACCAGTTCAGTTAAAGCGTTAGGCATTCGATGGAATGCCCTCTCCGATTTATTTTATTTTAAAGCAGGGACGCTGGACAACCCGGAAAACATTACGAAGAGAGCGATACTATCAGCAATCGCCAAACTTTTCGATCCCTTGGGATGGCTGGAACCAATGGTCATTGTGGCAAAAATACTCATGCAGAGTATTTGGTTGGAAGGCACCGCTTGGGACGAACCAGTATCTACCAGTACGCTGGAACGATGGAAATCCTTCACCGACCAATACCATGAAATCGATAAAATCCGGATACCTAGATGGGTCAACTTTTCTCCAGGAACCGACATCGAGATCCATGGATTTTGTGACGCATCCGAGAAGGCTTATGCAGCAGTCATTTACATGCGTGTCAAAACGGATGATAATGTCTGCACAAACCTACTTCTAGCCAAAACCCGAGTAGCCCCAGTGAAAACTCTTTCTCTTCCACGATTGGAGCTTTGCGGAGCAGTGCTGTTAGCGGAAATCACCGAATCAATTTTCAGGAATCTCAAGTTGGGACCAGTGAAAGTGCACCTGTGGACGGATTCAACGATCGTCCTTGCATGGATAAGGAAACCGCCCTGTTCCTGGTCAACCTTCGTCGCACATCGGATCACCAAGATCATCGACATGGTTGGACATAAGGACTGGTTGCACGTGAACTCAGAGCCCTACCCAGCAGATTTAGGTAGCAGAGGATTACCTGCGTCTGAATTGGTCAACAATTCGTTGTGGTGGCAGGGACCTTCTTGGCTGCAAGAAGACACTTCCCAATGGCCAGCACAAGAAAGTGACTACATCACCTCCGTAGAGGAAAAGAGGGCAAAAACCTGCGCAACAACAACCGTCAATCCTACCGATATTCTTCAACGCTTTTCCGACCTATCTAGGGCTCTACGGGTCTTATCATACGTTATAAGGTTCTACCGAAGAACCCACCCCGAAACAAAAAATTCATTCCAGGTCATGTCGCACTTAATCTCCCCTGATGAAATTAAGGCCACTACACGACTTTTAATTAAAATCTATCAGAAACAACATTATAGTTCCGAATATAATGATCTAAAGGCCGGAAAACCAATTGCAGGGAAAAGTGCAATACTTTCACTTAATCCCTACGTAGACCAAGATGGCATCATTCGGGTAGGAGGGCGACTCGGGGCGTCAAAGGACTTAGCCTTTAATGAACGCCACCCAATCCTCCTCCCATACAACTGCAGGTTATCCCGTCTTACAGTCCTAATGTTTCATCAACAAAGTCTGCATGGTGAAAATCAACTCATGTTGCGTCTGATTCGCACCCAATACTGGATACCTAACATCAAAACCATGATTAGGGCAACCATTCATAATTGCAAAGTTTGCACGATACACCGAAAGCGTGCTCAGACCCAACTGATGGGTATTCTCCCTCGTGAACGCACGACATTCAGCCGTGCATTTACGAATACTGGAGTCGACTTCGCCGGACCCTTCGACATTAAAAGTTACCGCGGCAGAGGCTGTCGACTATCCAAAGGCTATGTCTGCCTTTTCGTGTGTTTTCCACACGAGCGATTCATCTGGAGGCCACTACTGACCTCAGCACCCCATCATTTCTTGCGGCTTTTGCCCGTTTTATATCTAGACGCGGATGTCCCAAAAACGTCTACTCCGACAACGGTACAAACTTTGTCGGAGCTTCACGATCCCTACGATCGGAATTCAAAACTTTCATTTCACAAGCCCGAGACAATGCTGTCTCGAAGTACAGCCACCAATCACTCACTTGGCATTTCATCCCTGCGGGCGCTCCCCATATGGGAGGGCTGTGGGAGGCTGGAGTGAAAAGCTTCAAAAGCCATTTCAAAAAGATAGCCTCACCACACAAATTCACCTTCGAAGAATTCCATACCCTCTTGTGCCGCATAGAGGCATGCTTGAACTCGCGGCCGCTCAGCCCGGCGTCCAATGACCCGACGGACCTAGAGCCGCTCACCCCAGGACATTTCCTCACTGGCAGCCATCTACTGGCTCCGCCAGAGCCGGATGCGAGTGAGAGCCCTGCCTCGATGATAAATCGGTGGCAGAAACTCAAAGCCCTCCATCATACTTTCTGCAAGCGATGGAAGGTGGAATATCTATCCGAACTTCAAAAAGGAGTGAAGTGGAAGCATCCCAAAGAAAATATTCAAGTGGGAGATCTCGCCGTCCTCAAAGAGAACAACTTATCTCCCAACGAATAGAGGTTAGGTATACTCGTCAACGTACACCCCGGCGAAGATGACCGAGTACGCGTAGTCGACCTCAAAACCGAGAAGGGTCAAGTCAGAAGACCTTTGTTCAAACTGATCCTTCTTCCACCGGAAGATACGGATTGCGAGAAGGCGACGCGCTCTAAACAATCCCTCCGTTCCTCCATATCCCTCCCTTCAAAAGAAAATCAAACCCGGCTCTCGTTCACCCGAAACGAGGCCAAACAACAACCCTAATGCAGTTCCCCCATCTGCCACAAAAACACTTATTTCTTCCTTTTTTCAAGAAAATCCCCAAATTCACTCGCTCACCCCGAGCGAGGACACCAGAAATCTTCCCACTCACTCGTTCTCCCATAACGAGGATACCAGAACAACCCTAATGCAGATCCCCCATCGGCCACCAAGCACTTATTTTTAATTCTCAAAAGCGAGGTCACCAGGAGCCCTAACGCAGACCCGCTATCTGCCAAAGAATACAAAGGGCTTCGGCCTATTGTATTTACAATTTTCAAAACAAACCCAAATTCACTCGCTATCCCATAACGAGGACAACAGAAAAACCTACCGCAGAAGGGCGAACCGCTCTGCCACAGAAAACAGCTGCACTCGTTACCGCGCAACGAGGCACATCGCAAGCCTACCGCGGATAAGAAAACTCATCTGCCCCCGATATTAGCAGGGTTAAATTCCTTATACTTTTAGAAATTTGAATGAAGTCAAGTCGAATATTCTAGGACAGCACTTGACTACTCAAGCGAATGGTGAAAACTGATGGCAAACTGATATAGGGGCATGCAAATGGGCTGTGTAATTGGTAATAATTTGAACCTAGCAACATAAGTTTGTATGTTGTAATTTGCTTCGAATATTAAGTTAACTGAAAATATGTACTATTGATTATGTATTACAATACGTTTTAGCAATAGCTTCAAGCAAATTGTCACTAAAAAACAAACAAATACATAAGTGCTGGTAACATTATCCAGCATTTGGCCCACACACGCAACAATTTCCTATTGCTTTCATATATGCATTTAATTAACTCAAAACTAAATATGCTAAACTTTCTGGAATCAAAGTTGCCCTAATCCATATTTATACCTCCCACCTTAGTACTGCTGCTGATGCCGCCAAAATTTGTGGCATTTCAATATACGAAAAGTATTGGAAGATATATATGTTGAAAGGAATTGGGGAAATTCAGAATTTAATCACCTACCTGCTGAGGGTAGGTGGAAGATGAAGGGTGTGTACGTACACAAATGCGAACATATAGGACTATATGGGCATCTACATTAGTAGTAATTCAAAGTTTAAACTCACACTCTTTTCTTTGTTCATTGATTCATATATCCCTTTTGTGAATGGATCGGTATCTCGTTCCACCACCAGATAAATTCGGTACTTCCTGATCCATGCTTTCATACATCTTCATTCGTGTCATAACGTCCGCAATGAATTGCGGATGCACATAAGCGTCACGTATTTTATACTGAGGTAAATGACACCTAGTTTTATGGAAAAGGAAATATGAGGTTTTCCATCGCACATCTTCATTTATGTAAATACGTTATATCGTCTATGAAAGCTCAAACCACATATAAAACGTTTTCCACCATAGAAGGGTTGGTTGGAGCTTTCACCGACGATATTTTAGACTACAAATTATACTACCAATGAGCTCCTGTTAATGACGTTGGTTGAGAAACCACATTTTCATTTAATAAACATTGTATCAAGTCCTTCATTCTTATTGTATATGAGTAACTTAATTACAGTCACGCGGTATATATTCCCAGCTAAAACATCTACTTTGTTTTTGCGATTGGTGTACAAATGTGCAATAAAATTTTCCAAGGAATTCATGGAGCCTTCGGTAGACACATACAGTGAATAGTCTACAGCCAAAATCGTATTTGAAGCTGTTAAAAGAAATGGTGATCTGCAAAGATTACATAACGCAATATTTAGGTCACCTCGGATTTTTTCCTGATCCTCAATATAACTGGATGTTGAAGATTATTTCCAGTACGTATTATAGTGTGAACCGTCGCTGGATATTGTTTTTGCAAATTTCCCACACCCAACTATGTCAAACTTTGCAGGCTAGTTAAGCACTTCGATTTCTGAGTTTTTTTTGGTTGCTGTAAAAGATATTTCAGTGTTTATAAATTCATGAAAATCGGCACGTAAAAGAATTCTTAAAAACTATTGCTTAAATGTATTAACAGCACCGCCCTCAATATAACGATACGGCCTAGCGCGTATACGCATTGCAAATGCCTTTGTATAATACTTTTCACGATGATACTCCACAGGATTGTAGAGCGGGCCCTCTGTTTCCAAAATCTATCCAAACTGAACATAGTGCGTACAAGTTGTGTCGCCAACAAAGCCAAATGATGCTTCAACAAGCTTTGAGTTAAAGAATTCGTCCAAAATTCCATTGTTTTCACAGCGGCACTGTTCATGCCATTATGCTGCCCATTCCCATAAATGCATATAGACCAAAGCGGGCTCTCTGCAGGAAAGTTACTACCTATACTTACATGACATTCCAGTTTAGCTGATCCACGTATAACAATGGCGCGATAAAAAAGATGAGTACTATTGACGAGCTCCAAATTGACGTTAGGTGCAGATGCAGTCCATTGTACAAGGCTGCAAGCAGAACGTGTAGTGGGTAAACATTCTTCCTTCAAGTATAAATCAATTTGCTTTTGAACCAGTGCACGTATTTGTTTAATCAAATTCAAGCGAGAGCTCCACAATTGTTGTATGCATTTTCAGAGTGCTGGTATCATTTTTTGTAACTTTGGTTACTCAGCTTGCATCGCGGCTGTAACAGTGAGCGATGTGTCATCGATGTTATTAACGACTTCTATGCAACACATTGACTGTAGCCAACGATAGGGACGTCCATATTCCTTCGTACTTCAATGATCCAAACATTCTTTTGGTGTCATGCTAATATGTTTCAACTCATCTTTACCGCCAGGCACGGGTATCGTATCACCCAAATCGTTGTCACACAAATATTTCAATGCGTCGTGTGTGAGCGCTACATCAACAAAACTTTGTTCAACATCACTTAAGCTTACCACTGTAGCTGCCGTTACAAATCCTAAACGCTTGAAATAGCGTAGCTTCATTACTATAGATTCCTCCATACTTTTGGCGTTATTACCAATTGTAATTCGTACTTCAAGTGGATGACGCTGCACAAGCTATGGCAACTTCCATTCCTTATCCATTGGTACTAGTAGTGCATCTTTTAGTGGACACGTAGCTTTCAGCAACGTACGCAAGGATGGTGCAAATGATGGTAATTTCTCGGTCTCTAGTACTATTTCCCTAAATACTTGATGAGTGGTATTCAGTAATTCTTTGCACTGTGCAGCTGATTGTTCGTGGAATAAATTCTGCAAAGACAAACGATTACTATCTACTCGGACCTTTTCACGATGCAGATATTCTCGTTCAGAACGTAGGCTGTCTTTAATCATGCGATTGATTGACCTTTTTGATCAAAACAAATAGCAGTCCGCTCGCGTTCCCCCAAGCCATTCTTCATTTTGAGTACATTATCGAAGATGATGCGTAGTGTTTCGAAACCTTTATGTAAGGATTCCGCCATTTAACACAAATTTTATAACCGATTCATACAAAAAAAAATATATATACTGCACACAATTCAGCCGTTTAAAATTTGTTTTGGATTGCGCAATTCTCGGTAAGTCCAGTAGCACAATCAATTCCGGAGTGCTGTCAAAAATTAACATAACATTACCACCCTGACCCAGAGCTTTAGATGAAGCCGGAAATTGTGACTGACGTGAAATGAGTAACATTTTTTGCATTCGGCTATGCGATGGTGCAATTTATGTATTTCTCCAACTTGTTGACATTTTTTGGCAAATTTCCTCAGGATATTTAATGTCAACTTGGTCCCGAGGTGTCTTATGAAGAAACATTCCCTCTTTAATACTTGTATTTGATCGATTAATGCTACCAAAGCTGGTGCACCCATTTTGGCGGCGAAGTAACAAAGGCATACTATAATACAACGTACATATTTGGTAGTCTTTGATAACGATAGGCGTTAAAAGAGCAATGCAAATATCTGGCGCATATTAGGTTGTAATTGGTCGGCGGGATAATAGGCGAGCAAATTTTGCATAAGATAGAAACCCTCATGATCATTCGATTTTGAGGCAATCATTTTTTGGAAAATGCCTAAGACAGCGTTCAAGTTCTAAGATTTGCGAAGAACCTGGCCTAATAAACGCCGTTATCAAACGTACAAGTGGCGTAACATTTCCTGGCTGATCCCACAAACCTGGCACCAACAAACAAGGAAAAAGTGCACAGTATGGCTCGGGTATAGTGCCGCTGCCCTCGCGTATTTCTAACAATAGCGAAAACATTTGAAAAAAAAAACATAAGGCATAAATTCCAATATGTCTTGTTGCAATATGCCTTGTAAAACAGGAAATCCTGCTTCTTCAAGGGAACTAACCGCTGCTAGCTCTGGTTTGCACACGATTTTTTATTGCCAGTATAGCGTTTCAAAGAGGTAGTGATTAAAATGCAGTTTTGTGCACAGCATATTATACAAATAGCAAAACCTGCAAAGAAAAAGAAAAGAAAGTCCATTAATACAAATGCATAAATGGGCATCGCAAACAAGGTGACAACTGACGGCGCGGCCGACGACGCAGTTGGAGCACCCCTTTTGCGATGCCGGTAACCTAGAAAATAAAAAAATAAAAAAGGGAACGACACACCAAACCAATAATTCCCTGGATCACGCCAACCGCCTGCATCCATCACCAGTCACCTGAAAATAAAAAGAATATTAATTAATAACTTAAAATAAAAGAATACACCAAATGAACAAATCTTAAAATTCACTTACTATTTGCCTCCTCCAGTAGCCATGCATCTTACTCCAAGCGCCGTAGTCAAAGAATTGAAAGAACGAAAAAAATCATTAGATTTTTTTTACCGTTTCTTTCAATTCATCGGAATTTTACATTCTATACACGGGTGTGTATGAATGTTCATTTGTTTTGTCTTTTGCCGTTGGCATATTTGTAACCAACGTATGTACATATGTATGTATGTATGCATACTTGGTTCGGCATATCCTATTAGTGCTGCATCAAATGACGCACACTGATACCGAAAACCCGCAAAAGGAACAAAATCGGGATCGGCTTTTTTGACCCGGGCAGTCCCAAAACATACTTACGCACAAAAAATAAAGGTAAACACCTCCTTAAAAATTTAATTGCTCTCATTTACAAACAAAAAACAACCAAAAACAAATTTTTTTTTGATTTTTTGATTTTTTTTGCCGTCGGTACTGCCTGTTTTGTGGCGGGGGGCAGGACTTGTTGTTTCTCAACAACAAACATCACAAACAGTCATTATAACTGATCCTTCTTCCACCGGAAGATACGGATTGCGAGAAGGCGACGCGCTCCTAACAATCCCTCCGTTCCTCCATATCCCTCCCTTCAAAAGAAAATCAAACCCGGCTCTCGTTCACCCGAAACGAGGCCAAACAACAACCCTAATGCAGTTCCCCCATCTGCCACAAAAACACTTATTTCTTCCTTTTTTCAAGAAAATCCCCAAATTCACTCGCTCACCCCGAGCGAGGACACCAGAAATCTTCCCACTCACTCGTTCTCCCATAACGAGGATACCAGAACAACCCTAATGCAGATCCCCCATCTGCCACCAAGCACTTATTTTTAATTCTCAAAAGCGAGGTCACCAGAATCCCTAACGCAGACCCGCTATCTGCCAAAGAATACAAAGGGCTTCGGCCTATTGTATTTACAATTTTCAAAACAAACCCAAATTCACTCGCTATCCCATAACGAGGACAACAGAAAAACCTACCGCAGAAGGGCGAACCGCTCTGCCACAGAAAACAGCTGCACTCGTTACCGCGCAACGAGGCACATCGCAAGCCTACCGCGGATAAGAAAACTCATCTGCCCCCGATATTAGCAGGGTTAAATTCCTTATACTTTTAGAAATTTGAATGAAGTCAAGTCGAATATTCTAGGACAGCACTTGACTACTCAAGCGAATGGTGAAAACTGATGGCAAACTGATATAGGGGCATGCAAATGGGCTGTGTAATTGGTAATAATTTGAACCTAGCAACATAAGTTTGTATGTTGTAATTTGCTTCGAATATTAAGTTAACTGAAAATATGTACTATTGATTATGTATTACAATACGTTTTAGCAATAGCTTCAAGCAAATTGTCACTAAAAAACAAACAAATACATAAGTGCTGGTAACATTATCCAGCATTTGGCACACACACGCAACAATTTCCTATTGCTTTCATATATGCATTTAATTAACTCAAAACTAAATATGCTAAACTTTCTGGAATCAAAGTTGCCCTAATCCATATTTATACCTCCCACCTTAGTACTGCTGCTGATGCCGCCAAAATTTGTGGCATTTCAATATACGAAAAGTATTGGAAGATATATATGTTGAAAGGAATTGGGGAAATTCAGAATTTAATCACCTACCTGCTGAGGGTAGGTGGAAGATGAAGGGTGTGTACGTACACAAATGCGAACATATAGGACTATATGGGCATCTACATTAGTAGTAATTCAAAGTTTAAACTCACCCTCTTTTCTTTGTTCATTGATTCATAGATCCCTTTTGTGAATGGATCGGTATCTCGTTCCACCACCAGATAAATTCGGTACTTCCTGATCCATGCTTTCATACATCTTCATTCGTGTCATAACGTCCGCAATGAATTGTGGATGAACATAAGCGTCACGTATTTTATACTGAGGTAAATGACACCTAGTTTTATGGAAAAGGAAATATGAGGTTTTCCATCGCACATCTTCATTTATGTAAATACGTTATATCGTCTATGAAAGCTCAAACCACATATAAAACGTTTTCCACCATAGAAGGGTTGGTTGGAGCTTTCACCGACGATATTTTAGACTACAAATTATACTACCAATGAGCTCCTGTTAATGACGTTGGTTGAGAAACCACATTTTCATTTAATAAACATTGTATCAAGTCCTTCATTCTTATTGTATATGAGTAACTTAATTACAGTCACGCGGTATATATTCCCAGCTAAAACATCTACTTTGTTTTTGCGATTGGTGTACAAATGTGCAATAAAATTTTCCAAGGAATTCATGGAGCCTTCGGTAGACACATACAGTGAATAGTCTACAGTCAAAATCGTATTTGAAGCTGTTAAAAGAAATGGTGATCTGCAAAGATTACATAACGCAATATTTAGGTCACCTCGGATTTTTTCCTGATCCTCAATATAACTGGATGTTGAAGATTATTTCCAGTACGTATTATAGTGTGAACCGTCGCTGGATATTGTTTTTGCAAATTTCCCACACCCAACTATGTCAAACTTTGCAGGCTAGTTAAGCACTTCGATTTATGAGTTTTTTTTGGTTGCTGTAAAAGATATTTCAGTGTTTATAAATTCATGAAAATCGGCACGTAAAAGAATTCTTAAAAACTATTGCTTAAATGTATTAACAGCACCGCCCTCAATATAACGTTACGGCCTAGCGCGTATACGCATTGCAAATGCCTTTATATAATACTTTTCACGATGATACTCCACAGGATTGTAGAGCGGGCCCTCTGTTTCCAAAATCTATCCAAACTGAACATAGTGCGTACAAGTTGTGTCGCCAACAAAGCCAAATGATGCTTCAACAAGCTTTGAGTTAAAGAATTCGTCCAAAATTCCATTGTTTTCACAGCGGCACTGTTCATGCCATTATGCTGCCCATTCCCATAAATGCATATAGATCAAAGCGGGCTCTCTGCAGGAAAGTTACTACCTATACTTACATGACATTCCAGTTTAGCTGATCCACGTATAACAATGGCGCGATAAAAAAGATGAGTACTATTGACGAGCTCCAAATTGACGTTAGGTGCAGATGCAGTCCATTGTACAAGGCTGCAAGCAGAACGTGTAGTGGGTAAACATTCTTCTTTCAAGTATAAATCAATTTGCTTTTGAACCAGTGCACGTATTTGTTTAATCAAATTCAAGCGAGAGCTCCACAATTGTTGTATGCATTTTCAGAGTGCTGGTATCATTTTTTGTAACTTTGGTTACTCAGCTTGCATCGCGGCTGTAACAGTGAGCGATGTGTCATCGATGTTATTAACGACTTCTATGCAACGCATTGACTGTAGCCAACGATAGGGACGTCCATATTCCTTCGTACTTCAATGATCCAAACATTCTTTTGGTGTCATGCTAATATGTTTCAACTCATCTTTACCGCCAGGCACGGGTATCGTATCACCCAAATCGTTGTCACACAAATATTTCAATGCGTCGTGTGTGAGCGCTGCATCAACAAAACTTTGTTCAACATCACTTAAGCTTACCACTGTAGCTGCCGTTACAAATCCTAAACGCTTGAAATAACGTAGCTTCATTACTATAGATTCCTCCATACTTTTGGCGTTATTACCAATTGTAATTCGTACTTCAAGTGGATGACGCTGCACAAGCTATGGCAACTTCCATTCCTTATCCATTGGTACTAGTGGTGCATCTTTTAGTGGACACGTAGCTTTCAGCAACGTACGCAAGGATGATGCAAATGATGGTAATTTCTCGGTCTCTAGTACAATTTCCCTAAATACTTGATGAGTGGTATTCAGTAATTCTTTGCACTGTGCAGCTGATTGTTCGTGGAATAAATTCTGCAAAGACAAACGATTACTATCTACTCGGACCTTTTCACGATGCAGATATTCTCGTTCAGAACGTAGGCTGTCTTTAATCATGCGATTGATTGACCTTTTTGATCAAAACAAATAGCAGTCCGCTCGCGTTCCCCCAAGACATTCTTCATTTTGAGTACATTATCGAAGATGATGCGTAGTGTTTCGAAACCTTTATGTAAGGATTCCGCCATTTAACACAAATTTTATAACCGATTCATACAAAAAAAAAATATATATACTGCACACAATTCAGCCGTTTAAAATTTGTTTTGGATTGCGCAATTCTCGGTAAGTCCAGTAGCACAATCAATTCCGGAGTGCTGTCAAAAATTAACATAACATTACCACCCTGACCCAGAGCTTTAGATGAAGCCGGAAATTGTGACTGACGTGAATTGAATAACATTTTTTGCATTCGGCTATGCGATGGTGCAATTTATGTATTTCTCCAACTTGTTGACATTTTTTGGCAAATTTCCTCAGGATATTTAATGTCAACTTGGTCCCGAGGTGTCTTATGGAGAAACATTCCCTCTTTAATACTTGTATTTGATCGATTAATGCTACCAAAGCTGGTGCACCCATTTTGGCGGCGAAGTAACAAAGGCATACTATAATACAACGTACATATTTGGTAGTCTTTGATAACGATAGGCGTTAAAAGAGCAATGCAAATATCTGGCGCATATTAGGTTGTAATTTGTCGGCGGGATAATAGGCGAGCAAATTTTGCATAAGATAGAAACCCTCATGATCATTCGATTTTGAGGCAATCATTTTTTGGAAAATGCCTAAGACAGCGTTCAAGTTCTAAGATTTTGAAGAACCTGGCCTAATAAACGCCGTTATCAAACGTACAAGTGGCGTAACATTTCCTGGCTGATCCCACAAACCTGGCACCAACAAACAAGGAAAAAGTGCCCAGTATGGCTCGGGTATAGTGCCGCTGCCCTCGCGTATTTCTAACAATAGCGAAAACATTTGAAAAAAAAAAAACATAAGGCATAAATTCCAATATGTCTTGTTGCAATATGCCTTGTAAAACAGGAAATCCTGCTTCTTCAAGGGAACTAACCGCTGCTAGCTCTGGTTTGCACACGATTTTTTATTGCCAGTATAGCGTTTCAAAGAGGTAGTGATTAAAATGCAGTTTTGTGCACAGCATATTATACAAATAGCAAAACCTGCAAAGAAAAAGAAAAGAAAGTCCATTAATACAAATGCATAAATGGGCATCGCAAACAAGGTGACAACTGACGGCGCGGCCGACGCCGCAGTTGGAGCACCCCTTTTGCGATGCCGGTAACCTAGAAAATAAAAAAAAAAAAGGGAACGACACACCAAACCAATAATTCCCTGGATCACGCCAACCGCCTGCATCCATCACCAGTCACCTGAAAATAAAAAGAATATTAATTAATAACTTAAAATAAAAGAATACACCAAATGAACAAATCTTAAAATTCACTTACTATTTGCCTCCTCCAGTAGCCATGCATCTTACTCCAAGCGCCGTAGTCAAAGAATTGAAAGAACGAAAAAAATAATTAGATTTTTTTTACCGTTTCTTTCAATTCATCGGAATTTTACATTCTATACACGGGTGTGTATGAATGTTCATTTGTTTTGTCTTTTGCCGTTGGCATATTTGTAACCAACGTATGTACATATGTATGTATGTATGCATACTTGGTTCGGCATATCCTATTAGTGCTGCATCAAATGACGCACACTGATACCGAAAACCCGCAAAAGGAACAAAATCGGGATCGGCTTTTTTGACCCGGGCAGTCCCAAAACATACTTACGCACAAAAAATAAAGGTAAACACCTCCTTAAAAATTTAATTGCTCTCATTTACAAACAAAAAACAACCAAAAACAAATTTTTTTTTGATTTTTTGATTTTTTTTGCCGTCGGTACTGCCTGTTTTGTGGCGGGGGGCAGGACTTGTTGTTTCTCAACAACAAACATCACAAACAGTCATTATAAGGGCTCGGTACAAAAACAATCCGGGTCCCGAAATAAAAGAATCCCGACACGACAAAATCCCGAAATGGGAAGAAGTCAACTGTTTCTACCGGCCTAGTGTGCTACTGCCCCAGTGACCTAGTTTTTTTTTCAAGGGCAAGCAAATACATATATGTATATATATACTCGCACACCACAAATTCACCATACCAGCTGTCAGCTAACCAAGAAATACACGACAGAGTTGCATGGCACACTTCGCATAATGGTACGGGCAGATATAACGCGTCGCTGAGAACGCATCGCCAATCTGCATGCAAGCACCGGCAGTTGGTACACTTTCTAATTTAATTACGATTTGCGCTGTTCTTCATGAGCTTTCGCACAAAATTAAATACATACCTTCGTCAGCCTCTACGCTTCGTTTTAAACTCGGTTTATTCATATATTTTAACGTACGTTTGTTAATAAAACACCACGCGTATCACGAAAACAAGTAATTTTGCGCGGGTGGCTTGGAATCACGTCCGTTCCAACCTCCCACACACCGCAATCTTGCTGGCTTTGTTGAAATGCATAAGCTGCTCGAAATCACAGCACTAACTACTTTGCAAAAACGCTCCCGTCACTCCACGTCATTTGACAAGTCATTTTACGGTGATAGGTTATATTCTTAGTCACATTTGCATGGGCGTGGGTAAGTTTTGTGACCAAGTGTTTTGTAGGGTAATAATATAATACACAACTGACGAAATATATGCGCTGCAGCGAAAACGCGCATCACCCAACCAACCTCATGGCCACTCGCCCTGGCACATCCATAAAATGCCACAGTCGACCTGAGAGCGACACGCCACGTTATACGCTGGAACGGAGACCTCGGCCTCTTCGTCCAGCCCAGAAAAACCTCAAAACTTTCGAGTCTGGAACGGAGACCTCTGCCTCTTCGTCCAACCAACAAAAAAAAAACCGCAAATCTGGAATGGAGACCTCGGCCTCTCCATCCGAAACGACAAAAACCAAAGAATAACAAAAAATGGTGCCACTCTGGAACGGAGATCTCGGCCTCTTCGTCCAGCCTTACTGGCCATCGACTATAGATATATTACGTTCTGAATTTCTATATTTAAGAATTATGTATAAATATTCACTTCACTGTTCCTAACCGCTAATTTTTTCATCTTAGCTCAGGTGGCATGCTAAGCAAGCGGAAAGGATTCCCGGCCATTTTGCGTCGCCGACGAACTCTTCATTTAGATTAAGTTTAGTGTGTAAGTCTTATATTAATTTTTTCTCGTTTCAGCGGAGGTCATTGGCGGAAAACGATGTTGCATATCGCAAGGGGGGCCGGCATGTTTAGGCAGGATGCCTAACTTTTCCGCAACTGATTGCGACCCCTCCCAATGCAACTCTGCAAATCGATACTCGACTTAATTTACAACCACCCACACCATCACCCTCATGCATGTGCATGCATGTACATGCACGTGTATGTGTGCTTTTTGTCAGCACTCATGCATATGCATGTCGGGGTTGATGTGTGGGTGCCTTTCCCCTCCAAAACGGAGGATTTTGCGGGTCAACGGTTATATCTTGCTATACAACCGGCTCTCTTGGATTCTAACAGCCAACCTGTTCACATCTGCCGCCAGCGATCTCTGCCGTAATTGTTTGCGTTTATTCAGGTAATATTGTAACCTTTGCTATTTTCACATTTACCCAATAAATCATATCTATTATAACGAGAAATCTCGTATTCTCTTATTTTATTCCAACCCGCTTATTCCCACTGAGATCGACCCGGTGCGCCCACCTCTCCAGGATTAGACGCACACCGGCCGAACAACAGTTATGGTGTCAAAAATATAAATATTTTTACCGACCACCAACCATTAATTTTTTCCATGTCAGAAAAAAATCCAAACAGTAAAATGAAAAGATGGTGCGCATCCGTTGAGGAGTTTTCTCCAAACTTTTTTTATAAGCCTGGCAAGGAAAATAAGGTAGCCGATGCTCTTTCTAGGCAATTCTTTCGTGTTTAATTTTTAAAATATAATCTATCCCATCAACATCAATATGAGCGTCAGTAGAGAGCAAGTTCTGGAAATAGTGAACACATCCGCAATTAGCTCCTCCCACTGTTCAGGTTTATAAGCTAGTATCTATTGATCCTTCAGTGATTGATAATAATGCCAGTTTAGATTTAATCAAGTCACTCCGAGAATTTAAAGGTGGCTTCCAATCATATCCAGCTTGGGGCTCGGCCGCAAAATTCGCCATAAATTATTACAAACCAGGCTCGGAGAAATATTACATTACGGCATTTTCCGTAATAAAATTACAGAGTCCGCTAATTCCACCCTATCTTCATTCAATACGGTTCCAAACTTTGAGGCAATTATTGCAAGGCTAGACAAGTTGTATTCTGATAAGAAGCCATTGTACGTCTTAGAAAATGAGTTCATTGTTCTTAGACAAGGGAATTTGTCAATTACCGATTATTACGAAAAAGATAATAAACAGCTAATCTAATAATTAATAAGCATATTATGTCGAATAACAACAGCGCTGATACTCTTGATGCTCTTAATGAAAGAGCAAGAGAGAATGCACTGCGTGTATTTATATCTGGACTTCGTCGTCCAATGTGCGACATTTTATTTTCGGCAAGACCAAACGATCTACCTCCTGCACACGCAATAGCTCAGGAACTCGAAACTAGTCCCATTCGTCATGATTTCGCTCGAGCTTTCGCTGTAGGAAATGCGGTAAAGATAATGATCCACCAACAAGCTATTGTCCAAAAAACCCCGAAAGTTACACATAATTTTCAAAATACTGACACTAGACCAATACCAATGGAAATCGACCACAATAGCTCATATTACCATAGACGTCCCGCTCCTCAAATGCAATATAGCTCACACGTTCAGCAAAATAAATTTGCTTCCCAATCATACCCAGTAGTAAAGAACTCATCGGCGCAGGTCCCTCTTCCGCCTACGGTATTTAAGAGATCACGAGAGGAATCGTTGTCCAATCACACACCCTTCATAAAACACAAAAAATTAACTTTATGCCCGAAAAAGAAGTTTTCAGCGAAAGTGGAAAATATAGCAATGATTACCTGAATTATGAATATTATGAAAGTGGTATTAAAAGCTATAACGGTGATACTGATACACACAACTGTAGCCAAAAGCAAATCAAAACCGAACAATTTGAGGATATAAATTTCTTAAACTAGGATCGCTCCTACTATTTATAACAAAAACATCCAAAAGCGATCAGGAGCTACGTATTTTAATCGACATTGGTACTTCGAAAAATTATATCGAACCCTTTTCATTTCTCCAGGGTACCAAATCTATTGACAAGCCCTTTAAATTAAAATCCATCAACGGTTCAAATGTTATAAACAAAAAATGTCTAATGAATGTTTTCGGCCATACCTCAACGTTTTACTTACTACCTACGCTAAGTACGTTTGACGGTATAATTGGATATGATTTCCTTAAAGAAATCAAAGCAAATATTGATATAGACAAGTAAGGAAGGTTAAGTTCGGGTGTAACCGAACATTAAATACTCAGTTGAGAGCTATGGTGACAACATAAGGGAAAATAACCATGTAGGAAAATGAACCGAGGGAAACCCTGGAATGTGTTTGTATGACATGTGTATCAAATGAAAGGCATTAAAGAGTATTTTATGAGGGAGTGGGCCATAGTTCTATAGGTGGACGCCATTTAGGGATATAGCCATAAAGGTGGATCAGGGTTGACTCTAGAATGCGTTTGTACGATATGGGTATCAAATGAAAGGTGTTAATGAGTATTTTAAAAGGGAGTAATCCTTAGTTCCATAGGTGGACGCCGTTTCGAGATATCGCCACAAAGGTGGACCAGGGGCGACCCTAGAATTTGTTGGACAATATGGGCATCAAACGAATGGTGTTAATGAGTATTTTAAAAGGGAGTGGGCCTTAGTTCTATAGGTGGATGCCGTTTCGAAATATCGCCATATAGGTGGACTAGGGGTGACTCTAGAATGTGTTTGTACGATATGGGTATCAAATTAAAGGTATTAATGAGGGTTTTAAAAGGGAGTGGTGGTTGTTGTATAGGTGGTCGCATTTTCGAGATATCGCCATAAAGGTGCACCAGGGGTGACCTTAGAATTTGTTTGTACAATATGGGTATCAAATGAAAGGTGTTAATGAGAGTTTTAAAAGGGAGTGGTGTGAAGGCGTTTTCCAGATATCGACCAAAATGTGGACCAGGGTGACCCAGAACATCATCTGTTGGATACCGCTAATTTATTTATATATGTAATACCTGTCAAGATTTTAAGGGTTTTTATTTCGCCCTGCAGAACTTTTTCATTTTCTTCTAATTAATATGGTAGGTGTCACAACCATTTTATAAAGTTTTTTCTAAAGTTATATTTCGCGTCAATAAAACAATCCAATTACCTTACCATGTTTCATCCCTTTTTTCGTATTTGGTATAGAATTATGGCATTTTTTTAATTTTTCGTAATTTTCGATATCGAAAAAGTGGGCGTGGTCATAGTCGGATTTCGTTCATTTTTCATACCAAGATAAAGTGAGTTCAAGTAAGCACGTGAACTAAGTTCATTAAAGATATGTCGATTTTTGCTCAAGTTATCGTGTTAACGGCCATGCGGAAGGACAGACGGACGACTGTGTATAAAAACTGGGCGTGGCATCAACCGATTTCGCCCATTTTCACAGAAAACAGTTAACGTCATAAAATCTATGCCCCTACCAAATTTCAAAAGGATTGGTTAATTTTTGTTCGACTTATGGCGTTAAAAGTATCCTAGACAAATTAAATGAAAAAGGGCGGAGCCACGCCCATTTTGAAATTTTCTTTTATTTTTGTATTTTGTTGCACCATATCATTATTGGAGTTCAATGTTGACATAATTTACTTATATACTGTAAAGATATTAAATTTTTTGTTAAAATTTTACTTAAAAAAAATTTTTTTTTTAAAAGTGGGCGTGGTCCTTCTCCGATTTTGCTAATTTTTATTAATCGTACATATAATAATTGGAGTAACGTTACTGCCAAATTTCATCATGATATCTTCAACGGCTGCCAAATTACAGCTTGCAAAAATTTTAAATTACCTTCTTTTAAAAGTGGGCGGTGCCACGCCCATTGTCCAAAATTTTACTAATTTTCTATTCTGCGTCATAAGTTCAACTCATCTACCAAGTTTCGTCGCTTTAGCTGTCTTCTGTAATGAATTATCGCACTTTTTCGGTTTTTCGAAATTTTCGATATCGAAAAAGTGCGCGTGGTTATAGTCCGATATCGTTCATTTTAAATAGCGATCTGAGATGAGTGCTCAGGAACCTACATACCAAATTTCATCAAGATACCTCAAAATTTACTCAAGTTATCGTGTTAACGGACGGACGGACGGACGGACATGGCTCAATCAAATTTTTTTTCGATCCTGATTATTTTGATATATGGAAGTCTATATCTATCTCGATTCCTTTATATATGTACAACCAACCGTTATCCAATCAAACTTAATATACTCTGTGAGCTCTGCTCAACTGAGTATGAAAAAGGATACATATTCTATCGCAATCGTGAAGAAAAGCTTAAAAAGCGTAACCAAAGTAATTTGATTACAATAGAGGAAAACTCTGTTCCATCGCATGTCAAAACTTTATTTCGAGATATTATTGCTAAGAACATAAACGCCGATCCAAACGTGGCATTACCGTTTAATACTAGAGTTCAGGCTCGGATTCGTACCAATACGAACGATCCGATTTATAGCAAAAGCTACCCATATCCGGTCTCTGTTGCGCCATTCTTTAACTGAGAAATTGAAGCTCTTATTGGAGATGATATTACAAGACATTCCCCCTATAACTCCCCGGTTCACGCGGTATCAAAAAAGGGTATAGACGAAAATGGTTTTCGACGAAAGATCTCATTTGGAAGATATCGATAAAGTCTTGGCTAAGTTGGAAATGGCGGGACTGAGAGTTTCGACAGAGAAGTCAAGGTTTTTCAAAGCAGAGGTAGAGTTATTAGGCTTTTTAGTCTCAGAAAATGGTATCAAGACATGCCCAAATAAAGCTAATGACATCTTAAACTATAAAACTCCGACAAAACTACGAGCATTGCGGTCATTTCTAGGGTTATCGGGCTACTACAACCGTTTTGTCAAAAATTATGCAAATATGGTAAAGCCACTGACGAAGTACCTCCGCGGTGAAAATGGACATATAGGGGCTAAAAAATCAAAAAAGTGTTGATATTTTTCTAGATGGTGATGCGTTATGCGCGTTCGAAAAAGTAAAACGAGTTTTAGTTTCTGAGGAAGTTCTCCTTCAATACCCAAATTATAACATTCCCTTTGAGCTCAATACCGATGCCTCCTCAAGCTCCTTGGGTGCTGTTTTGTCCCAGAGAGGTCGCCCCATAACAATGACTTTGGGGACTCTCTCTTCTACAGAACAAAACTACGCCACGAATGAACGAGAATTGCTCGCTATTGTATGGGCCTTAAAAACGCTGAGACATTACAGTTATGGTGTCAAAAATATAAATATTTTTACCGACCACCAACCATTAATTTTTTCCATGTCAGAAAAAAATCCAAACAGTAAAATGAAAAGATGGCGCGCATTCGTTGAGGAGTTTTCTCCAAACTTTTTTTATAAGCCTGGCAAGGAAAATAAGGTAGCCGATGCTCTTTCTAGGCAATCGTTAACAATATGGAAGACTCAATGACTATTAGAACTGCCCACAGCGAAGGTTCATTGACCAATACTATAAAAACCATAAAGCGTCCTATCAATCAATTTAAAAATCAACTCATTTTGTCGAAATCAATTAGTTCAGGTAAAAACGCAAATGTATACTCGACACACTATTTTTTTTTTTGACACCATCGAAAATTTGATTTGCCATTTAAAAATTGCGTTAATTACAACGTCGCCAATGGGATTCACTGTGACCTCCCCACTTTAGCCGAAATACAAAGTCATATATTGGGAAAATTTCCAGGCGTAAAATTCGTTCATACTGAGTTATTGGTAATAGATTTGACTAATAAGGATGATCAACTTGAAACCGTCACTACAGAGCATAACCGAGCACACCGTTGCTTATCCGAAAATTTTAATCAAATATCTAGAGAATAGATACTATTTTCCATGCTTAAAAAAATGCTTAAAAATATAATTGCAAATTGTAAAATTTGTTTAGAAAACAAATACCAGCGCAAGCCCCCAGATCCTGGAATTGGCAAAACACCTATACCTAGTCGACCAGGCGAAATTCTTCACCTTGACATCTTCATTACCGGCAAACAACATTTTTTGACGTGCGTCGACAAATTTTCTAAATTTGCAATAGTGAAACCTATCGCATCAAGGTGTACCATAGACATTAAAGATGCTCTTCTAGAAATATTAATAATATTTAACAACACTAAATCTATAGTTTCAGACAACGAAAAAGCTTTTCACTCAAACTCAATTAAAACCCTTCTAAGAGACAATTTTTCCATTGATCAGTTCTTCGTACCAACACTTCACAGCGAAAGTAATGGCCAAGTTGAAAGTTTCCATTCTACCTTGTTAGAAATAGCGCGCTGCATTAAGGAACAGCAACAAATATGTGAAATTATAGAGATGATTTTACTTTCGACCCATAAATATAATCACAGCATACATTCTGTCATAAGCGCCAGGCCCGTTGATGTCTATCACAATTACCCAATAGAGAAATTAAATGCTGTTAGGAAAATGCTAGTAGATGCTCAAGATAAAACAATTAACGGAAATATTGGCGGTAAAAATCAAAACGAATAATGCTGGTGAGAAAGTTTTTAAGAAGAAACAAAAGACTGGGTAACAAATTTGATAAAATATTTATTGAAAAAGTTGTCGAAAGGGACCTTGGTACCACAGTAATTATTGATGGAAAAAGAGTTCATAAAAGTAATCTAAGATAGTTTTTGCCCTTTCCCAAAGCGCTGTTAAAGAGATCATTTCATAATTTAATAACAATTGTTCACTCTTCTTGATTTTGAATTATTACCGTTTATTTCTTTAATATATATATCTTTGTAAGCACAGATTTAAGAAACTACAATATCAACAAAAAAATATTGCCAACTATACTGTCACATCGGTTTTCAGTAGTAAACCAACGCTTTGTTGAAACGAGGACGTCCCAAATTCAACAAGGGGAATAGCTAAGGTATAACATCTGCACAGTGCCCAACTGTGACTGCAATAATGCAAAATTATTGAGCTGAGAATTTGCCTTTTCCACTCAAGTCAAATGCAATCATGTGATCAATGAAAGACAATGACTGAAAAGCAATGAGTGAAAAACAAACCGTAGAAGCACCAACAAAGGCTCGCAAAAACTTGGACAGAAAAGGGTTCCGTTTTACAAGAGAAAACAACTTGATTTTTTCGTTGCCGACCAGCAATAATAATTATTCATCGTTGACCTTGAAGTTTTAGTCACGTACGCGTTAGAGGTCTCATTGAAAGTTATCAATTGACAGGACGGCAGAATAATTCCATTCACGCATAAGACGAGTAGCATCGCTGTGAAAAAAATTTAATGAAACACTTTTGTTGATAAAACGAATTAAATCGGTATAAAAAGGTGTTTTTCATTATTTGGCGCCCGAGATTAAGGAACTGTACAGGATTTCTGCAATCAGACCGCATTACCCGTGGACTTAGAGAGACCCGTATTTCAAGGAGGTAAACATAATTGTTTCTAGAAAATAAAAAATATATTAAGTAAAAATTGACTGTAAATATTAATTCAAAATCATTAAAAGTGAAGATCGAGTAACAAATTTATCAAAATATAAAGTGTAATGAAAAGCAAATTTTGTTAAAAAATGTAGGCTTATTCATTTAGTTTTGCATGAAAATAATGTTTAGTGAAAAAAAGGTTACCTTCAAAACAACTTCTCTGTAAAATTGCAATTCTGTTATATCTTAATTTTCGAAGAAAAATAAAACTTTACCATAGTTAAAACAAGCGTTAGTGATCGAAACCGATTTATTGCATAAAAGTGCTAATGTAAACGTAATTATTTTTTTTAGCACGTGCGTTTCTGGTAAAAAAAGAATTTCTTAAAGAGATTAAAGAGCGTAAATTTATGTTCTATACCCAACACTTCTTCAGTAGAGAGCAAGTTCTGGAAATAGTGAACACATCCGCAATTAGCCCCTCCCACTGTTCAGGTTTATAAGCCAGTATCTATTGATCCTTCAGTGATTGATAATAATGCCAGTTTAGATTTAATCAAGTCACTCCCAGAATTTAAAGGTGGCTCCCAATCATATCCAGCTTGGGGCTCGGCAGCAAAATTCGCCATAAATTATTACAAACAAGGCTCGTCGAAATATTACATTACGGCATTTTCCGTAATAAAATTACAGAGTCCGCTAATTCCACCCTATCTTCATTCAATACGGTTCTAAACTTTGAGGCAATTATTGCAAGGCTAGACCAGTCGTATTCTGATAAGAAGCCATTGTACGTCTTAGAAAATGAGCTCATTGTTCTTAGACAAGGGAATTTGTCAATTACCGATTATTACGAAAAAGTTGATAAACAGCTCAATCTAATAATTAATAAGCAGATTCTGTCGAATAACAACAGCGCTGATACTCTTGATGCTCTTAATGAAAGAGCAAGAGAGAATGCACTGCGTGTATTTATATCTGGACTTCGTCGTCCTATGTGCGACATTTTATTTTCGGCAAGACCAAACGATCTACTTTCTGCACTTGCAATAGCTCAGGAACTCGAAACTAGTCCCATTCGTCATGATTTCGCTCGAGCTTTCGCTGTGAGAAATGCGGTAAAGATAATGATCCACCAACAAGCTATTGTCCAAAAAACCCCGAAAGTTACACATCATTTTCAAAATACTAACACTAGACCAACACCAATGGAAATCGACCACAATAGCTCATATTACCATCGACGTCCCGCTCCTCAAATGCAATATAGCTCACATGCTCAGCAAAATAAATTTGCTTCCCAATCATACCCAGTAGTAAAGAACTCATCGGCGCAGGTCCCTCTTCCGCCTACGGTATTTAAGAGATCACGAGAGGAATCGTCGTCCAATCACACACCCCTTCATAAAACACAAACAATTAACTTTATGCCCGAAAAAGAAGTTTTCAGCGAAAGTGGAAAATATAGCAATGATTACCTGAATTATGAATATTATGAAAGTGGTATTGAAAGCTATAACGGTGATACTGATACACACAACTGTAGCCAAAAGCAAATCAAAACCGAACAATTTGAGGATATCAATTTCTTAAACTAGGATCGCTCCTACTATTTATAACAAAAACATCCAAAAGCGGTCAGGAGCTACGTATTTTAATCGACATTGGTACTTCGAAAAATTATATCGAACCCTTTTCATTTCTCCAGGGTACCAAATCTATTGACAAGCCCTTTAAATTAAAATCCATCAACGGTTCAAATGTTATAAACAAAAAATGTCTAAAGAATGTTTTCTGCCATACCTCAACGTTTAACTTACTACCTACGCTAAGTACGTATGACGGTATAATTGGATATGATTTCCTTAAAGAAATCAAGGCAAATGTTGATATAGAAAGAGGATACATATTCTATCACAATGGTGAAGAAAAGCTTAAAAATCGTAACCAAAGTAATTTGATTACAATAGAGGAAAACTCTGTTCCATCGCATGTCAAAACTTTATTTCGAGATATTATTGCTAAGAACATAGACGCGTTTGCCGATCCAAACATGGCATTACGGTTTAATACTAGAGTTCAGGCTCGGATTCGTACCAATACGAACGATCCGATTTATAGCAAAAGCTACCCATATCCGGTCTCTGTTGCGCCATTCGTTAACAGAGAAATTGAAGCTCTGCTGGGAGATGGTATTATAGGACACTCCCCCTATAACTCCCCGGTTCACGTGGTATCAAAAAAGGGTATAGACGAAAATGGTCATCCACGTCCGACGTTCTCCTTCAATACCCAAATTATAACATTCCCTTTGAGCTCACTACCGATGCCTCCTCAAGTTCCTTGGGTGCTGTTTTGTCCCAGAGAGGTCGCCCCATAACAATGATTTCGAGGACTCTCTCTTCTACAGAACAAAACTAAGCCACGAATGAACGAGAATTGCTCGCTATTGTATGGGCCTTAAAAACGCTGAGACATTACAGTTATGGTGTCAAAAATATAAATATTTTTACCGACCACCAACCATTAATTTTTTCCATGTCAGAAAAAAATCCAAACAGTAAAATGAAAAGATGGTGCGCATTCGTTGAGGAGTTTTCTCCAAACTTTTTTTATAAGCCTGGCAAGGAAAATAAGGTAGCCGATGCTCTTTCTAGGCAATTCGTTAACAATATGGAAGACTCAATGACTAGTAGAACTGCCCACAGCGAGGGTTCATTGACCAATACTATAAAAACCATAAAGCGTCCTATCAATCAATTTAAAAATCAACTCATTTTGTCGAAATCAATTAGTTCAGGTAAACGCAAATGTATACTCGACACACTATTTTTTTTGACACCATCGAAAATTTGATTTGCCATTTAAAAACTGCGATTAATTACGACGTCGCCAATGGGATTCACTGTGACCTCCCCACTTTAGCCGAAATACAAAGTCATATATTGGGAAAATTTCCATTTTTAAAATTCGTTCATACTGAGTTATTGGTAATAGATTTGACTAATAAGGATGATCAACTTGAAACCGTCACTACAGAGAATAACCGAGTACACCGTTGCTTATCCGAAAATTTTAATCAAATATCTGAGAATACATACTATTTTCCATGCTTAAAAAAAATGCTTCAAAATATAATTGCAGATTGCAAAATTTGTTTAGAAAACAAATACCTGCGCAAGCCCCCAGATCCTGGAATTGGCAAAACACCTATACCTAGTCGACCAGGCGAAATTCTTCACACTGACATCTTCATTACAGGCAAACAACATTTTGTGACGTGCGTGGACAAATTTTCTAAATTTGCAATAGTGAAACCTATCGCATCAAGGTGTACCATAGACATTAAAGATGCTCTTCTAGAAATCTTAATAATATTTAACAACACTAAATCTATACTTTCAGACAACGAAAAAGCTTTTCACTCAAACTCAATTAAAACCCTTCTAAGAGACAATTTTTCCATTGATCAGTTCTTCGTACCATACCTTCACAGCGAAAGTAATGGCCAAGTTGAAAGGTTCCATTCTACCTTGTTAGAAATAGCGCGCTGCATTAAGGAACAGCAACAAATATGTGAAACTATAGAGCTGATTTTACTTTCGACCCATAAATATAATCACAGCATATATTCTGTCATAAGCACCAGGCCCGTTGATGTCTTTCACAATTACGCAATAGAGAAATTAAATGCTGTTAGGAAAATGCTAGTAGATGCTCAAGATAAAACAATTAACGGAAATATTGGCGGTAAAAAAATTTAAACGAATAATGCTGGTGAGAAAGGTTATTTAAGAAGAAACAAAAGATTGGGTAACAAATTTGATAAAATATTTATTGAAAAAATTGTCGAAAGGGACCTTGGTACCACAGTAATTATTGATGGAAAAAGAGTTCATAAAAGTAATCTAAGATAGTTTTTGTCCTTTCCCAAAGCGCTGTTAAAGAGATCATTTCTTAGATTAATAACAATTGTTCACTCTTCTTGATTTTGAATTATTACCGTTTATTTCTTTAATATATATATCTTTGTAAGCATAGTGTTCGGGGATCGCAAAACAAATTAAAATACCAGACAATGGAATTTCACGTCTTCTTCATTTATTTGTCTTGAGTGAACTAAAAACTAATTACATGGTAATGAAGTGCTTAGTAGGTATCCGAGCATGATTATATGCTGATTAGGTATATGTATATACGCGCATAATGCTTACTGTCTTGAATACAGGTTTTGAGTACAATATTATTGGACATGTTACAATTATTCTCATTGCGTTGAATTACAGTGGTGCTTAAATAAATAGCATACAGGTATGGGCACTCTCACCCAACATACTCCCCCCATTGAAAGCTTCTTAGCTTTCAAGCGTTTTCCGTAAAAGGTAGAGGGGCGAGTTTATGAATTGCACGCCGTATAATTCCCTTTTTTGTTTGTAAATCGACCACTCGAATCTTTCCATCAGCACCCGGGATTGCACCTATGATAACAGCTAGAAGCCACTGCTGTGGCGGCAAATTATCTTCTTGAACAATCACGACCAGTCCGAGATTCACTTTTGTTTCTGTTTTGTTCCACTTCATACGCTGCTGAAGCTCCTGCAAATATTCGCGTCTCCATTGTTGCCAAAACTGATTTTTTAGGAAAGTTATTTGTTGAAATCTTGTCAATGAAGCCATATTTGTGTGACTCTCAACTTTCTCGGATGGTATAGCCTTAAGCGGTTTACCAATTAAAAAATGCGCTGGAGTTAACGCTGGCCCGTCATTAGGGTCGTTCGAGAGCGCAATTATAGGGCGCGAGTTTAATATTGCTTCAATTTCTATGAGCAATGATTGCAGCTCTTCGTACGTTAAATTTGCCTGGCCCATATTTTTTACTAAAAGCGTTTTTGCGGACTTTACCGCTGCCTCCCAAAGGCCACCAAAATGTGGTGCTCTCGGAGGTATAAAACGAAATTCAAGGCCATTTTCACTGCTGTAGTGCAACACTGCTTCCACACACCCTTGATTAAAGTGATTAGCGTGAAATTCTTTAAGCTTGTTGCTCGCACCTACAAAATTTGTGGCATTGTCACAGTATAGACGATATGGCGTGCCACGCCGAGAAATGAAGCGCTTTAGACAAAGCAGAAAGGAATTCGTCGACAAATCTGAGACAAGCTCGATGTGAGTGGCCTTTGAAGAAAAACATACAAAAATTGCCGCATATGTTTTATAAGGAGGCCTTCCTCGTATACGAAGAGAAGTGAAGAATGGCCCACAAAAATCTACTCCACATACAGTAAAGGGAATTTGAGCTGTTACGCGATCTTTCGGCAAATCTCCCATAACTTGACTAATGAGTTTAGGTTTATAACGAAAGCAATGTACGCAATTGCGCACTATTTTTCGCACAACTTCGCGTGCATTTACTACCCATATGCGCTGCCGAAGAATACTTAGTAAAACTTTGGATCCTGCATGTAAATTTGTATAATGCAGAAAGGAAATATACAGTTTTGTGAACCGGTGAGTTTTTGGAAGAATTGCTGGGTGTTTTTCTTCATAAGGCATGTCCGCATTTTGAAGACGTCCACCCACTCTAAGGATAAAAAAGGTTTTATTACCGATTTCCATTTCTTGAAGGAAAGGTGAAAGTCGTTGAAGGCTCGCTGTTAAAGATTGGCCCCTTTTTAGGCCTTTGATTTCTTGTTTATATTCTAACCCTTGTATGTTAGATACGATTCGCCAAAAGGCATCATCGAGCTCTCTTGACGAAGTTTGAGCGACATTATTTGCGATCAAATTTGGATTTGAAGGAACCCTATTGAAAATGCGGTATACGTATGCAATTATGCGGAGAATCTTACGAAACGATGAAGAATTTTCAATAATATTGTTAAAAATGTTTTCTTGATAGTTTTCATTGTTGCACTTAAAGGATACAACATGCCGACGTTCTAAATCTAGCATTTCTGTGCACGCATCTAATACAGGCCATTTATCTTCATTGAAATGAAGGAATGGTGGTCCTGTAAACCACATTGTTTTAGGCACATCTGATGCGCTACATCCCCGAGATACAATATCTGCTGGATTACTTTTTGTTGGGACATGCCTCCAATAAATTTCTCTACTATTTTCTTGGATCTCTGAAACCCGATTTGCAACAAAACAATTTAATGTCGATGCATGCTGTTTGAGCCAATGTAAGACAATCTTAGAATCTGTCCAAAAGTAGACTTTCTGTACGTAGCTCTGAAGCTTGTGTTTGATATGATTCCACGTCCTATTGAGCAACAATGCTGCACCTAGTTCGAGTTTTGGTATCGATTGGCTTTTGATAGGAGCCACTTTTGATTTTGCTGTAAGAAGCGTGCACCGAACGGAACCTTGCACGAGCGTCCGAACGTAAATTGCACAGCCGTAGGCACGAGATGATGCATCTGCGAAACCATGAATTTCGCTGACACAGTGCGGATACGTGAAGACAAATCTTGGAACTTCTATATTGTTAATTTGTGGTAGGTCCTCTGAGATTTGTAACCATAAGTCGGCTACACCCGCTGGCAGAGGATCATCCCACTCAATTTGTTGAATCCATAACTCCTGCATCAAGATTTTGCATCGAATTACGATGGGGCTTAGTAAGCCTAATACGTCATAGATTCTAGCCACGCATGACAAAATAGACCGCTTGGTAATTTTTTCGTTACTGAGAAATTCAAACCTAAAACAAATCATGTCAACCATCGGCTTCCAGGACATACCCAATGCCTTTGTGATAGTTTCATTGCCTGACTTTATGGGAGTTTCACTTGCTTTCTCCGAGACTACACTTGAACTGTTTGAGTTCCATTTTGCTAAGTGCAGCCCTGAGCGGGAGAGCAGTTCAGTAACTTCGCTTCGGAATTGTTGCTTCTTCAGTGTCAGAGCCAGTCAACAAATCGTCAACGTATAGGTCCTCTTTTAAAACTTTAGCACCAATAGGGAAGGTGTCTTGAAAGGAGTCAGCGATAAAGAAAACGCATCGGATTGCAAGGAAAGGGGCTGAGGCCATACCATATGTCACGGTATTCAACTGATATATATTTATTGGCTCATCCTTGGTTTTTCGCCATAAAATCAACTGAAAGTTACGGTCACTTTCGTTGATTAGAAACTGTCGGTACATTTTCGAAATATCGGCTGTTAATGCGTAACGATTTAGGCGAAAAGACAAAAGAGTTATAAGCAACTCTTGTTGGATGGTGGGTCCTACCATTAGAATGCCATTCAGTGAGCGATTTGATGAAGTTAATGCAGACGCATCAAACACTACTCGCAGTTTTGTTGTGATACTTTCTGGGCGCAAAACACAATGATGTGGTATAACATAGTGTTGGTGCGCAAGATTAGCCCTACCGATCTTCGACATATGCGCTAAACTTTCATATTCATTCATGAAGTCGCAATACATGTTATGTAAAGTTTCATCCCGATGTAAGCGCCGCTCAAGTGAAAGAAATCTTTTGCGAGCTAGTTCAAATGAACTTCCCAAAACTGATGGAGGTTCTTTAAACGGTAGACTGACTTGTATACGCCCACTCTTAGTGACTGCAACATTGTCACAGAAGTGTTTTTCACAACGCTTTTCCTCTTCTGATAATGGCGAGGAGTGTTGAGCAACTTCTTCCACCTCCCAGAATTTACGTAGCAATTCGTTAAGACTTGTGGAGTCTGCAGCCATGTTGCATGTTAGTGATTGAGGTTTTGCGTTAACCTCAACCTTTCCGCCAACTATCCACCCTAATTCACTATTTCTTAAAGAAGGCAAACCTCTGCCAAGGGAAATATTCTCGTTATAGATAATTTCGAAGCGCAAAACGAACTGACCATTCGAAGTCAGTAAACCGTGACCGAATTGTGGCAGTTACAGCGTGTTTGATTTGAGTGTGTATGTCTGCAATGCCCGAAATATCTTGATTGAACTGTAAGCGACTGAGTTGCAAACGTTTTGCAGTTTCTTCGGTCATGAAATTGACTTCGGAACCAGAATCTAAAAGTGCGCGAACAGGCTGAAAAATTCCGAACTTGTCTTTCACCATGACCACAGCAGTTGGTATTATGGCTCTTTTAAATGATCGAGCAACCATGGGCATTGTATTGCCTTGTCCTAAGGTGCTTTGAGCACTGAAGACTTGTATTGTATTCGAATCAATAGCATGATTAACAGAAGCCACGGCTGATGGTTTAGCAACAGAAAAGACATGTGGGTGCGTGTGATGAGATGCTTTACACACGCGGCATTTAAATTTAGATGGACATTTAGTGGCTGCATGCCCCTTGCGCAAACAATTTACACACATTCCGGAACGTTTTACAAAGTCAAATCTCTCACTGACTGGAAGCGCCAGGAAGACAGAGCAGCTTCCTATTACGTGTTCTGAGCAATTACAGTAGAAGCAAGTCAACTTAGAGTTAACAAAGGCATGCGATTTCTGTTGGTTGGCTTTAGTCTTGAAATCGCGTTGTTGCTCGCGAGGTTCCGAACCTTTAACACGGCTTTCGAGAAGCTGACAACGCCGAGTAAGAATAGCGTAGCATTGATCCCAAGTGGGGAGTGAAGTTTGTTCTTGTTTTTCTTCATACATGATTTTTGAGCCGTTATCTATCTTTGCTAAAACTATATGGATTATCATTGAGTTTAAAATATCGATTTCTGATCCTAACGAAAGCAAAGATGAGCGAATCGCAGATACCTTGTCTATCATTGTGCGTAGAGCTGTGGGATCGGCTTTGTTAATTGCTTGTAAACTAAACAACGACGAAACGTAATCTAGGAAAATAAGAACGTCGTTGTCGTAACGCTCTTTCAAACGTGCTAGTGCCTTCGAGTAATTTTCTTCTGTTATTTGAAATGGCTCTACTATAGCCAAAGCTTGTCCCGAAAGACAATTTATTAAATAATTGAACTTTTCTATTGTTGGGATCGAGGAATCATTATTAACAAGATTTGAAAATGAATGCGAAAATCTTTTATAGTCGCAATATTTGCCATCAAACTTCGGTAATTTTAGTTTCGGCAATCGATTTGGATGGGTGAAGGGATGGCTGCTAGAAGCATTCGCAAAGCTTGCGTCGACTATGCTTGCATGCCGCCCTTTATTCAAAAGCCGCATAATGTTTCCTTTTACCTCAATATAATTCTCCTCTATGTCGCTCCTAGAATTATCTTCGGGGTTAATCTTTTCTATTTGACCCTGTATGTGGCTTATTTGCTTAAAATGAGATTCCAATATTTGGAGTCTGCACTCTAATGTGATGGAATCTGCTGACTCCCCTTCTTTTTCTACCTTTGTTTTCATGTTCGTTATATTTCGTTTCATAATGGATCTTTGTTGTTTTAAAGACGATAAAGCTTCAGCGCTTTGTTGGGACTCATCCTCATTTCCCATTTTTACGAAAGCTCAGGGTAACAAATCGACAAATAAAGGCTAACTATTTAACAATTGCGCAGAACTCGCGGTAGAAATTTAACGAATATAATAATACCGCTGATAATTCCAAGAGAACACTTACGCTGTTCTACTGAAGAAAATCTAATGATATATGAATGAGCGCAAGAGCTTCAGCAGTATAAACCCTCTATGTTTGCTTCTTTCGCTAAAAGCTACCAAATTGAAGTAAATCTGAAGGGGGCAAATCAAAAACTGCATGTGAGTAATGCAATGAATTTGACTATCGTTACGAGCTAGAGTCTTTTGTATATGATGCAACCCGCTGCTGATGACAAGAAGTATGCGGGGAATGTGTAGTTATGTCAATGATATTCGTATAAAGAATATATTGGGTGAGAGCGTTACAGAATTTTTTTTTTTTTATTTGTAAGCACTTAAATGTTTTTAAATAATAACCAGTTATTACAGTTATCTCTGGCTTATTGTGGAATTTTGTGTGCATAGGTGCATATACTTATTTATATATGTTTCTATATACCTATGTATGTCTGTACGTAAATAATTATCTGCGTTCCAGACGAAACTGTACTCAAAGAGAACTTAACTAATTTGCAATAAAATGTATGTTTGTATGAACTTAGTGCGAGACGGACATATGCAGATTTTACATACAACTCCTAAAATCTTTATATAAGTGGATGCATATACCTATTTTCCTTTGTAGTTTTTTTTTTTTTTTTTTTTTTTTTTTTTTTTTTTTTACATGTGTGCATAAGTATATGGAAGTATTACCTTTCGAGTCATATGAATATATATGATAAGAAATACGACTTACAGTAGCTGTTGATGAATTCCTTTTTTTTTTTTTACTTGGTTGGTGAAATGATGTTTTTTACCAGAAATAACGCTCACTCGCTGTTGATCCTTGCGAAGGTAATTTTTTCATCAACTTATGCCCTTTAGTGTAGATGATTTAGGTTATCTGACTGCTTTGTATAGGTTGACTGTTTAAGCCTGATTCTCGAGACGATGGAGCAGCTCTTGAATGATGGTTCTTGTGCTCCTGAAACATCAACTTGATGGGTTTTGTTGATGACTGAATTCCGCAACCGGGTATTTGATGAATGTACAAATTTGTTGTTTGTAGACCTCGTATTTAGACCTCAGTGTCGGCAGAAACATGCACTTTAGGTCTTTAAACTTTATTAGTTATGCTGGACCAGTGATACGCGTGGACCCAGCGAAATTAATTTTGTGTTTATTTATTGAGATTACAGGAGAAGTCCTGTCACGGTCGCCAAAATGTTCGGGGATCGCAAAACAAATTAAAATACCAGACAATGGAATTTCACGTCTTCTTCATTTATTTGTCTTGAGTGAACTAAAAACTAATTACATGGTAATGAAGTGCTTAGTAGGTATCCGAGCATGATTCTATGCTGATTAGGTATATGTATATACGCGCATAATGCTTACTGTCTTGAATACAGGTTTTGAGTACAATATTAGCCGTGTTTTTTAACACGCGTATATCCGTTTACGCTTAAACTTTATATTGACTGCTAAGAGACAAACTATAAATACACCTCTGAAATTGCTGCGCATAAATTTTGTCCTACTAAATTTCAATACGCATTATACTCAGATGTAACTGAAATATGTGTCTTTGTTTCACCCTGTACACTAATTCTATGTATTATATGTGTGTCCACAATTCATCGCAACTGATTCAGCTATATGTTATACCCTATGGCCATCAGAGCGTTGCGTCTCCGCTTTTCGGTACACCCTGTTGCTGTAGCTAGTTGTTTTACCACAGCCGCTAGATGGGTCTCCTAAGCATTATCTAAGCGAAGATAGGCGTTTTTTAACACGCGCAAACGAAACGTATACGCGCGTGTTAAAAAACACGGCTATTATTGGACATGTTACAATTATTCTCATTGCGTTGAATTACAGTGGTGCTTAAATAAATAGCATACAGGTATGGGCACTCTCACCCAACACATAGATTTAAGAAACTACAATGTCAACAAAAAAATATTGCCAACTATACTGTCACATCGGTTTTCAGTAGTAAACCAACGCTTTGTTGAAACGTCCCAAATTCAACAAGGGGAATAGTTAAGGTATAACATCTGTACAGTGCCCAACTGTGACTGCAATAATGCAAAGTTATTGAGCTGAGAATTTGCCTTTTCCACTCAAGTCAAATGCAATCATGTGATCAATGAAAGACAATGACTGAAAAGCAATGAGTGAAAAACAAAGCGTAGAAGCACCAACAAAGGCTCGCAAAAACTTGGACAGCAAAGGGTTCCGTTTTACAAAACAAAACAACTTAATTCTTTCGTTGCCGACCAGCAATAATAATTATTCATCGTTGACCTTGAAGTTTCAGTCACGTACGCGTTAGAGGTCTCATTGAAAGTTATCAATTGACAGGAAGGCAGAATAATTCCATTCACGCATAAGACGAGTAGCATCGCTGTGAAAAAAATTGAATGAAACCCTTTTGTTAATAAAACGAAATAAATCGGTATAAAAAAAGTTGTTCATTATTTGGCGCCCGAGGTTAAGGAACTGTACAGGATTTCTGCAATCAGACCGCATTACCCTTGGACTTAGAGAGACCCGTATTTCAAGGAGGAAAACATAATTGTTTCTAGAAAATAAAAAAAATAATAAGTACAAATTGACTGTAAGTATTAATTCAAAATCATTAAAAGTGAAGATCGAGTAACAAATTCATCAAAATATAAAGTGTAATGAAAAGCAAATTTTGTTAAAAAAATGTAGGCTTTTCATTTAGTTTTGCAAGAAAATAATGTTTAGTGAGAAATTAGGTTACCTTCAAAACAACTTTTCTCTGTAAAAATGGAATTCTGTTATATCTTAATTTTCGAAGAAAAATAAAACTTTACCATAGTTAAAACAAGCGTTAGTGATCGAAACCGATTTATTGCAAAAAGGTGCTAATGTAAAGGTAATTATGTTTTTTTAGCACGTGCGTTTCTGGTAAAAAAAGAATTTCTTAAAGAGATTAAAGAGCGTAAATATATGTTCTATACCCATCACTTCTTTCGTGTTTAGTTTTTAAAATATAATCTATCCCATCAACATCAATATGAGCGTCAGTAGAGAGCAAGTTCTGGAAATAGTGAACACATCCGCAATTAGCTCCTCCCATTGTTCAAGTTTATAAGCTAGTATCTATTGATCCTTCAGTGATTGATAATAATGCCAGTTTAGATTTAATCAAGTCACTCCGAGAATTTAAAGGTGCCTTCCAATCATATCCAGCTTGGGGCTCGGCCGCAAAATTCGCCATAAATTATTACAAACCAGGCTCGTCGAAATATTACATTACGGCATTTTCCGTAATAAAATTACAGAGTCCGCTAATTCCACCCTATCTTCATTCAATACGGTTCCAAACTTTGAGGCAATTATTGCAAGGCTAGACCAGTCGTATTCTGATAAGAAGCCATTGTACGTCTTAGAAAATGAGTTCATTGTTCTTAGACAAGGGAATTTGTCAATTACCGATTATTACGAAAAAGATAATAAACAGCTCAATCTAATAATTAATAAGCATATTATGTCGAATAACAACAGCGCTGATACTCTTGATGCTCTTAATGAAAGAGCAATAGAGAATGCACTGCGTGTATTTATATCTGGACTTCGTCGTCCAATGTGCGACATTTTATTTTCGGCAAGACCAAACGATCTACCTCCTGCACACGCAATAGCTCAGGAACTCGAAACTAGTCCCATTCGTCATGATTTCGCTCGAGCTTTCGCTGTAGGAAATGCGGTAAAGATAATGATCCACCAACAAGCTATTGTCCAAAAAACCCCGAAAGTTACACATAATTTTCAAAATACTGACACTAGACAAATACCAATGGAAATCGACCACAATAGCTCATATTACCATAGACGTCCCGCTCCTCAAATGCAGTATAGCTCACATGCTCAGCAAAATAAATTTGCTTCCCATTCATACCCAGTAGTAAAGAACTCATCGGCGCAGGTCCCTCTTCCGCCTACGGTATTTAAGAGATCACGAGAGGAATCGTTGTCCAATCACACACCCTTCATAAAACACAAAAAATTAACTTTATGCCCGAAAAAGAAGTTTTCAGCGAAAGTGGAAAATATAGCAATGATTACCTGAATTATGAATATTATGAAAGTGGTATTGAAAGCTATAACGGTGATACTGATACACACAACTGTAGCCAAAAGCAAATCAAAACCAAACAATTTGAGGATATCAATTTCTTAAACTAGGATCGCTCCTACTATTTATAACAAAAACATCCAAAAGCGGTCAGGAGCTACGTATTTTAATCGACATTGGTACTTCGAAAAATTATATCGAACCCTTTTCATTTCTCCAGGGTACCAAATCTATTGACAAGCCCTTTAAATTAAAATCCATCAACGGTTCAAATGTTATAAACAAAAAATGTCTAATGAATGTTTTCGGCCATACCTCAACGTTTTACTTACTACCTACGCTAAGTACGTTTGACGGTATAATTGGATATGTTTTCCTTAAAGAAATCAAAGCAAATATTGATATAGACAAGTAAGGAAGGTTAAGTTCGGGTGTAACCGAACATTACATACTCAGTTGAGAGCTATGGTGACAACATAAGGGAAAATAACCATGTAGGAAAATGAACCGAGGGAAACCCTGGAATGTGTTTGTATGACATGTGTATCAAATGAAAGGCATTAAAGAGTATTTTATGAGGGAGTGGGCCATAGTTCTATAGGTGGACGCCATTTAGGGATATAGCCATAAAGGTGGATCAGGGTTGACTCTAGAATGCGTTTGTACGATATGGGTATCAAATGAAAGGTGTTAATGAGTATTTTAAAAGGGAGTAATCCTTAGTTCCATAGGTGGACGCCGTTTCGAGATATCGCCACAAAGGTGGACCAGGGGCGACCCTAGAATTTGTTTGTACAATATGGGCATCAAACGAATGGTGTTAATGAGTATTTTAAAAGGGAGTGGGCCTTAGTTCTATAGGTGGATGCCGTTTCGAAATATCGCCATATAGGTGGACTAGGGGTGACTCTAGAATGTGTTTGTACGATATGGGTATCAAATTAAAGGTATTAATGAGGGTTTTAAAAGGGAGTGGTGGTTGTTGTATAGGTGGTCGCATTTTCGAGATATCGCCATAAAGGTGGACCAGGGGTGACCCTAGAATTTGTTTGTACAATATGGGTATCAAATGAAAGGTGTTAATGAGAGTTTTAAAAGGGAGTGGTGTGAAGGCGTTTTCCAGATATCGACCAAAATGTGGACCAGGGTGACCCAGAACATCATCTGTTGGATACCGCTAATTTATTTATATATGTAATACCTGTCAAGATTTTAAGGGTTTTTATTTCGCCCTGCAGAACTTTTTCATTTTCTTCTACTTAATATGGTAGGTGTCACAACCATTTTATAAAGTTTTTTCTAAAGTTATATTTCGCGTCAATAAAACAATATAATTACCATACCATGTTTCATCCCTTTTTTCGTATTTGGTATAGAATTATGGCATTTTTTAAATTTTTCGTAATTTTCGATATCGAAAAAGTGGGCGTGGTCATAGTCGGATTTCGTTCATTTTTCATACCAAGATAAAGTGAGTTCAAGTAAGCACGTGAACTAAGTTCATTAAAGATATGTCGATTTTTGCTCAAGTTATCGTGTTAACGGCCATGCGGAAGGACAGACGGACGACTGTGTATAAAAACTTGGCGTGGCATCAACCGATTTCGCCCATTTTCACAGAAAACAGTTAACGTCATAAAATCTATGCCCCTACCAAATTTCAAAAGGATTGGGTAATTTTTGTTCGACTTATGGCGTTAAAAGTATCCTAGACAAATTAAATGAAAAAGGGCGGAGCCACGCCCATTTTGAAATTTTCTTTTATTTTTGTATTTTGTTTCACCATATCATTATTGGAGGTGAATGTTGACAAAATTTACTTATATACTGTAAAGATATTAAATTTTTTGTTAAAATTTTACTTAAAAAAATTTTTTTTTTTTAAAGTGGGCGTGGTCCTTCTCCGATTTTGCTAATTTTTATTAATCGTACATATAATAATTGGAGTAACGTTCCTGCCAAATTTCATCATGATATCTTCAACGACTGCCAAATTACAGCTTGCAAAATTTTAAATTACCTTGTTTTAAAAGTGGGCGGTGCCACGCCCATTGTCCAAAATTTTACTAATTTTCTATTCTGCGTCATAAGTTCAACTCATCTACCAAGTTTCGTCGCTTTAGCTGTCTTCTGTAATGAATTATCGCACTTTTTCGGTTTTTCGAAATTTTCGATATCGAAAAAGTGGGCGTGGTTATATTCCGATATCGTTCATTTTAAATAGCGATCTGAGATGAGTGCTCAGGAACCTACATACCAAATTTCATCAAGATACCTCAAAATTTACTCAAGTTATCGTGTTAAAGGACGGATGGACGGACGGACGGACGGACGGACATGGCTCAATCAAATTTTTTTTCGATCCTGATTATTTTGATATATGGAAGTCTATATCTATCTCGATTCCTTTATATATGTACAACCAACCGTTATCCAATCAAACTTAATATACTCTGTGAGCTCTGCTCAACTGAGTATGAAAAAGGATACATATTCTATCGCAATCGTGAAGAAAAGCTTAAAAAGCGTAACCAAAGTAATTTGATTACAATAGAGGAAAACTCTGTTCCATCGCATGTCAAAACTTTATTTCGAGATATTATTGCTAAGAACATAAACGCCGATCCAAACGTGGCATTACCGTTTAATACTAGAGTTCAGGCTCGGATTCGTACCAATACGAACGATCCGATTTATAGCAAAAGCTACCCATATCCGGTCTCTGTTGCGCCATTCGTTAACAGAGAAATTGAAGCTCTGATTGGAGATGGTATTACAAGACATTCCCCCTATAACTCCCCGGTTCACGTGGTATCAAAAAAGGGTATAGAAGAAAATGGTTTTCGACGAAAGATCTCATTTGGAAGATATCGATAAAGTCTTGGCTAAGTTGGAAATGGCGGGACTGAGAGTTTCGACAGAGAAGTCAAGGTTTTTCAAAGCAGAGGTAGAGTTATTAGGCTTTTTAGTCTCAGAAAATGGTATCAAGACATGCCCAAATAAAGCTAATGACATCTTAAACTATAAAACTCCGACAACACTACGAGCATTGCGGTCATTTCTAGGGTTATCGGGCTACTACCACCGTTTTGTCAAAAATTATGCAAATATGGTAAAGCCACTGACGAAGTACCTCCGCGGTGAAAATGGAGATATAGGAGCTAAAAAATCAAAAATTGTTGATATTTTTCTAGATGGTGATGCGTTATGCGCGTTCGAAAAAGTAAAACGAGTTTTAGTTTCTGAGGAAGTTCTCCTTCAATACCCAAATTATAACATTCCCTTTGAGCTCACTACCGATGCCTCCTCAAGCTCCTTGGGTGCTGTTTTGTCCCAGAGAGGTCGCCCCATAACAATGACTTCGAGGACTCTCTCTTCTACAGAACAAAACTACGCCACGAATGAACGAGAATTGCTCGCTATTGTATGGGCCTTAAAAACGCTGAGACATTACAGTTATGGTGTCAAAAATATAAATATTTTTACCGACCACCAACCATTAATTTTTTCTATGTCAGAAAAAAATCTAAACAGTAAAATGAAAAGATGGCGCGCATTCGTTGAGGAGTTTTCTCCAAACTTTTTTTATAAGCCTGGCAAGGAAAATAAGAAAAATAAATCGTTAACAATATGGAAGACTCAATGACTATTAGAACTGCCCACAGCGAAGGTTCATTGACCAATACTATAAAAACCATAAAGCGTCCTATCAATCAATTTAAAAATCAACTCATTTTGTCGAAATCAATTAGTTCAGGTAAAAACGCAAATGTATACTCGACACACTATTTTTTTTTTTTTTGACACCATCGAAAATTTGATTTGCCATTTAAAAATTGCGTTAATTACAACGTCGCCAATGGGATTAACTGTGACCTCCCAACTTTAGCCGAAATACAAAGTCATATATTGGGAAAATTTCCAGGCGTAAAATTCGTTCATACTGAGTTATTGGTAATAGATTTGACTAATAAGGATGATCAACTTGAAACCGTCACTACAGAGCATAACCGAGCACACCGTTGCTTATCCGAAAATTTTAACCAAATATCTAGAGAATACATACTATTTTCCATGCTTAAAAAAATGCTTAAAAATATAATTGCAAATTGCAAAATTTGTTTAGAAAACAAATACCAGCGCAAGCCCCCAGATCCTCGAATTGGCAAAACACCTATACCTAGTCGACCAGGCGAAATTCTTCACCTTGACATCTTCATTACCGGCAAACAATATTTTTTGACGTGCGTCGACAAATTTTCTAAATTTGCAATAGTGAAACCTATCGCATCAAGGTGTACCATAGACATTAAAGATGCTCTTCTAGAAATATTAATAATATTTAACAAGACTAAATCTATAGTTTCAGACAACGAAAAAGCTTTTCACTCAAACTCAATTAAAACCCTTCTAAGAGACAATTTTTCAATTGATCAGTTCTTCGTACCAACACTTCACAGCGAAAGTAATGGCCAAGTTGAAAGTTTCCATTCTACCTTGTTAGAAATAGCGCTCTGCATTAAGGAACAGCAACAAATATGTGAAATTATAGAGATGATTTTACTTTCGACCCATAAATATAATCACAGCATACATTCTGTCATAAGCGCCAGGCCCGTTGATGTCTATCACAATTACCCAATAGAGAAATTAAATGCTGTTAGGAAAATGCTAGTAGATGCTCAAGATAAAACAAATAACGGAAATATTGCCGGTAAAAATCAAAACGAATAATGCTGGTGAGAAAGTTTTTAAGAAGAAACAAAAGACTGGGTAACAAATTTGATAAAATATTTATTGAAAAAGTTGTCGAAAGGGACCTTGGTACCACAGTAATTATTGATGGAAAAAGAGTTCATAAAAGTAATCTAAGATAGTTTTTGCCCTTTCCCAAAGCGCTGTTAAAGAGATCATTTCATAATTTAATAACAATTGTTCACTCTTCTTGATTTTGAATTATTACCGTTTATTTCTTTAATATATATATCTTTGTAAGCACAGATTTAAGAAACTACAATGTCAACAAAAAAATATTGCCAACTATACTGTCACATCGGTTTTCAGTAGTAAACCAACGGCTTTGTTGAAACGAGGACGTCCCAAATTCAACAAGGGGAATAGCTAAGGTATAACATCTGCACAGTGCCCAACTGTGACTGCAATAATGCAAAATTATTGAGCTGAGAATTTGCCTTTTCCACTCAAGTCAAATGCAATCATGTGATCAATGAAAGACAATGACTGAAAAGCAATGAGTGAAAAACAAAGCGTAGAAGCACCAACAAAGGCTCGCAAAAACTTGGACAGAAAAGGGTTCCGTTTTACAAGAGAAAACAACTTGATTTTTTCGTTGCCGACCAGCAATAATAATTATTCATCGTTGACCTTGAAGTTTTAGTCACGTACGCGTTAGAGGTCTCATTGAAAGTTATCAATTGACAGGACGGCAGAATAATTCCATTCACGCATAAGGACGAGTAGCATCGCTGTGAAAAAAATTTAATGAAACACTTTTGTTGATAAAACGAATTAAATCGGTATAAAAAGGTATTTTTCATTATTTGGCGCCCGAGATTAAGGAACTGTACAGGATTTCTGCAATCAGACCGCATTACCCGTGGACTTAGAGAGACCCGTATTTCAAGGAGGTAAACATAATTGTTTCTAGAAAATAAAAAATATAATAAGTAAAAATTGACTGTAAATATTAATTCAAAATCATTAAAAGTGAAGATCGAGTAACAAATTTATCAAAATATAAAGTGTAATGAAAAGCAAATTTTGTTAAAAAATGTAGGCTTATATGCATGAAAATAATGTTTAGTGAAAAAAAGGTTACCTTCAAAACAACTTCTCTGTAAAATTGCAATTCTGTTATATCTTAATTTTCGAAGAAAAATAAAACTTTACCATAGTTAAAACAAGCGTTAGTGATCGAAACCGATTCATTGCATAAAAGTGCTAATGTAAACGTAATTGTTTTTTTTAGCACGTGCGTTTCTGGTAAAAAAAGAATTTCTTAAAGAGATTAAAGAGCGTAAATTTATGTTCTATACCCAACACTTCTTCAGTAGAGAGCAAGTTCTGGAAATAGTGAACACATCCGCAATTAGCCCCTCCCACTGTTCAGGTTTATAAGCCAGTATCTATTGATCCTTCAGTGATTGATAATAATGCCAGTTTAGATTTAATCAAGTCACTCCCAGAATTTAAAGGTGGCTCCCAATCATATCCAGCTTGGGGCTCGGCAGCAAAATTCGCCATAAATTATTACAAACCAGGCTCGTCGAAATATTACATTACGGCATTTTCCGTAATAAAATTACAGAGTCCGCTAATTCCACCCTATCTTCATTCAATACGGTTCTAAACTTTGAGGCAATTATTGCAAGGCTAGACCAGTCGTATTCTGATAAGAAGCCATTGTACATCTTAGAAAATGAGCTCATTGTTCTTAGACAAGGGAATTTGTCAATTACCGATTATTACGAAAAAGTTGATAAACAGCTCAATCTAATAATTAATAAGCAGATTCTGTCGAATAACAACAGCGCTGATACTCTTGATGCTCTTAATGAAAGAGCAAGAGAGAATGCACTGCGTGTATTTATATCTGGACTTCGTCGTCCTATGTGCGACATTTTATTTTCGGCAAGACCAAACGATCTACCTTCTGCACTTGCAATAGCTCAGGAACTCGAAACTAGTCCCATTCGTCATGATTTCGCTCGAGCTTTCGCTGTGAGAAATGCGGTAAAGATAATGATCCACCAACAAGCTATTGTCCAAAAAACCCCGAAAGTTACACATCATTTTCAAAATACTGACACTAGACCAACACCAATGGAAATCGACCACAATAGCTCATATTACCATAGACGTCCTGCTCCTCAAATGCAATATAGCTCACATGCTCAGCAAAATAAATTTGCTTCCCAATCATACCCAGTAGTAAAGAACTCATCGGCGCAGGTCCCTCTTCCGCCTACGGTATTTAAGAGATCACGAGAGGAATCGTCGTCCAATCACACACCCCTTCATAAAACACAAACAATTAACTTTATGCCCGAAAAAGAAGTTTTCAGCGAAAGTGGAAGATATAGCAATGATTACCTGAATTATGAATATTATGAAAGTGGTATTGAAAGCTATAACGATGATACTGATACACACAACTGTAGCCAAAAGCAAATCAAAACCGAACAATTTGAGGATATCAATTTCTTAAACTAGGATCGCTCCTACTATTTATAACAAAAACATCCAAAAGCGGTCAGGAGCTACGTATTTTAATCGACATTGGTACTTCGAAAAATTATATCGAACCCTTTTCATTTCTCCAGGGTACCAAATCTATTGACAAGCCCTTTAAATTAAAATCCATCAACGGTTCAAATGTTATAAACAAAAAATGTCTAAAGAATGTTTTCTGCCATACCTCAACGTTTAACTTACTACCTACGCTAAGTACGTTTGACGGTATAATTGGATATGATTTCCTTAAAGAAATCAAAGCAAATGTTGATATAGAAAGAGGATACATATTCTATCACAATGGTGAAGAAAAGCTTAAAAAGCGTAACCAAAGTAATTTGATTACAATAGAGGAAAACTCTGTTCCATCGCATGTCAAAACTTTATTTCGAGATATTATTGCTAAGAACATAAACGCGTTTGCCGATCCAAACATGGCATTACGGTTTAATACTAGAGTTCAGGCTCGGATTCGTACCAATACGAACGATCCGATTTATAGCAAAAGCTACCCATATCCGGTCTCTGTTGCGCCATTCGTTAACAGAGAAATTGAAGCTCTGCTTGGAGATGGTATTATAGGACATTCCCCCTATAACTCTCCGGTTCACGTGGTATCAAAAAAGGGTATAGACGAAAATGGTCATCCACGTCCGACGTTCTCCTTCAATACCCAAATTATAACATTCCCATTGAGCTCACTACCGATGCCTCCTCAAGTTCCTTGGGTGCTGTTTTGTCCCAGAGAGGTCGCCCCATAACAATGATTTCGAGGACTCTCTCTTCTACAGAACAAAACTAAGCCACGAATGAACGAGAATTGCTCGCTATTGTATGGGCCTTAAAAACGCTGAGACATTACAGTTATGGTGTTAAAAATATAAATATTTTTACCGACCACCAACCATTAATTTTTTCCATGTCAGAAAAAAATCCAAACAGTAAAATGATAAGATGGTGCGCATTCGTTGAGGAGTTTTCTCCAAACTTTTTTTATAAGCCTGGCAAGGAAAATAAGGTAGCCGATGCTCTTTCTAGGCAATTCGTTAACAATATGGAAGACTCAATGACTAGTAGAACTGCCCACAGCGAGGGTTTATTGACCAATACTATAAAAACCATAAAGCGTCCTATCAATCAATTTAAAAATCAACTCATTTTGTCGAAATCAATTAGTTCAGGTAAACGCAAATGTATACTCGACACACTATTTTTTTTGACACCATCGAAAATTTGATTTGCCATTTAAAAACTGCGATTAATTACGACGTCGCCAATGGGATTCACTGTGACCTCCCCACTTTAGCCGAAATACAAAGTCATATATTGGGAAAATTTCCATTCGTAAAATTCGTTCATACTGAGTTATTGGTAATAGATTTGACTAATAAGGATGATCAACTTGAAACCGTCACTACAGAGAATAACCGAGCACACCGTTGCTTATCCGAAAATTTTAATCAAATATCTAGAGAATACATACTATTTTCCATGCTTAAAAAAATGCTTAAAAATATAATTGCAAATTGCAAAATTTGTTTAGAAAACAAATACCTGCGCAAGCCCCCAGATCCTGGAATTGGCAAAACACCTATACCTAGTCGACCAGGCGAAATTCTTCACACTGACATCTTCATTACCGGCAAACAACATTTTTTGACGTGCGTGGACAAATTTTCTAAATTTGCAATAGTGAAACCTATCGCATCAAGGTGTACCATAGACATTAAAGATGCTCTTCTAGAAATCTTAATAATATTTAACAACACTAAATCTATACTTTCAGACAACGAAAAAGCTTTTCACTCAAACTCAATTAAAACCCTTCTAAGAGACAATTTTTCCATTGATCAGTTCTTCGTACCATACCTTCACAGCGAAAGTAATGGCCAAGTTGAAAGGTTCCATTCTACCTTGTTAGAAATAGCGCGCTGCATTAAGGAACAGCAACAAATATGTGAAACTATAGAGCTGATTTTACTTTCGACCCATAAATATAATCACAGCATATATTCTGTCATAAGCGCCAGGCCCGTTGATGTCTATCACAATTACGCAATAGAGAAATTAAATGCTGTTAGGAAAATGCTAGTAGATGCTCAAGATAAAACAATTAACGGAAATATTGGCGGTAAAAAAATTTAAACGAATAATGCTGGTGAGAAAGGTTATTTAAGAAGAAACAAAAGATTGGGTAACAAATTTGATAAAATATTTATTGAAAAAATTGTCGAAAGGGACCTTGGTACCACAGTAATTATTGATGGAAAAAGAGTTCATAAAAGTAATCTAAGATAGTTTTTGTCCTTTCCCAAAGCGCTGTTAAAGAGATCGTTTCATAATTTAATAACAATTGTTCACTCTTCTTGATTTTGAATTATTACCGTTTATTTCTTTAATATATATATCTTTGTAAGCATAGATTTAAGAAAGTACAATGTCAACAAAAAAATATTGCCAACTATACTGTCACATCGGTTTTCAGTAGTAAACCAACGCTTTGTTGAAACGAGGACGTCCCAAATTCAACAAGGGGAATAGCTAAGGTATAACATCTGCACAGTGCCCAACTGTGACTGCAATAATGCAAAGTTAATGAGCTGAGAATTTGCCTTTTCCACTCAAGTCAAATGCAATCATGTGATCAATGAAAGACAATGACTGAAAAGCAATGAGTGAAAAACAAAGCGTAGAAGCACCAACAAAGGCTCGCAAAAACTTGGACAGCAAAGGGTTCCGTTTTACAAAACAAAACAACTTAATTCTTTCGTTGCCGACCAGCAATAATAATTATTCATCGTTGACCTTGAAGTTTTAGTCACGTACACGTTAGAGGTCTCATTGAAAGTTATCAATTGACAGGACGGCAGAATAATTCCATTCACGCATAAGACGAGTAGCATCGCTGTGAAAAAAATTGAATGAAACCCTTTTGTTAATAAAACGAAATAAATCGGTATAAAAAAAGTTTTTCATTATTTGGCGCCCGAGGTTAAGGAACTGTACAGGATTTCTGCAATCAGACCGCATTACCCTTGGACTTAGAGAGACCCGTATTTCAAGGAGGAAAACATACTTGTTTCTAGAAAATAAAAAAAATAATAAGTACAAATTGATTGTAAGTATTAATTCAAAATCATTAAAAGTGAAGATCGGGTAACATAAAAAAAAAAAAATAAATATAAGGCGCGATAACCTCCGCAGAGATCTAAGGCCGAGCTTCTCTTCCAATTTGCGTCGTGCTCCTCTTGATTTTCCCTACAAATTGGCCGGACGGGACCTACATGATTTTATGCCGACTCCGAACGGCATCTGCAAGGCAGATGAGTTTTCACTGAGAGCTTTTCATGGCAGAAATACACCCGGAGCGCTTGCCAAACACTGCCGAGGGGCGACCCCGCTTAGACAAATTTTCTTCTAATTGAAAAACCTTATTTCTAAAATTTTTGATGTTGCTTTGCCCGGGGTTTGAACCCAGGGCATCCGGTGTGGTAGGCGGAGCACGCTACCATCACACCACGGTGGCCGCCGATCGGGTAACAAATTTATCAAAATATAAAGTGTAATGAAAAGCAAATTTTGTTAAAAAAATGTAGGCTTATTCATTTAGTTTTGCAAGAAAATAATGTTTAGTGAGAAATAAGGTTACCTTCAAAACAACTTTTCTCTGTAAAAATGGAATTCTGTTATATCTTAATTTTCGAAGAAAAATAAAACTTTACCATAGTTAAAACTAGCGTTAGTGATCGAAACCGATTTATTGCATAAAAGTGCTAATGTAAAGGTAATTATTTTTTTTTAGCACGTGCGTTTCTGGTAAAAAAAGAATTTCTTAAAAAGATTAAAGAGCGTAAATTTATGTTCTATACCCATCACTTCTTTCGTGTTTAATTTTTAAAATATAATCTATCCCATCAACATCAATATGAGCGTCAGTAGAGAGCAAGTTCTGGAAATAGTGAACACATCCGCAATTAGCTCCTCCCATTGTTCAGGTTTATAAGCTAGTATCTATTGATCCTTCAGTGATTGATAATAATTCCAGTTTAGATTTAATCAAGTCACTCCGAGAATTTAAAGGTGGCTTCCAATCATATCCAGCTTGGGGCTCGGCCGCAAAATTCGCCATAAATTATTACAAACCAGGCTCGGAGAAATATTACATTACGGGTTTTCCGTAATAAAATTACAGAGTCCGCTAATTCCACCCTATCTTCATTCAATACGGTTCCAAACTTTGAGGCAATTATTGCAAAGCTAGACCAGTCGTATTCTGATAAGAAGCCATTGTACGTCTTAGAAAATGAGTTCATTGTTCTTAGACAAGGGAATTTGTCAATTACCGATTATTACGAAAAAGATAATAAACAGCTCAATCTAATAATTAATAAGCATATTATGTCGAATAACAACAGCGCTGATACTCTTGATGCTCTTAATGAAAGAGCAAGAAAGAATGCACTGCGTGTATTTATATCTGGACTTCGTCGTCCAATGTGCGACATTTTATTTTCGGCAAGACCAAACGATCTACCTCCTGCACACGCAATAGCTCAGGAACTCGAAACTAGTCCCTTTCGTCATGATTTCGCTCGAGCTTTCGCTGTAGGAAATGCGGTAAAGATAATGATCCACCAACAAGCTATTGTCCAAAAAACCCCGAAAGTTACACATAATTTTCAAAATACTGACACTAGACCAATACCAATTGAAATCGACCACAATAGCTCATATTACCATAGATGTCCCGCTCCTCAAATGCAATATAGCTCACATGCTCAGCAAAATAAATTTGCTTCCCAATCATACCCAGTAGTAAAGAACTCATCGGCGCAGGTCCCTCTTCCGCCTACGGTATTTAAGAGATCACGAGAGGAATCGTTGTCCAATAACACACCCTTCATAAAACACAAAAAATTAACTTTATGCCCGAAAAAGAAGTTTTCAGCGAAAGTGGAAAATATAGCAATGATTACCTGAATTATGAATATTATGAAAGTGGTATTGAAAGCTATAACGGTGGTACTGATACACACAACTCTAGCCAAAAGCAAATCAAAACCGAACAATTTGAGGATATCAATTTCTTAAATTAGGATCGCTCCTACTATTTATAACAAAAACATCCAAAAGCGGTCAGGAGCTACGTATTTTAATCGACATTGGTACTTCGAAAAATTATATCGAACCCTTTTCATTTCTCCGGGGTACCAAATCTATTGACAAGCCCTTTAAATTAAAATCCATCAACGGTTCAAATGTTATAAACAAAAAATGTCTAATGAATGTTTTCGGCCATACCTCAACGTTTTACTTACTACCTACGCTAAGTACGTTTGACGGTATAATTGGATATGATTTCCTTAAAGAAATCAAAGCAAATATTGATATAGACAAGTAAGGAAGGTTAAGTTCGGGTGTAACCGAACATTACATACTCAGTTGAGAGCTATGGTGACAACATAAGGGAAAATAACCATGTAGGAAAATGAACCGAGGGAAACCCTGGAATGTGTTTGTATGACATGTGTATCAAATGAAAGGCATTAAAGAGTATTTTATGAGGGAGTGGGCCATAGTTCTATAGGTGGACGCCATTTAGGGATATAGCCATAAAGGTGGATCAGGGTTGACTCTAGAATGCGTTTGTACGATATGGGTATCAAATGAAAGGTGTTAATGAGTATTTTAAAAGGGAGTAATCCTTAGTTCCATAGGTGGACGCCGTTTCGAGATATCGCCACAAAGGTGGACCAGGGGCGACCCTAGAATTTGTTTGTACAATATGGACATCAAACGAATGGTGTTAATGAGTATTTTAAAAGGGAGTGGGCCTTAGTTCTATAGGTGGATGCCGTTTCGAAATATTGCCATATAGGTGGACTAGGGGTGACTCTAGAATGTGTTTGTACGATATGGGTATCAAATTAAAGGTATTAATGAGGGTTTTAAAAGGGAGTGGTGATTGTTGTATAGGTGGTCGCATTTTCGAGATATCGCCATAAAGGTGGACCAGGGGTGACCCTAGAATTTGTTTGTACAATATGGGTATCAAATGAAAGGTGTTAATGAGAGTTTTAAAAGGGAGTGGTGTCAAGGCGTTTTCCAGATATCGACCAAAATGTGGACCAGGGTGACCCAGAACATCATCTGTTGGATACCGCTAATTTATTTATATATGTAATACCTGTCAAGATTTTAAGGGTTTTTATTTCGCCCTGCAGAACTTTTTCATTTTCTTCTACTTAATATGGTAGGTGTCACAACCATTTTATAAAGTTTTTTCTAAAGTTATATTTCGCGTCAATAAAACAATCCAATTACCTTACCATGTTTCATCCCTTTTTTCGTATTTGGTATAGAATTATGGCATTTTTTTAATTTTTCGTAATTTTCGATATCGAAAAAGTGGGCGTGGTCATAGTCGGATTTCGTTCATTTTTCATACCAAGATAAAGTGAGTTCAAGTAAGCACGTGAACTAAGTTCATTATGTCATATGTCGATTTTTGCTCAAGTTATCGTGTTAACGGCCATTCGGAAGGACAGACGGACGACTGTGTATAAAAACTGGGCGTGGCATCAACCGATTTCGCCCATTTTCACAGAAAACAGTTAACGTCGGACGACTGTGTATAAAAACTGGGCGTGGCATCAACCGATTTCGCCCATTTTCACAGAAAACAGTTAGCGTCATAAAATCTATGCCCCTACCAAATTTCAAAAGGATTGGTTAATTTTTGTTCGACTTATGGCGTTAAAAGTATCCTAGACAAATTAAATGAAAAAGGGCGGAGCCACGCCCATTTTGAAATTTTCTTTTATTTTTGTATTTTGTTGCACCATATCATTATTGGAGTTGAATGTTGACATAATTTACTTATATACTGTAAAGATATTAAATTTTTTGTTAAAATTTTACTTAAAAAAAATTTTTTTTTTAAGTGGGCGTGGTCCTGCTCCGATTTTGCTAATTTTTATTAATCGTACATATAATAATTGGAGTAACGTTCCTGCCAAATTTCATCATGGTATCTTCAACGACTGCCAAATTACAGCTTGCAAAAGTTTTAAATTACCTTCTTTTAAAAGTGGGCGGTGCCACGCCCATTGTCCAAAATTTTACTAATTTTCTATTCTGCGTCATAAGTTCAACTCATCTACCAAGTTTCGTCGCTTTAGCTGTCTTTGGTAATGAATTATCGCACTTTTTCGGTTTTTCGAAATTTTCGATATCGAAAAAGTGGGAGTGGTTATAGTCCGATATCGTTCATTTTAAATAGCGATCTGAGATGAGTGCTCAGGAACCTACATACCAAATTTCATCAAGATACCTCAAAATTTACTCAAGTTATCCTGTTAACGGACGGACGGACGGACGGACATGGCTCAATCAAATTTTTTTTCGATCCTGATTATTTTGATATATGGAAGTCTATATCTATCTCGATTCCTTTATATATGTACAACCAACCGTTATCCAATCAAACTTAATATACTCTGTGAGCTCTGCTCAACTGAGTATGAAAAAGGATACATATTCTATCGCAATCGTGAAGAAAAGCTTAAAAAGCGTAACCAAAGTAATTTGAATACAATAGAGGAAAACTCTGTTCCATCGCATGTCAAAACTTTATTTCGAGATATTATTGCTAAGAACATAAACGCCGATCCAAGCGTGGCATTACCGTTTAATACTAGAGTTCAGGCTCGGATTCGTACCAATACGAACGATCCGATTTATAGCAAAAGCTACCCATATCCGGTCTCTGTTGCGCCATTCGTTAACAGAGAAATTGAAGCTCTGATTGGAGATGGTATTACCAGACATTCCCCCTATAACTCCCCGGTTCACGTGGTATCAAAAAAGGGTATAGACGAAAATGGTTTTCGACGAAAGATCTCATTTGGAAGATATCGATAAAGTTTTGACTAAGTTGGAAATGGCGGGACTGAGATTTTCGACAGAGAAGTCAAGGTTTTTCAAAGCAGAGGTAGAGTTCTTAGGCTTTTTAGTCTCAGAAAATGGTATCAAGACATGCCCAAATAAAGCTAATGACATCTTAAACTATAAAACTCCGACAACACTACGAGCATTGCGGTCATTTCTAGGGTTATCGGGCTACTACCACCGTTTTGTCAAAAATTATGCAAATATGGTAAAGCCACTGACGAAGTACCTCCGCGGTGAAATTGGACATATAGGAGCTAAAAAATAAAAAAAAAATGTTGATATTTTTCTAGATGGTGATGCGTTATGCGCGTTCGAAAAAGTAAAACGAGTTTTAGTTTCTGAGGAAGTTCTCCTTCAATACCCAAATTATAACATTCCCTTTGAGTTCACTACCGATGCCTCCTCAAGCTCCTTGGGTGCTGTTTTGTCCCAGAGAGGTCGCCCCATAACAATGACTTCGAGGACTCTCTCTTCTACAGAACAAAACTACGCCACGAATGAACGAGAATTGCTCGCTATTGTATGGGCCTTAAAAACGCTGAGACATTACAGTTATTGTGTCAAAAATATAAATATTTTTACCGACCACCAACCATTAATTTTCTCCATGTCAGAAAAAAATCCAAACAGTAAAATGAAAAGATGGCGCGCATTCGTTGAGGAGTTTTCTCCAAACTTTTTTATAAGCCTGGCAAGGAAAATAAGGTAGCCGATGCTCTTTCTAGGCAATCGTTAACAATATAGAAGACTCAATGACTATTAGAACTGGCCACAGCGAAGGTTCATTGACCAATACTATAAAAACCATAAAGCGTCCTATCAATCAATTTAAAAATCAACTCATTTTGTCGAAATCAATTAGTTCAGGTAAAAGCGCAAATGTATACTCGACACACTATTTTTTTTTTTTGACACCATCGAAAATTTGATTTGCCATTTAAAAATTGCGTTAATTACAACGTCGCCAATGGGATTCACTGTGACCTCCCCACTTTAGCCGAAATACAAAGTCATATATTGGGAAAATTTCCAGGCGTAAAATTCGTTCATACTGAGTTATTGGTAATAGATTTGACTAATAAGGATGATCAACTTGAAACCGTCACTACAGAGCATAACCGAGCACACCGTTGCTTATCCGAAAATTTTAATCAAATATCTAGAGAATACATACTATTTTCCATGCTTAAAAAAATGCTTAAAAATATAATTGCAAATTGCAAAATTTGTTTAGAAAACAAATACCAGCGCAAGCCCCCAGATCCTGGAATTGGCAAAACACCTATACTAGTCGACCAGGCGAAATTCTTCACCTTGACATCTTCATTACCGGCAAACAACATTTTTTGACGTGCGTCGACAAATTTTCTAAATTTGCAATAGTGAAACCTATCGCATCAAGGTGTACCATAGACATTAAATATGCTCTTCTAGAAATATTAATAATATTTAACAATACTAAATCTATAGTTTCAGCCAACGAAAAAGCTTTTCACTCAAACTCAATTAAAACCCTTCTAAGAGACAATTTTTCCATTGATCAGTTCTACGTACCAACACTTCACAGCGAAAGTAATGGCCAAGTTGAAAGTTTCCATTCTACCTTGTTAGAAATAGCGCGCTGCATTAAGGAACAGCAACAAATATGTGAAATTATAGAGATGATTTTACTTTCGACCCATAAATATAATCACAGCATACATTCTGTCATAAGCGCCAGGCCCGTTGATGTCTATCACAATTACCCAATAGAGAAATTAAATGCTGTTAGGAAAATGCTAGTAGATGCTCAAGATAAAACAATTAACGGAAATATTGCCGGTAAAAATCAAAACGAATAATGCTGGTGAGAAAGTTTTTAAGAAGAAACAAAAGACTGGGTAACAAATTTGATAAAATATTTATTGAAAAAGTTGTCGAAAGGGACCTTGGTACCACAGTAATTATTGATGGAAAAAGAGTTCATAAAAGTAATCTAAGATAGTTTTTGCCCTTTCCCAAAGCGCTGTTAAAGAGATCATTTCATAATTTAATAACAATTGTTCACTCTTCTTGATTTTGAATTATTACCGTTTATTTCTTTAATATATATATCTTTGTAAGCACAGATTTAAGAAACTACAATGTCAACAAAAAAATATTGCCAACTATACTGTCACATCGGTTTTCAGTAGTAAACCAACGCTTTGTTGAAACGATGACGTCCCAAATTCAACAAGGGGAATAGTTAAGGTATAACATCTGCACAGTGCCCAACTGTGACTGCAAGAATGCAAAATTATTGAGCTGAGAATTTGCCTTTTCCACTCAAGTCAAATGCAATCATGTGATCAATGAAAGACAATGACTCAAAAGCAATGAGTGAAAAACAAACCGTAGAAGCACCAACAAAGGCTCGCAAAAACTTGGACAGAAAAGGGTTCCGTTTTACAAGAGAAAACAACTTGATTTTTTCGTTGCCGACCAGCAATAATAATTATTCATCGTTGACCTTGAAGTTTAGTCACGTACGCGTTAGAGGTCTCATTGAAAGTTATCAATTGACAGGACGGCAGAATAATTCCATTCACGCATAAGGCGAGTAGCATCGCTGTGAAAAAAATTTAATGAAACACTTTTGTTGATAAAACGAATTAAATCGGTATAAAAAGGCGTTTTTCATTATTTGGCGCCCGAGATTAAGGAACTGTACAGGATTTCTGCAATCAGACCACATTACCCGTGGACTTAGAGAGACCCGTATTTCAAGGAGGTAAACATAATTGTTTCTAGAAAATAAAAAATATAATAAGTAAAAATTGACTGTAAATATTAATTCAAAATCATTAAAAGTGAAGATCGAGTAACAAATTTATCAAAATATAAAGTGTAATGAAAAGCAAATTTTGTTAAAAAATGTAGGCTTATTCATTTAGTTTTGCATGAAAATAATGTTTAGTGAAAAAAAGGTTACCTTCAAAACAACTTCTCTGTAAAATTGCAATTCTGTTATATCTTAATTTTCGAAGAAAAATAAAACTTTACCATAGTTAAAACAAGCGTTAGTGATCGAAACCGATTTATTGCATAAAAGTGCTAATGTAAACGTAATTATTTTTTTTAGCACGTGCGTTTCTGGTAAAAAAAGAATTTCTTAAAGAGATTAAAGAGCGTAAATTTATGTTCTATACCCAACACTTCTTCAGTAGAGAGCAAGTTCTGGAAATAGTGAACACATCCGCAATTAGCCCCTCCCACTCTTCAGGTTTATAAGCCAGTATCTATTGATCCTTCAGTGATTGATAATAATGCCAGTTTAGATTTAATCAAGTCACTCCCAGAATTTAAAGGTGGCTCCCAATCATATCCAGCTTGGGGCTCGGCAGCAAAATTCGCCATAAATTATTACAAACCAGGCTCGTCGAAATATTACATTACGGCATTTTCCGTAATAAAATTACAGAGTCCGCTAATTCCACCCTATCTTCATTCAATACGGTTCTAAATTTTGAGGCAATTATTGCAAGGCTAGACCAGTCGTATTCTGATAAGAAGCCATTGTACGTCTTAGAAAATGAGCTTATTGTTCTTAGACAAGGGAATTTGTCAATTACCGATTATTACGAAAAAGTTGATAAACAGCTCAATCTAATAATTAATAAGCAGATTCTGTCGAATAACAACAGCGCTGATACTCTTGATGCTCTTAATGAAAGAGCAAGAGAGAATGCACTGCGTGTATTTATATCTGGACTTCGTCGTCCTATGTGCGACATTTTATTTTCGGCAAGACCAAACGATCTACCTTCTGCACTTGCAATAGCTCAGGAACTCGAAACTAGTCCCATTCGTCATGATTTCGCTCGAGCTTTCGCTGTGAGAAATGCGGTAAAGATAATGATCCACCAACAACCTATTGTCCAAAAAACCCCGAAAGTTACACATCATTTTCAAAATACTGACACTAGACCAACACCAATGGAAATCGACCACAATAGCTCATATTACCATAGACGTCCCGCTCCTCAAATGCAATATAGCTCACATGCTCAGCAAAATAAATTTGCTTCCCAATCATACCCAGTAGTAAAGAACTCATCGGCGCAGGTCCCTCTTCCGCCTACGGTATTTAAGAGATCACGAGAGGAATCGTCGTCCAATCACACACCCCTTCATAAAACACAAACAATTAACTTTATGCCCGAAAAAGAAGTTTTCAGCGAAAGTGGAAAATATAGCAATGATTACCTGAATTATGAATATTATGAAAGTGGTATTGAAAGCTATAACGGTGATACTGATACACACAACTGTAGCCAAAAGCAAATCAAAACCGAACAATTTGAGGATATAAATTTCTTAAACTAGGATCGCTCCTACTATTTATAACAAAAACATCCAAAAGCGGTCAGGAGCTACGTATTTTAATTGACATTGGTACTTCGAAAAATTATATCGAACCCTTTTCATTTCTCCAGGGTACCAAATCTATTGACAAGCCCTTTAAATTAAAGTCCATCAACGGTTCAAATGTTATAAACAAAAAATGTCTAAAGAATGTTTTCGGCCATACCTCAACGTTTTACTTACTACCTACGCTAAGTACGTTTGACGGTATAATTGGATATGATTTCCTTAAAGAAATCAAAGCAAATATTGATATAGAAAAAGGATACATATTCTATCGCAATGGTGAAGAAAAGCTTAAACATTTTTCGCGTAACCAAAGTAATTTGATTACAATAGAGGAAAACTCTGTTCCATCGCATGTCAAAACTTTATTTCGAGATATTATTGCTAAGAACATAAACGCGTTTGCCGATCCAAACATGGCATTACCGTTTAATACTAGAGTTCAGGCTCGGATTCGTACCAATACGAACGATCCGATTTATAGCAAAACCTACCCATACCCGGTCTCTGTTGCACCATTCATTAACAGAGAAATTGAACCTCTGTTCGGAGATGGTATTATAGGACATTCCCCCTATAACTCCCCTCAAAAACGGGTATATACGAAAATGGTCGACCAAAGTTACGTTTAGTAATCGACTATAGGAAAATTAATGAAGGAACTATTTCTGCTCGGTACCCAACACCGGACACAACTGTAATCTTAGCGAATTTAAGAAACTCAAAATATTTCATCACCTTAGATTTAAAGTCCGGTTTTCACCAGATTGTCATGTGCGAGGAAGATAGGAAAAAAACAGCCTTTATTATCAACAATGAAAAATATGAATTCTGTCGACTACCCTTTGGCTTAAAGGACGCGCCAAGTATTTTCCAAAGAGCTATTGACGATGTTCTATGGGAATACATCGGAAAATGTTGTTACGTGTATATCGATGATATAATTATCTATTCCCCCGACGAAAGATCCCATTTGGAAGATATCGATAAAGTCTTGAATAAGTTGGAAATGGCGGGACTGAGACTTTTGACAGAGAATTCAAGGCTTTTCAAAGCAGATTTAGAGTTCTTAGGGTTTTTAGTCTCAAAAAATGGTATCAAGACATGCCCAAATAAAGTTAATGACATTTTAAACTATAAAACTCCGACAACACTACGAGCATTGCGGTAATTTCTAGGGTTATCGGGCTACTACCGTCGTTTTGTCAAAAATTATGCAAATATGGTAAAGCCACTGACGAAGTACCTCCGCGGTGAAAATGGACATATAGGAGCTAAAATCAAAAAATGTTGATATTTTTCTAGATGGTGATGCGTTATGCGCGTTCGAAAAAGTAAAACGAGTTTTAGTTTCTGAGGACGTTCTCCTTCAATATCCAAATTATAACATTCCCTTTAAGCTCACTACCGATGCCTCCTCAAGCTCCTTGGGTGCTGTTTTGTCCCAGAGAGGTCGCCCCATAACAATGATTTCGAGGACTCACTCTTCTACAGAACAAAACTACGCCACGAATGAACGAGAATTGCTCACTATTGTATGGGCCTTAAAAACGCTGAGACATTACAGTTATGGTGTCAAAAATATAAATATTTTTACGGACCACCAACCATTAAGTTTTTCCATGTCAGAAAAAAATCCAAACAGTAAAATGAAAAGATGGCGCGCATTCGTTGAGGAGTTTTCTCCAAACTTTTTTTATAAGCCTGGCAAGGAAAATAAGGTAGCCAATGCTCTTTCTAGGAAATTCGTTAACAATATGGAAGACTCAATGACTATTAGAACTGCCCACAGCGAAGGTTCATTGACCAATACTATAAAAACCATAAAGCGTCCTATCAATCAATTTAAAAATCAACTCATTTTGTCGAAATCAATTAGTTCAGGTAAAAACGCAAATGTATACTCGACACACTATTTTTTTTTTTTGACACCATCGAAAATTTGATTTGCCATTTAAAAATTGCGTTAATTACAACGTCGCCAATGGGATTCACTGTGACCTCCCCACTTTAGCCGAAATACAAAGTCATATATTGGGAAAATTTCCAGGCGTAAAATTCGTTCATACTGAGTTATTGGTAATAGATTTGACTAATAAGGGTGATCAACTTGAAACCGTCACTACAGAGCATAACCGAGCACACCGTTGCTTATCCGAAAATTTTAATCAAATATCTAGAGAATACATACTATTTTCCATGCTTAAAAAAATGCTTAAAAATATAATTGCAAATTGCAAAATTTGTTTAGAAAACAAATACCAGCGCAAGCCCCCAGATCCTGGAATTGGCAAAACACCTATACCTAGTCGACCAGGCGAAATTCTTCACCTTGACATCTTCATTACCGGCAAACAACATTTTTTGACGTGCGTCGACAAATTTTCTAAATTTGCAATAGTGAAACCTATCGCATCAAGGTGTACCATAGACATTAAAGATGCTCTTCTAGAAATATTAATAATATTTAACAACACTAAATCTATAGTTTCAGACAAAGAAAAAGCTTTTCACTCAAACTCAATTAAAACGCTTCTAAGAGACAATTTTTCCATTGATCAGTTCTTCGTACCAACACTTCACAGCGAAAGTAATGGCCAAGTTGAAAGTTTCCATTCTACCTTGTTAGAAATAGCGCGCTGCATTAAGGAACAGCAACAAATATGTGAAATTATAGAGATGATTTTACTTTCGACCCATAAATATAATCACAGCATACATTCTGTCATAAGCGCTAGGCCCGTTGATGTCTATCACAATTACCCAATAGAGAAATTAAATGCTGTTAGGAAAATGCTAGTAGATGCTCAAGATAAAACAATTAACGGAAATATTGCCGGTAAAAATCAAAACGAATAATGCTGGTGAGAAAGTTTTTAAGAAGAAACAAAAGACTGGGTAACAAATTTGATAAAATATTTATTGAAAAATTTGTCGAAAGGGACCTTGGTACCACAGTAATTATTGATGGAAAAAGAGTTCATAAAAGTAATCTAAGATAGTTTTTGCCCTTTCCCAAAGCGCTGTTAAAGAGATCATTTCATAATTTAATAACAATTGTTCACTCTTCTTGATTTTGAATTATTACCGTTTATTTCTTTAATATATATATCTTTGTAAGCACAGATTTAAGAAACTACAATGTCAACAAAAAAATATTGCCAACTATACTGTCACATCGGTTTTCAGTAGTAAACCAACGCTTTGTTGAAACGAGGACGTCCCAAATTCGACAAGGGGAATAGCTAAGGTATAACATCTGCACAGTGCCCAACTGTGACTGCAATAATGCAAAATTATTGAGCTGAGAATTTGCCTTTTCCACTCAAGTCAAATGCAATCATGTGATCAATGAAAGACAATGACTGAAAAGCAATGAGTGAAAAACAAACCGTAGAAGCACCAACAAAGGCTCGCAAAAACTTGGACAGAAAAGGGTTCCGTTTTACAAGAGAAAACAACTTGATTTTTTCGTTGCCGACCAGCAATAATAATTATTCATCGTTGACCTTGAAATTTTAGTCACGTACGCGTTAGAGGTCTCATTGAAAGTTATCAATTGACAGGACGGCAGAATAATTCCATTCACGCATAAGACGAGTAGCATCGCTGTGAAAAAAATTTAATGAAACACTTTTGTTGATAAAACGAATTAAATCGGTATAAAAAGGTGTTTTTTTATTATTTGGCGCCCGAGATTAAGGAACTGTACAGGATTTCTGCAATCAGACCGCATTACCCGTGGTCTTAGAGAGACCCGTATTTCAAGGAGGTAAACATAATTGTTTCTAGAAAATAAAAAATATAATAAGTAAAAATTGACTGTAAATATTAATTCAAAATCATTAAAAGTGAAGGTCGAGTAACAAATTTATCAAAATATAAAGTGTAATGAAAAGCAAATTTTGTTAAAAAATGTAGGCTTATTCATTTAGTTTTGCATGAAAATAATATTTAGTGAAAAAAAGGTTACCTTCAAAACAAGTTCTCTGTAAAATTGCAATTCTGTTATATCTTAATTTTCGAAGAAAAATAAAACTTTACCATAGTTAAAACAAGCGTTAGTGATCGAAACCGATTTATTGCATAAAAGTGCTAATGCAAACGTAATTATTTTTTTTAGCACGTGCGTTTCTGGTAAAAAAAGAATTTCTTAAAGAGATTAAAGAGCGTAAATTTATGTTCTATACCCAACACTTCTTCAGTAGAGAGCAAGTTCTGGAAATAGTGAACACATCCGCAATTAGCCCCTCCCACTGTTCAGGTTTATAAGCCAGTATCTATTGATCCTTCAGTGATTGATAATAATGCCAGTTTATATTTAATCAAGTCACTCCCAGAATTTAAAGGTGGCTCCCAATCATATCCAGCTTGGGGCTCGGCAGCAAAATTCGCCATAAATTATTACAAACCAGGCTCGTCGAAATATTACATTACGGCATTTTCCGTAATAAAATTACAGAGTCCGCTAATTCCACCCTATCTTCATTCAATACGGTTGTAAACTTTGAGGCAATTATTGCAAGGCTAGACCAGTCGTATTCTGATAAGAAGCCATTGTACGTCTTAGAAAATGAGCTCATTGTTCTTAGACAAGGGAATTTGTCAATTACCGATTATTACGAAAAAGTTGATAAACAGCTCAATCTAATAATTAATAAGCAGATTCTGTCGAATAACAACAGCGCTGATACTCTTGATGCTCTTAATGAAAGAGCAAGAGAGAATGCACTGCGTGTATTTATATCTGGACTTCGTCGTCCTATGTGCGACATTTTATTTGCGGCAAGACCAAACGATCTACCTTCTGCACTTGCAATAGCTCAGGAACTCGAAACTAGTCCCATTCTTCATGATTTCGCTCGAGCTTTCGCTGTGAGAAATGCGGTAAAGATAATGATCCACCAACAAGCTATTGTCCAAAAAACCCCGAAAGTTACACATCATTTTCAAACTACTGACACTAGACCAACACCAATGGAAATCGACCACAATAGCTCATATTACCATAGACGTCCCGCTCCTCAAATGCAATATAGCTCACATGCTCAGCAAAATAAATTTGCTTCCCAATCATACCCAGTAGTAAAGAACTCATCGGAGCAGGCCCCTCTTCCGCCTACGGTATTTAAGAGATCACGTGAGGAATCGACGTCCAATCACACACCCCTTCATAAAACACAAAAAATTAACTTTATGCCCGAAAAAGAAGTTTTCAGCAAAGTGGAAAGTATAGCAATGATTACCTGAATTATGAATATTATGAAAGTGGTATTGAAAGCTATAACGGTGATACTGATACACACAACTGTAGCCAAAAGCAAATCAAAACCGAACAATTTGAGGATATAAATTTCTTAAACTAGGATCGCTCCTGCTATTTATAACAAAAACATCCAAAAGCGGTCAGGAGCTACGTATTTTAATCGACATTGGTACTTCGAAAAATTATATCGAACCCTTTTCATTTCTCCAGGGTACCAAATCTATTGACAAGCCCTTTAAATTAAAATCCATCAACGGTTCAAATGTTATAAACAAAAAATGTCTAAAGAATGTTTTCGGCCATACCTCAACGTTTTACTTACTACCTACGCTAAGTACGTTTGACGGTATAATTGGATATGATTTCCTTAAAGAAATCAAAGCAAATATTGATATAGAAAAAGGATACATATTCTATCGCAATGGTGAAGAAAAGCTTAAACATTTTTCGCGTAACCAAAGTAATTTGATTACAATAGAGGAAAACTCTGTTCCATCGCATGTCAAAACTTTATTTCGAGATATTATTGCTAAGAACATAAACGCGTTTGCCGATCCAAACATGGCATTACCGTTTAATACTAGAGTTCAGGCTCGGATTCGTACCAATACGAACGATCCGATTTATAGCAAAACCTACCCATACCCGGTCTCTGTTGCGCCATTCATTAACAGAGAAATTGAAGCTCTGTTCGGAGATGGTATTATAGGACATTCCCCCTATAACTCCCCTCAAAAACGGGTATATACGAAAATGGTCGTCCAAAGTTACGTTTAGTAATCGACTATAGGAAAATTAATGAAGGAACTATTTCTGCTCGGTACCCAACACCGGACACAACTGTAATTTTAGCGAATTTAAGAAACTCAAAATATTTCATCACCTTAGATTTAAAGTCCGGTTTTCACCAGATTGTCATGTGCGAGGAAGATAGGAAAAAACAGCCTTTATTATCAACAATGGAAAATTTGAATTCTGTCGACTACACTTTGGCTTAAAGGACGCGCCAAGTATTTTCCAAAGAGCTATTGACGATGTTCTATGGGAATACATCGGAAAATGTTGTTACGTGTATATCGATGATATAATTATCTATTCCCCCGATGAAAGATCCCATTTGGAAGATATCGATAAAGTCTTGACTAAGTTGGAAATGGCGGGACTGAGAGTTTTGACAGAGAATTCAAGGCTTTTCAAAGCAGAGTTAGAGTTCTTAGGGTTTTTAGTCTCAAAAAATGGTATCAAGACATGCCCAAATAAAGTTAATGACATTTTAAACTATAAAACTCCGACAACACTACGAGCATTGCGGTAATTTCTAGGGTTATCGGGCTACTACCGTCGTTTTGTCAAAAATTATGCAAATATGGTAAAGCCACTGACGAAGTACCTCCGCGGTGAAAATGGACATATAGGAGCTAAAAAATCAAAAAATGTTGATATTTTTCTAGATGGTGATGCGTTATGCGCGTTCGAAAAAGTAAACCGAGTTTTAGTTTCTGAGGACGTTCTCCTTCAATATCCAAATTATAACATTCCCTTTAAGCTCACTACCGATGCCTCCTCAAGCTCCTTGGGTGCTGTTTTGTCCCAGAGAGGTCGCCCCATAACAATGATTTCGAGGACTCTCTCTTCTACAGAACAAAACTACGCCACGAATGAACGAGAATTGCTCACTATTGTATGACATTAAAAACTCTGAGACATTACAGTTATGGTGTCAAAAATATAGATATTTTTACGGACCACCAACCATTAAGTTTTTCCATGTCAGAAAAAAATCCAAACAGTAAAATGAAAAGATGGCGCGCATTCGTTGAGAAGTTTTCTCCAAACTTTTTTTATAAGCCTGGCAAGGAAAATAAGGTAGCCAATGCTCTTTCTAAGCAATTCGTTAACAATATGGAAGACTCAATGACTAGTAGAACTGCCCACAGCGAGGGTTCATAAAGCGTCCTATCAATCAATTTAAAAATCAACTCATTTTGTCTAAATCAAGTAGTTCAGGTAAACGCAAATGTATACCCGACACACTATTTTTTTTGACACCATCGAAAATTTGATTTGCCATTTAAAAACTGCGTTAATTACAACGTCGCCAATGGGATTCACTGTGACCTCCCCACTTTAGCCGAAATACAAAGTCATATATTGGGAAAATTTCCATTCGTAAAATTCGTTCATACTGAGTTATTGGTAATAGATTTGACTAATAAGGATGATCAACTTGAAACCGTCACTACAGAGCATAACCGAGCACACCGTTGCTTATCCGAAAATTTTAATCAAATATCTAGAGAATACATACTATTTTCCATGCTTAAAAAAAATGCTTAAAAATATAATTGCAAATTGCAAAATTTATTTAGAAAACAAATACCAGCGCAGGCCCCCAGATACTGGAATTGGCAAAACACCTATACCTAGTCGACCAGGCGAAATTCTTCACCTTGACATCTTCATTACCGGCAAACAACATTTTTTGACGTGCGTCGACAAATTTTCTAAATTTGCAATAGTGAAACCTATCGCATCAAGGTGTACCATAGACATTATAGATGCTCTTCTAGAAATCTTAATAATATTTAACAACACTAAATCTATAGTTTCAGACAACAAAAAAGCTTTTCACTCAAACTCAATTAAAACCCTTCTAAGAGACAATTTTTCCATTGATCAGTTCTTCGTACCAACACTTCACAGTGAAAGTAATGGCCAAGTTGAAAGGTTCCATTCTACCTTGTTAGAAATAGCGCGCTGCATTAAGGAACAGCAACAAATATGTGAAACTATAGAGATGATTTTACTTTTGACCCATAAATATAATCACATAGAGAAATTAAATGCTGTTAGGAAAATGCTAGTAGATGCTCAAGATAAAACAATTAACGGAAATATTGCCGGTAAAAATCAAAACGAATAATGCTGGTGAGAAAGTTTTTTAAGAAGAAACAAAACACTGGGTAACAAATTTGATAAAATATTTATTGAAAAAGTTGTCGAAAGGGACCTTGGTACCACGGTAATTATTGATGGAAAAAGAGTTCATAAAAGTAATCTAAGATAGTTTTTGCCCTTTCCCAAAGCGCTGTTAAAGAGATCATTTCATAATTTAATAACAATTGTTCACTCTTCTTGATTTTGAATTATTACCGTTTATTTCTTTAATATATATATCTTTGTAAGCACAGATTTAAGAAACTACAATGTCAACAAAAAAATATTGCCAACTATACTGTCACATCGGTTTTCAGTAGTAAACCAACGCTTTGTTGAAACGAGGACGTCCCAAATTCGACAAGGGGAATAGCTAAGGTATAACATCTGCACAGTGCCCAACTGTGACTGCAATAATGCAAAATTATTGAGCTGAGAATTTGCCTTTTCCACTCAAGTCAAATGCAATCATGTGATCAATGAAAGACAATGACTGAAAAGCAATGAGTGAAAAACAAACCGTAGAAGCACCAACAAAGGCTCGCAAAAACTTGGACAGCAAAGGGTTCCGTTTTACAAAAGAAAACAACTTGATTTTTTCGTTGCCGACCAGCAATAATAATTATTCATCGTTGACCTTGAAGTTTTAGTCACGTACGCGTTAGAGGTCTCATTGAAAGTTATCAATTGACAGGACGGCAGAATAATTCCATTCACGCATAAGACGAGTAGCATCGCTGTGAAAAAAATTTAATGAAACCCTTTTGTTAATAAAACGAATTAAATCGGTATAAAAAGGTGTTTTTCATAATTTGGCGCCCGAGATTAAGGAACTGTACAGGATTTCTGCAATCAGACCGCATTACCCGTGGACTTAGAGAGACCCGTATTTCAAGGAGGAAAACATAATTGTTTCTAGAAAATAAAAAATATAATAAGTAAAAATTGACTGTAAGTATTAATTCAAAATCATTAAAAGTGAAGATCGAGTAACAAATTTATCAAAATATAAAGTGTAATGAAAAGCAAGTTTTGTTAAAAAAATGTAGGCTTATTCATTTAGTTTTGCAAGAAAATAATGTTTAGTGAGAAACAAGGTTACCTTCAAAATAACTTCTCTGTAAAATTGCAATTCTATTATATCTTAATTTTCGAAGAAAAATAAAACTTTACCATATTTAAAACAAGCGTTAGTGATCGAAACCGATTTATTGCATAAAAGTGCTAATGTAAAGGTAATTATGTTTTTTAGCACGTGCGTTTCTGGTAAAAAAAAAAGACTAAAGAGCGTAAATTTATGTTCTATACCCAACACTTCTTTCGTGTTTAATTTTTAAAATATAATCTATCCCATCAACATCAATATGAGCGTCAGTAGAGAGCAAGTTCTGGAAATAGTGAACACATCCGCAATTAGCCCCTCCCAATGTTCAGGTTTATAAGCCAGTATCTATTGATCCTTCAGTGATTGATAATAATGCCAGTTTAGATTTAATCAAGTCACTCCCAGAATTTAAAGGTGGCTCCCAATCATATCCAGCTTTGCGCTCGGCACCAAAATTCGCCATAAATTATTACAAACCAGGCTCGGAGAAATATTACATTACGGCATTTTCCGTAATAAAACTACAGAGTCCGCTAATTCCACCCTATCTTCATTCAATACGGTTCTAAACTTTGAGGCAATTATTGCAAGGCTAGACCAGTCGTATTCTGATAAGAAGCAATTGTAAGTCTTAGAAAATGAGCTCATTGTTCTTAGACAAGGGAATTTGTCAATTACCGATTATTACGAAAAAGTTGATAAACAGCTCAATCTAATAATTAATAAGCAGTTTATGTCTAATAACAACAGCGCTGATACTCTTGATGCTCTTAATGAAAGAGCAAGGAGAATGCACTGCGCGTATTTATATCTGGACTTCGTCTTCCTATGTGCGATATTTTATTTTCGGCAAGACCAAACGATCTACCTTCTGCACTTGCAGTAACTCAGGAACTCGAAACTAGTCCCATTCGTCATGATTTCGCTCGAGCTTTCGCTGTAGGAAATGCGGTAAAGATAATGATCCACCAACAAGCTATTGTTCAAAAAACCCCGAAAGTTACACATCATTTTCAAAAAACTGACACTAGACCAACACCAATGGAAATCGACCACAATAGCTCATATTACCATAGACGTCCCGCTCCTCAAATGCAATATAGCTCACATGCTCAGCAAAATAAATTTGCTTCCCAATCATACCCAGTAGTAAAGAACTCGTCGGCGCAGGTCCCTCTTCCGCCTACGGTATTTAAGAGATCACGTGAGGAATCGACGTCCAATCACACACCCCTTCATAAAACACAAAAAATTAATTTTATGCCCGAAAAAGAAGTTTACAGCGAAAGTGGAAAGTATAGCAATGATTACCTGAATTATGAATATTGTTACGAATATTAGCAAAATAAGGAGTGCTGTACCATGTACGTATACGAGCAGCGGAGAGTCAATGCACAAATACATGCATATATCTGAGATACTCCTATTGATTTTGGCTGCAATATCTGCTCAAACATCGACAGTGGCTTCTTAACTGGAATCGCAAAAAACAGATATAACATCTCAACTGTCCTCACAGATGGAATCCCAAGAGACACGAATAACATCGAAGATGGAAGAACAGAAGACGTATATGATATCCCAACTGGAATCGCAGGAAACTCGTATAACATCACAATTGGAAGAACAGAAGGCATATATGGCATCCCAGCTGGAATCACATGGAACACGTATTTTAGAAATGTCGACACAGATTACATCAAAGATGGAAACACAACTGAAAGAACAAGAGGCGCGTATAACATCAAAACTCGAAGCGCGTATGGACGAGAAAATAACGCAGTTTGAAGAAAAATTCGAGGCAGAGGTGGATGCGTTGAGAGGTCGAATACAGGAATTGCAACTTAATCGGCCGGCTGCTTCAGCGAGTAATACGAAGATAAAAACTCCATCTTTTGACGGCTCTGTTCCTTTCCAGCTCTTCAAGCTACAGTTTGAGAAGACCGCAGCAGTGAACAACTGGAATACGGAAGATAAAGTTGCTGCACTGTTCGTGGCATTGAAGGGGCCAGCAGCGGAAATCCTACAGACGATTCCCGAATGAGAGCGGAACAATTATTAAGCATTGATGGCTGCTGTAGAACGACGTTATGTAAGCGAGCACAGAAAACAGATATCCCAAATTGAGTTGCAAAACCGCTACCAAAAAGCAAATGAGACATTGCAGGAGTTTGCTTCGGATATTGAAAGATTGGCCCATCTTGCAAATGCGGACGCACCCGTGGAATATACTGAAAGGGCAAAAATCCAGAGTTTCATAAATGTCATACGAGATGTGGAAACGAAGCGGGCTACATATGCGAATCCAAAACCAACATTTGCTGAAACGGTATCGCATGCACTGACCCAGGAAACAGCCTCACTTTTGAGTAAGCCAGCGTACAAAGCTCATCGCGTGGAAGTAGAAAGGCCAGAGTAGGTAGACACAATTTTGGAAGCACTGAAGGGATCTCAACAGAAGAATGCCGGAGTTATTAAATGTTTCAAGTGCGGCAACCCAGGTCACATTGTACGTCATTGCGATCTTGGTCCTAATAGTTCCAACAATGTGGGTGGCCGTAAACGCAAAGCTGGCGGAAATGAGCAAGAGCGTGTCGGATGTAAAGAACGAAAACTTGCCCCGGCTATTGAATGTCCTGTGATATCTGTGTCGCAGATTGGAAGGAAATCAAGCAGTCTTACCGTCACAGGGAATGTGGATGGTAAAGAGCGTGTTCTGACTGTAGATACGGGGGCATCTCATACCTTGATTCGATCTGATTTAGTCTACAGGAGAGTAAAGTCATTACCTGCAGCAAGGTTGCGTACGGTCACAGGCGAGTATAATCAAGTCCAAGGCGAAGTGGTATGTGAGGTATTAATTGGAAAAGTCATGGTTCTACACAAATTCGTTGTGGCGGAGAGGGTTGATGAAGTCATATTGGGAGTGGACTTCTTGGTTGACCATGACATCAGGATCGATATACGGAGAAAAATTATGCGCTATAAGAACCAGGACATACCACTTAACTTTAGTTTGGATAAAGGGTTCAGCAGTAATCGGGTACTGGTGGAAAAGACTCGACAAAGACCACGAAAGTCAAAGGCAAAGGTTGACAGATCAAATGGGCCAAATAAATCAAAATCAAAAGTACCTGAGAGAGAAACACTGGCATTGACAAAACCTAAAAGACGCAGGAAAACGAAGCAACGATTTTCCGAGAAAGAATGCGAGGGTAGTTTCAAGCCAGAGCGCAATGCTGTGGTGAAACGTGGGAACGATACTGATTATGCAAAGCAAATGCGTCCAGCGCAAGCTCTATGAAGTAGTTCATCGGCCAAAAAACAGAGTGTGAAGGAACGAACCAGGGTATTGAGTGGTACGATGAAACACAGGTACCATGAGAACAATAATTCGAAAGGTTTCTTGGCGGGAGATTTGGTACTGTTATACAACCCTCACCGGCGGAAAGCTTTTCCATCCAAATTACGGTGCTGTTGGGAAGGCCCGTACAAGGTTGTGAAGAAGATCAGTGATACCATCTACCGCATACAAACCATTGAGAAACCACGGAGTAGAAGAGTGGTACATTTGGCGATGCTAGCAGCGTTTAGATCGAGAGATTTGTCTGATCGGGACGATGAGACTTAGGTGGAGGGCAGTGTTACGAATATTAGCAAAACTAAGGAGTGCTGCCAGCTCTAAGCCGATGCTTAGCAGTGACGTGAATGCACATCAATAATTCAATCATCATGTATCTACATAAACGAAACAATAACTGCGTCTACATATGAGCCGTTTATTTTGAAAGTGGCATAAGTCATTTCCAACTCATGGTCTTAAATGCATTGTTATTTTTGAGCGAATGCATATATAGATAGTTCTACAATTATAAAATAATAATAAGAATTGCATCTTTTGGATATTGGACTCTAACAAACTGGAGGCGAGGAGAGATACAAACAAATTATCACTGAACCTAAACGACATGAAATGACTTACGCCACTTTCAAAATAAACGGCTCATATATGTACCATGTACGTATACGAGCAGCGGAGAGTCCATGCACAAATACATGCATATATCTGAGATACTCCTATAAGTATGCAATGAGAAAAACTATAAAATTGTGCAATTGTAGTTATAGCTGAGAAGTTTGAGAGCTCATGGACAATGCTAGTAGATTCTAGAAGATGCGAACGATGAAACCAGACAGTATAAAAGGCCGCAGATGTAGAGGCGCTGGAGTTCAGTTTGATTTGAGTTGTCAAGCAGTTTCGATTAAGACGATATCTAGCGAGCAATAGCAGTATTAATGTGAATAGTAGAGTTTCATTGAGCTATCAATCAGTGTGGTAATTAAGCAAGCAATTCGTTGCACAGTTTGAGTGTTATTGTGAAGTACTTTAATAAAGGCCATTTTGCGTTATTACATATTGGAGTTATTTATTCAACAGTTTAGTGATTCGAACTTAGCAGAAGGGCAAACAAGAGGATTTGCAAGCAAATTCGTTACAATATTATGAAAGTGGTACCGAAAGCTAAACGGTGATACTGATACACACAACTGTAGCCAAAAGCAAATCAAAACCGAACAATTTGAGGATATAAATTTCTTAAACTAGGATCGCTCCTACTATTTATAACAAAAACATCCAAAAGCGGTCAGGAGCTACGTATTTTAATCGACATTGATACTTCGAAAAATTATATCGAACCCTTTTCATTTCTCCAGGGTACCAAATCTATTGACAAGCCCTTTAAGTTAAAATCCATCAACGGTTCAAATGTTATAAACAAAAAATGTTTAATGAATGTTTTCGGCCATACCCCAACGTTTATCTTACTACCTACGCTAAGTACGTTTGACGGTATAATTGGATATGATTTCCTTAAAGAAATCAAAGCAAATATTGATATAGAAAAAGGATACATATTCTATCGCAATGGTGAAGAAAAGCTTAAACATTTTTCGCGTAACCAAAGTAATTTGATTACAATAGAGGAAAACTCTGTTCCATCGCATGTCAAAACTTTATTTCGAGATACTATTGCTAAGAACATAAACGCGTTTGCCGATCCAAACATGGCATTACCGTTTAATACTAGAGTTAGGCTCGGATTCGTACCAATACGAACGATCCGGTTTATAGCAAAAGCTACCCATACCCGGTCTCTGTTACGCCATTCATTAACAGAGAAATTGAAGCTCTGTTTGGAGATGGTAATATAGGACATTCCCCTATAACACCCGGGTTCACGTGGTATAAAAAAAGGGTATAGACGAAAATACTCATCCAAAGTTACGTTTAGTAATCGAATATAGGAAAATTAACGATGGAACTATTTCTGCTCGGTACCCAATACCGGACACAACTGCAATCTTAGCGAATTTAAGAAACTCAAAATATTTCATCACCTTAGATTTAAAGTCCGGTTTTCACCAGATTGTCATGTGCGAGGAAGATAGGAAAAAAACAGCCTTTAGTATCAACAATGGAAAATATGAATTCTGTCGACTACTCTTTGGCTTAAAGAACGCGCCAAGTATTTTCCAAAGAGCTATTGACGATGTTCTACGGGAATACATCGGAAAATGTTGTCACGTGTATATCGATGATATAATTGTCTATTCCCCCGACGAAAGATCCCATTTGGAAGATCTCGATAAAATCTTGACTAAGTTGGAAATGGCGGGACTGAGAGTTTTGACAGAGAAATCAAGGTTTTTCCAAGCAGAGTTAGAGTTCTTAGGGTTTTTAGTCTCAGAAAATGGTATCAAGACATGCCCAAATAAAGCTAATGACATTTTAAACTATAAAACTTCGACAACACTACGAGCATTGCGGTCATTTCTAGGGTTATCGGGCTACTACCGTCGTTTTGTCACAAATTATGCAAATATGGTAAAGCCACTGACGAAGTACCTCCGCGGTGAAAATGGACATATAGGAGCTAAAAAATCAAAAAATTTTGATATTTTTCTAGATGGTGATGCGTTATGCGCGTTCGAAAAAGTAAAACGAGTTTTAGTTTCTGAGGACGTTCTCCTTCAATATCCAAATTATAACATTCCCTTTGAGCTCACTACCGATGCCTCCTCAAGCTCCTTGTGTGCTGTTTTGTCCCAGAGAGGTCGCCCCATAACAATGATTTCGAGGACTCTCTCTTCTACAGAACAAAGCTACGCCACGAATGAACGAGAATTGCTCACTATTGTATGGGCCTTAAAAATGCTGAGACATTACAGTTATGGTGTCAAAAATAAAAATATTTTTACCGACCACCAACCATTAATTTTTTCCATGTCAGAAAAAAATCCAAACAGTAAAATGAAAAGATGGCGCGCATTCGTTGAGGAGTTTTTCTCCAAACTTTTTTTATAAGCCTGGCAAGGAAAATAAGGTAGCCAATGCTCTTTCTAGGCAGTTCGTTAACAATATGGAAGACTCAATAACTAGTAGAACTGCCCACAGCGAGGGTTCATAAAGCGTCCTATCAATCAATTTAAAAATCAACTCATTTTGTCGAAATCAAGTAGTTCAGGTAAACGCAAATGTATACTCGACACACTATTTTTTTGACACCATCGAAAATTTGATTTGCCATTTAAAAACTGCGTTAATTACAACGTCGCCAATGGGATTCACTGTGACCTCCCCACTTTAGCACAAATACAAAGTCATATATTGGGAAAATTTCTAGGCGTAAAATTCGTTCATACTGAGTTATTGGTAATAGATTTGACTAATAAGGATGATCAACTGAAACCGTCACTACAGAGCATAACCGAGCACACCGTTGCTTATCCGAAAATTTTAATCAAATATCTAGAGAATACATACTATTTTCCATGCTTAAAAAAATGCTTAAAAATATAATTGCAATTGTAAAATTTGTTTAGAAAACAAATACCAGCGCAAGCCCCCAGATCCTGGAATTGGCAAAACGCCTATACCTAATCGACCAGGCGAAATTCTTCACCATGACATCTTCATTACCGGCAAGCAACATTTTTTGACGTGCGTGGACAAATTTTCTAAATTTGCAATAGTGAAACCTATCAAGGTGTACCATAGACATTAAAGATGCACTTCTAGAAATCTTGATAATATTTAACAACACTACATCTATAGTTTCAGACAACGAAAAAGCTTTTCACTCAAACTCAATTAAAACCCTTCTAAGAGACAATTTTTCCATTGATCAGTTCTTCGTACCAACACTTCACAGCGAAAGTAATGGATAAGTTGAAAGGTTCCATTCTAACAAATATGTGAAACTATAGAGATGATTTTACTTTCGACACCTAAATATAATCACAGCATACATTCTGTCATAAGCGCCAGGCCCGTTGATGTCTATCACAATTACCCAATAGAGAAATTAAATGCTGTTAGGAAAATGCTAGTAGATGCTCAAGATAAAACAATTAACGGAAATATTGCCGGTAAAAATCAAAACGAATAATGCTGGTGAGAAAGTTTTTTAAGAAGAAACAAAAGACTGGGTAACAAATTTGATAAAATATTTATTGAAAGTTTGTCGAAAGGGACCTTGGTACCACAGTAATTATTGATGGAAAAAGAGTTCATAAAAGTAATCTAAGATAGTTTTTGCCCTTTCCCAAAGCGCTGTTAAAGAGATAATTTCATAATTTAATAACAATTGTTCACTCTTCATGATTTTGAATTATTACCGTTTATTCCTTAATATATATATCTTTGTAAGCACAGATTTAAGAAAGTACAATGTCAACAAAAAAATATTGCCAACTATACTGTCACATCGGTTTTCAGTAGTAAACCAACGCTTTGTTGAAACGAGGACGTCCCAAATTCAACAAGGGGAATAGTTAAGGTATAACATCTGCACAGTGCCCAACTGTGACTACAATAATGCAAAACAGAGCCGGCCAAAAGTTGCACATTATGCAATTTGAGTTCATATTTTCAGACAGACACTAACGATGTGCGATCACGATCGCTGCTCACTCACTAAAATCAACAGTGAACGCAAAAGGAAAAGTCCATGCTACTTTTTGTGCACATAATAAAAACAATATGCTGCAATGTTAAAGTGACTTTTAATACGTTTTAGTTAGTATTATTAAGTTCCTTTGAACATACATATTAATATTGACAATTTCATATAAGTAACTTTTTATACGTTCTACTTAGTTTTATTAATTTTTGTACATTTTTTTATTGAATAACTTTATGTTTTGAAAATATATATTTCTATCTTTACATTTATTTTGTTTTATAGTTCTTTCTTGATGAAAAGGTGATTTTTTAAGTAAATTTTGCATTGAAGAAACACCATACCTTCTTTTATAAAAAAGTTTTATCTGGCTAGCTCGACATCCGCGTTCTTAGTTATATGAATATAAGTAAGTATTGTTAGGATTAGCTTGAAATCAAATAACCAGAGTCCTTTTTAATTTCGAACTTCACAGTCTACATTTTCTTTTAGCAGACTGTGGAAAGTTATCACTCAATTTTTACACACACTTATGCAATTGTTTTAGTATTTGTGTGGCCGGCTCTGATGCAAAATACTGTGTCTATTGGCTCTCCGTCTATCTTTGTCGACCGTAGGATGCATTATATATTGTCGGCAGAAAGCGCTCGCGCATTTTTTCGCATCCGACAGCACTTTGTCGCCAAAGGCGATTGAAACCTTGTCTTTGTGTTTAGTCGGATTCGATAGGGACTTTACGGTGGATCAAAGTTTACCCACACCGGTATAGAGGTTACAACCTCTTACGTGCTCCTCCCATTTCGCCCGCTTGTGTTCGTCCACAAGTAATCTGATGCGTTGGTTTATATCCCTTATTTGGGGGTCGCCTGGATCAAGCTGTCTTATAAGGTCACGTTCTCTCGCTAAGTTTGCGGCCTCCGGCGGGAAGTGGGCCGGATTTAGGGAATTCTCCCGGCGGGAATGAAGCGTGCCGAGGCGGATTCAATGACCTTACGGAAGGCACGCTCCCCTTGGCGGGCATCAGTCGGGATAGGGAGGGCAGCAAAGCGGTTGTCTGTAAAAGATTTATATTCTTCCCACTTTCCTTTTTTGAAGTTTATGAAAGTGCGTTTTTCGGTGAAGATGAAGTCGGCGGTACGCTCGAGCGAAATAAGTATAGTCAGGTGGTCTGATGCCAATGTTACCATCGGCTGCCAGTTGACGCAGTTTACGAACGTCGTTTCTTCTATTTGATCCGCCAACATCTCACCCCTACTGTCCGCCCGCAAGTTTGAGTGCCATAGATCGTGATGGGCATTGAAATCGCCTAAGATAATGCGATTGTTGCCAGTGAGTAAGGCTCTGATATTAGGGCGGTATCCACTGGGGCAACAGGTGGCAGGAGGGATGTAGATGTTGATGATTTCTGGGTTTGCATCGCCTGACCGGACAGATAGGCCTTGACGTTCTAAGACATTGTCCCTGCGGTCGATGCCAGGATCAAATATATAAAATTGCACAGAGTGGTGTATGATGAACGCGAGGCCGCCTCCATTTCCGCTCTCGCGGTCTTTCCTGTCGACATTATACACAGAGCAGGTCTGCAATGCAGATTTTGCTGTGAGTTTAGTCCCTTGAATCGCAGCAATACGGATGTTGTGCCGCTTCATGAAATCGACTATCTCCGTAATCTTCCCAGTTAGTCCATTACAGTTTAACTGCAGAATTCTGAAGCGCATAAGGGGAGACGCCGCCACTCTGGGGGTAAGTTACGGGTGACTACGCCTGGGTTGTGGAAGGCCAGGACGCAATTGCTGTTGTGGCCCTGGGACTGGGCGTCCTTGGGCAAGCATTGGGGTACCCGGATGATTTGGGTTTGCGACCTGGCAACATGGTGCGATGAAACCCGTGGGGGGGTTGCCGTCGCGGAGACCAGAACATCTAGGAAAGTGGCACCACCCAAGGCAGGAGCTGCTTGATTGATCCTTCAGTGATTGATAACAATGCCAGTTTAGATTTAATCAAGTCACTCACAGAATTTAAAGGTGGCTCCCAATCATATCCAGCTTGGGGCTCGGCAGCAAAATTCGCCGTAAATTATTACAATCCAGGCTCGGAGAAATATTACATTACGGCATTTTCCGTAATAAAATTACAGAGTCCGCTAATTCCACCCTATCTTCATTCAATACGGCTCTAAACTTTGAGGCAATTATTGCGAGGCTAGACCAGTCATATTCTGATAAGAAGCCATTATACGTCTTATAAAATGAGCTCATTGTACTTAGACAAGGGAATTTGTCAATTACCGATTATTACGAAAAAGTTGATAAACAGCTCAATCTAATAATTAATAAGCGGATTATGTCGAATAACAACAGCGCTGACTCTCTTGATGCTCTTATAAAAGGTTCATTTTATGAACCTCCGAAAAATGGACGTGCGCTTGCACGCGCAACGCACTCCACATCTCCATTTGCCATTAAATTTTGTGTAGAACACCACGCACATGACTTCGCACAGCAAAAAAAAATTTTCAACTCACCATTACTGCCGCTTCGCCTCGATGCCAAAATTGTTTATTTTAGTCTGTACATTTTGTTTGCAAAATTAAAAATATTTTAGTATGCGCACTCAGCTCACGTTTTTCCTTCTTCGTGCCAAAATTATAATAATTATTCAGAGCCGAATTGCTCTGTGTTCAAGCTGTTCCACACCCGTGGGTAGACAACGGGTGTTGCAGCAACTTGAACACAGGGTGACATTTTATTATTTATTATGGCTCTGTTACATCATCCTTTTTGGGGAAAAGAAGAATTGACAAAGTGATCAATTTTGTCACATTCTTCTTTGGCCAAAAACTTATAAAAATTGTTGCGAACAAACGAATATATATTTATATTAGGGTATTCCTCCCCTTTTGAATTCGTTGGTTCGGAACCATTTTTATTAATAATTGAAAAAAAATGTATACATCGAATAGTTAAATTGTAGTTACATTTCTATAGTTCATTGTAACTTAAATAAAAGGTATAAATATTAATAATATACGTAAAATATGTTGAATGTTTTTTTTTTGTAAATATTTGTGCTTTAAATATTCAATTTAAAGTTTTACATTTGGTATTACATATTAAGTATGTATTTTTGTGTTACGGACAATTTTATGAAAAAAAGTTTTTTTTTTTTTGAATATACAAAATTTGTGTTATTTTCTCTTTTTGCTTTTTGTTGTTTTAACAGTTTTTAAGCCTTCGTGGCTGCTTAAATGCAAATAAGTAAATTTTAGATTTGTTTTTTTTTCAAATTTAAAGTAAAAATATTGAAGTAATGTTAGTTTACTTTACTTAGGCGGTTTTTATGTACCACTTTTACTTTGTTTTTAACTTCGTCAAAAATAGTTACATTAGGTTCGTTAATTTTAGTTATAATAAACGGACCTTGATAAATATTTTCGTGCTTATGATGTGGTTCATTTTGTAAAAGTACTTTATCTCCGATTTTTACAATTAGAGGTCGTGCCGTTTTATCGTACAGATTTTTACTTTGTAATTTATTTTTATTAATTAGATTCTGTGCCATTTTGTGCGTTTTCTGCATCCTAAACTTAACTTCTTTGGCATAGTTTTCGACGTTATAAATTGGGTCAATTTTTTCTTTTGTTAATTCATTAGGCAAAGTTGCCTTTTTCCCAAAGACTAATTCGTAAGGCGAAAATTGATTGTCGAAAACTGTGCTACTCGTAGTGTTGTGTAGGAAGGTAAAATATTTTAAATAAACATCCCAATCAGAAAAATTGTCTTTTAGATATGCACGTAAGTATTCATTAAAAACTCTATGATTACGTTCAATCGTGCCAACAGTTTCATGATGGTATGCAGTTGAAAAATTATGTTGAATATTTAAAAGCTTTGCTAATTCTTCGAATAATTCATTTTTAAATTCAGTACCTAAATCTGATTTTATGGCATTCATAGTGCCGTAAGTTAAAATGAATCCTTCAAAAATAGCTGAAGCGATTATTTTTGCCGATTTGTCTGGTACAGCGACTGTTACCAGATATTTAGTCATGTGGCAAATCATGGTAAGTGCGAACTTACTACCATATTTGGACTCAGGTAGGGGTCCTATTGTGTCAATTACTAGTATATCGAATGGTTTACAAGGAGTTGGTGTTAAAACAAGTTTTTCTTTTGCTTTAGGTTTAACCTTGTTTAAAAGACAATCCTTACAATTTTTGATATATTTCGATATATCACGAGTCATGTTCTTCCAATAAAATTTTGTTCGCAATTTTGCGTAAAGTCTTTTCATTCCGTAATGTTCACCGGAAATGGGATCATTATGGTAAATTTTCATAAGTTTTAATTTTGTATCTTCATCTGTTACTGTCTCCACTGGATCTGTTAATATAATTTCTAATGATTTTAAAATTTTATTTCCAATATTTTTGAAATTTGTAATAGTGTAATGTTCGAACATAATATGGTTTTTTAGGCCATTCAATTTTCTTAATGTTGTGTTTGCCGGCTTCTGATTCAAGCCTCAAAAGTAATTTCTCTAAAGTCATTATTTCGTTAACAAGCTCAAAACTAAGTAACTCGAGTTTCTTATGTTTAATATGCGCAAAAATTCTTAAATTTGTTGTTTTATTATTTTTATCGTACGTAATTGCAGATCTTATTTGTGGGACTTTTTTCGAAAAATTAAATGAAAATTTGTCGTAGACATGTAAAGTAAGTTGTTTTTCGTCGTTTTTGTCTGTTTTTTCTATGTAAATTTTTGTCGTTTGCCTTTTTTGTCATGGCTCTTGTCTGTACTGCCAAAATTTGTTTATTAGCTTCTTTAATCTCATGGATTATTATACGCGATAGTGCATCAGCACAAACGTTTGATTTACCTTTTATATATACAATAGTAAAGTTATATTCAGATAGTTCCAGTATTATTCTGGAAAGTTTTGAAGATGGGTCTTTCATGTTGAATAAGTATACTAGAGGTTTATGGTCTGATTTTACAATGAAATGGGTGCCATAAACGTATGGTAGAATTTGCTTGATTGCAAAGTAAATAGCTTAAAGCTCTAATTCTATAATGGGCTTTTTCTGTTCAGCTTTATTAAATGCTTTAGAAGCGAAACAAATTGGTAAATCACTACCTTGTTGTTCTTGACTCAAAATAGCGCCACATCCAGTTGTTGAAGCATCAACTGTAATAATGAATTGTTTAGTAAAATCTGGATATTGAAGTAATTTTGGTGAAAGTAACGCTGCTTTCAAAGATAAAAATGCTCTTTCGCACTCAACGTCCCATAAAAATTCAAATCTTTTCCTGCTTAATCGATTTAGAGGCACTGCCAGAGACGCAAAATTAGGTATAAACCGTCTGTAATAATTTGCAAACGCGACGAATCGTCGTACCGCGTCTTTGTCAGTCGGTTTCGTATACTTTTTAATTGCGTTTATCTTAGAGTCGTCTGGCAACAAACCTTTGGCTGAACATTTATGATCTAAAAATGTAACTTCTGGTCGTAAAAAGTTGCATTTATTTGGGTTAAGTTTGAGATTAAAAGATCTACAAGTATCGAAGACTTTTGAAAGATTTTTAATGTGGTGTGCTTCTCTACACCCTATGACGATAATATCGTCGACGTACAAAAATGCGACATTGGGTGGTATACCCGAAAAAGCTATGGTCATCATTCGCGCGAATGAATTAGGTGCTATATTTAAGCCAAATGGAAGCACTTTCCATCTAAATGCGCCACGGTCAGTGCTGAAAGACGTAATGTCACGAGAATCAGGATGCAAGGGGATTTGATGAAATCCTGAAAAAAGATCTAATGTGGAAAAATACTTTGCTCTACCCAGATTGTCTAAAATATCGTCAACTCTAGCTAGTGGGAATTTATCAGCAATGAGTTTTTTGTTTACCGCGCGAAAATCTACGCACATACGATATGCTTTTTGACCATTTGTATCTTTCTTTGGGACTACAATCAAAGGACTATTGTAATTCGAATAACTGTGTTCAATCAAATCGTTATCTAATAATTTATTTACTTGGCGATTTATTTCTTCGCGTTGAGAGTATGGCAATCTATAGTTTTTAACATATACCGGATCGTTGTCTGTCAACCTTAGTTTTTGCTCGTAAAAGTTATTTAAAGTCATTTTGCCCGTGTCAAGAGCGAAAATGTCGGCATAATCTATGCAAAGGTCAATTAATTTACTATGAGCATGTTGAGGTATTTGATTTTTCAAAATCGAAATTAGTTTTTTGGTACGTTTGTCTTCTGTTTCTGTCTTGTTAATTGTATAAACATTGTAGTTTGAAAGTTTTCTGTCCGAATACTTTTTCTTTTGACATACTTTATATCATATGTGGTATTTATAACTTTAATAATTGGGTTACTGGAATTAGCAATGCACCTAGCTGTGAAAACACCTTTTTCGATTTTCTGCGAGTCCACGAAAAGTGGTTCGTGTGAATTTCCTAAATCAAAAAGTCTGAATATTACGCATCTTGGTGGAATGATACAACTGTCGCTTTCTGTTCCGTGTAGGATTGGTATCGCGACTTTTTCATTACCTACTCAAAAGGAAATACTATTTCTTTCATAATTAATAATGCATTTGTTAATTTTCAGAAAATCTTTACCCAGTATGCCATCGGATGGAATATTAAAATATTCATTTACTACATATAAAGTATGTTTAATAGAAAAGTTTGAAAAATTTAAATTTGCTGTAATTTTACCTAAAGTAGAAACTGAATTAGAAGTGACACCGGTAATGTTAATAATGTCGTTCATATTTAAGGAAATGTTACTGTCTATACATGATATTTTTATTAGAGAAATGTCGCCTTGAGTGTCTACTAGGAAAGAACAAAATTTTTGTGACTCGTTTAGTTGTAATTCTATGAAATCTGAGTAATTTAAATTTAAACAATAAATGTTTATTGGTGAGGGAAGTTCGCTTACTCGCTTAATTCGTCCTCCCTCAGTGTTCGCTCCTGAGGGGCGCTGGCGTTTAAAGCGCGAACGTTGCGTTTCGACCTCTGCCATTGGCTGATCTCGAATTGTTACGTCTATTGTTACCATTATTTGTATTTGAATTGGAATCTGTAATTGGACGCGTATTATTACTATTGTTATTCTGATATCTATTTCCGTTATAATTTCTATATCTTTGATTGTTGTTACCGTTATAGTTACTATTATATGAAAATGAACTATTATTTCTATAACCAGTATAGCCGCGGTTTGGGTAAAAACCTCGATAACTACCACGTGAATTTCTGAATGTGTTGTTAACACGAGATCGAAAAGCTAAAACCTGACGATCAGTTACTTCGTTATTTTGTTCTACAATTAATTTTGCTACCACGTCTTTCGGATCAGTAAATGCCGTTGAGGCTAAAATGGTTTTTACTAAATTTGATTTTACATTTAAACGACACACGTTAACTGTTTGTTCGACTGCCGTTTCATGAGCTTTCGTTTGAGTGATCCCTTCAATAATAAGAGACCGCTCAAGTGAGTCAGCTAATTCTTCAACTTTTTTGGCAAAATCTGTATAATGGGTACCGTTAACATGCAACGCTGCAATTCTCCCTGCTACTACTTTCGAGTTGTCTGGTTTTATCCTATTACGTAGAGCTGTTTTAATTTCATTTACTGTAGTTACTTGTGTTGGTATTGCTTCACGAGCTTTACCCTCTAATTTTGATTTTAAGAACGCTATAAAAGTATGGGTTAAATCTGCAGTAGCGAATTGTTCAAGTAATGCAATTTCGTATATAAAAGAATCAAGTGCTAGTGGATCACCACTGTAGTTTTCTCTAATAGAATTAGCACATGTGCTAATGAAAATTCTCTTTTCCTCAAGTGTTGCCATGATTTGATCGTTAAGATCTGAAGCTGGATTAGAAGGTGAGGCAACGTTTGTACTAGTTGGATCGTTAAGATCTGATTCTAAACTAGGAGTTAAATTTTTAATGGAAGAATTTTCGAAGCCTGGAAAATCTGTTGATAAAGAAAATCTATTTTCCTGGGTTTTGACTTTTTCCGTCGAAGATGAAGCTAAACTTTCGTAGCTTGAGCCTGATTTATCTGAATCGGATTCTGAATCTGAAGTTTTTTGCACTTGTTTACCACTTCTAAGTTTGTACATATGAAATTATCAGAATAGCACAGATAATTCAGTTCAAACTATGAAATTAATGAAGTACTTATTTGAATGTCTGAATTTATATTTAAGCTGCAATGTTGCGGAAAAAGAAAAAAAAAATTTGTAAAAGAGAACTGATTTGCAGGTCATCTAAAGTCACTAGAGAAGTATTTAACAATTTATTTGAAGAATTAACTAAAACTGTAGTAACCTTGTATAGAAAAATCTTTAAGATGCAATTGATTTTAAACCTTGCACAAAAGTATGTAGGTATTAATCGGTAAAAATTTCACAAATTTGGTTATCTGTTCAAATATTCTTTTATGTTCACAGACGCACCGATTTAAAAAAAAAAAAAAAAATTCGTATATTTTCACGGACGCACCGCTTTATATGAAAAAATCTGACTTGGTTTTTAACGAAACCACCGCATATTTCAAAAAAAATGTACTTGGTTTTTACCGGAACCACCGCATATTTCCAAAAAAAAATTTTTAATTGGTTTTCTAACAAACCACCGTTTGTATCAAAAAATGTACTTGATTTTTTCGAAGACCACCGTATGTACAAAAAACTAATTGGTTTTTCCGAAAACCAGCGTATGTGTCAAAAAAATTTTTAATTGGTTTTCTAACAAACCACCGTTTATATAAAAAATTCAATTCGTTTTACACAAACCACCGTTATATCAAAAAAAATCCAAAATTTACAGAAATGCGAAATCAATTTTCCTTTAATTTTGAAATTTTAAATTTTTGATTGAAATTCGAAAGCACCGAATTTTATAAAAATTGTATAAATGTTTTAATATACATACATAAAGCCGTATACATACAATACCCGTAGGCAACATGTTAAATACATATATGTATACTTATTTTTTCTGGTCACTGCTGCTGCTGCGCTGGCAGATCTGAATCGCTGCTGGTGTTGTTGCTGGTATGTGTCTTTACGTGTTAAAGTTGGTGGTGGTGGAAAATTACGCTGAATTGTATGTATGTATTTGGGTGCCGTTACCTTCGCCGTTATGCGTGGCGTGGTGCGAGTGCCGTTATGTAAAATTTAAAGAATTTGTAAAATTTTGCATAATTTTATTGAATTTTTATTTAGGAAAATATGTCGTAATTTGTTAACTTTTAATTAGAAAGAAGTGTTGTAAGTTTGTCAAATTTTAATGTAGGAAATTATATCGTAGTTTTGTAGAAATTTATTTAGAAAATTGTACTTTTATTGAATTTTATTTAGAAAATTATTAAATTTGTTTTAGGAATCGTAGATTTAGAAATTTAAATTTATTGCTTTATTGATTTTATTAAATTTTGTGTAGAACACCACGCATATGACTTCGCACACCAAAAAAAAATTTTCCACTCACCATTACTGCCGCTTCGCCTCGATGCCAAATTGAAAAAAAGACGTCCGATTCGTTGCGTTGCCAAAATTGAAAAAGGCGAGGCTCCAGCCTCACGGTCGCCATATAAAAGGTTCATTGTATGAACCTCCGAAAAATGGACGTGCGCTTGCACGCGCAACGCACTCCACATCTCCATTTGCCAAACACGTACTTTTAGTTTTGTTTAGTTTTCTTTATTTAGGTTAGTTTTAGTTTTGTAGTGTAATTAATATTTTAAATACGTTAGCACTAAACTTAGTTTTATTTTAGTCTGTACATTTTGTTTGCAAAATTAAAAATATTTTAATATGCGCACTCAGCTCACGTTTTTCCTTCTTTGTGCCAAAATTTTAATAATTATTCAGAGCCGAATTGCTCTGTGTTCAAGCTGTTCCACACCCGTGGGTAGACAACGGGTGTTGCAGCAACTTGGACACAGGGTGACATTTTATTATTTATTATGGCTCTGTTACACTCTTAATGAAAGAGCAAGAGAGAATGCACTGCGTGTATTTATATCTGGACCTCGTCGTCCTATGTGCGACATTTTATTTTCGGCAAGACCAAACGATCTACCTTCTGCACTTGCAATAGCTCAGGAACTCGAAACTAGTTCCATTCGTCATGATTTCGCTCGAGCTTTCGCTGTAGGAAATGCGGTAAAGATAATGATCCACCAACAAGCTATTGTCCAAAAAACCCCGAAAGTTACACATCATTTTCAAAATACTGACACTAGACCAACACCAATGGAAATCGACCACAATAGCTTATATTACCATAGCCGTCCCGCTCCTCAAATGCAATACAGCTCACATGCTCAGCAAAATAAATTTGCTTCCCAATCATACCCAGTAGTAAAGAACTCATCGGAGCAGGCCCCTCTTCCGCCTACGGTATTTAAGAGATCACGTGAGGAATCGACGTCCAATCACACACCCCTTCATAAAACACAAAAAATTAACTTTATGCCCGAAAAAGAAGTTTTCAGCAAAGTGGAAAGTATAGCAATGATTACCTGAATTATGAATATTATGAAAGTGGTATTGAAAGTTATAACGGTGATACTGATACACACAACTATAGCCAAAAGTAAATCAAAACCGAACAATTTGAGGATATAAATTTCTTAAACTAGGATCGCTCCTACTATTTATAACAAAAACATCCAAAAACGGTCAAGAGCTACGTATTTTAATCGACATTGGTACTTCGAAAAATTATATCGAACCCTTTTCATTTCTCCAGGGTACCAAATCTATTGACAAGCCCTTTAAATTAAAATCCATCAACGGTTCAAATGTTATAAACAAAAATTGTCTAAAGAATGTTTTCGGTCATACCTCAACGTTTTACTTACTACCTACGTTAAGTACGTTTGACGGTATAATTGGATATGATTTCCTTAAAGAAATCAAAGCAAATATTGATATAGAAAAAGGATACATATTCTATCGCAATGGTGAAGAAAAGCTTAAACATTTTTCGCGTAACCAAAGTAGTTTGATTACAATAGAGGAAAACTCTGTTACATAGCATGTCAAAACTTTATTTCGAGATATTATTGCTAAGAACATAAACGCGTTTGCCGATCCAAACATGGCATTACCGTTTAATACTAGAGTTCAGGCTCGGATTCGTACCAATACGAACGATCCGATGTATAGCAAAAGCTACCCATACCCGGTCTCTGTTCCGCCATTCATTAACAGAGAAATTGAAGCTCTGCTCGGAGATGGTATTATAGGGCATTCCCCCTATAACTCCCCGGTTCACGTGGTATCAAAAAAGGGTATAGACGAAAATCATCATCCAAAGTTACGTTTAGTAATCGACTATAGGAAAACTAACGAAGGAACTATTTCTGCTCGGACCCAATACCGGGCACAACTGTAATCTTAGCGAATTTAAGAAACTCAAAATATTTCATCACCTTAGATTTAAAGTCCGGTTTTCACCAGATTTTCATGTGCGAGGAAGATAGGAAAAAAACAGCCTTTAGTATCAACAATGGAAAATATGAATTCTTTCGACTACCCTTTGGCTTAAAGAACGCGCCAAGTATTTTCCAAAGAGCTATTGACGATGTTCTACGGGAATACATCGGGAAATGTTGTCACGTGTATATCGATGATATAATTATCTATTCCCCCCACGAAAGATCCCATTTGGAAGATATGGATAAAGTCTTGACTAAGTTGGAAATGGTGGGACTGAGAGTTTCGACAGAGAAGTCAAGGTTTTCAAAGCAGAGTTAGAGTTCTTAGGGTTTTTAGTCTCAGAAAATGGTTTCAAGACATGCCCAAATAAAGTTAATGACATTTTAAACTATAAAACTCCGACAACACTGAGCATTGCGATCATTTCTAGGGTTATCGGGCTACTACCGTCGTTTTGTCAAAAATTATGCAAATATGGTAAAGCCACTGACGAAGTACCTCCGCGGTGAAAATGGACATATAGGAGCTAAAAAATCAAAAAATGTTGATATTTTTCTAGATGGTGATGCGCTATGCGCGTTCGAAAAAGTAAAACGAGTTTAGGTTTCGAGGACGTTCTCCTTCAATACCCAAATTATAACATTCCCTTTGAGCTCACTACCGATGCCTCCTCAAGCTCCTTGGGTGCTGTTTTTTCCCAGAGAGGTCGCCCCATAACAATGATTTTAAGGACTCTCTCTTCTACAGAACGCCACAAATGAACGAGAATTGCTCACTATTGTATGGGCTTTAAAAACGCTGAGACATTACAGTTATGGTGTCAAAAATATAAATATTTTTACCGACCACCAACCATTAATTTTTTCCATGTCAGAAAAAAATCCAAACAGTAAAATGAAAAGATGGCGCGCATTCGTTGAGGAGTTTTCTCCAAACTTTTTTTATAAGACTGGCAAGGAAAATAAGGTAGCCAATGCTCTTTCTAGGCAGTTCGTTAACAATATGGAAGATTCAATGCCTAGTAGAACTGCCCACAGCGAGGGTTCATAAAGCGTCCTATCAATCAATTTAAAAATCAACTCATTTTGTCTAAATCAAGTAGTTCAGGTAAACGCAAATGTATACCCGACACATTATTTTTTTTGACACCATCGAAAATTTGATTTGCCATTTAAAAACTGCGTTAATTACAACGTCGCAATGGGATTCACTGTGACCTCCCCACTTTAGCCGAAATACAAAGTCATATATTGGGAAATTTCCAGGCGTAAAATTTGTTCATACTGAGTTATTGGTAATAGATTTGACTAATAAGGATGATCAACTTGAAACCGTCACTACAGAGCATAACCGAGAACACCGTTGCTTATCCGAAAATTTTAATTAAATATCTAGAGAATACATACTATTTGCCATGCTTAAAAAAATGCTTAAAAATATAATTGCAAGTTGCAAAATTTGTTTAGAAAACAAATACCAGCGCAAACCCCCAGATCCTGGAATTAACAAAACACTTATACCTAGTCGATCAGGCGAAATTCTTCACCTTAACATCTTCATTACCGGCAAACAACATTTTTTGACGTGCGTGGACAAATTTTCTAAATTTGCAATAGTGAAACCTATCGGTTTCGTTAACAATATGGCAGACTCAATGAATAGTAGAACTGCCCACAGCGAGGGTTCATAAAGCGTTCTATCAATCAATTTAAAAATCAACTCATTTTGTCGAAATCAAGTAGTTCAGGTAAACGCAAATGTATACTCGACACACCATTTTTTTTGACACCATCGAAAATTTGATTTGCCATTTAAAAACTGCGTTAATTACAACGTCGCCAATGGGATTCACTGTGACCTCCCCACTTTAGCCGAAATACAAATTCATATATTGGGAAAATTTCCATTCGTAAAATTCGTTCATACTGAGTTATTGGTAATAGATTTGACTAATAAGGATGATCAACTTGAAACCGTCACTACAGAGCATAACCGAGCACACCGTTGCTTATCCGAAAATTTTAATCAAATATCTAGAGAATACATACTATTTTCCATGCTTAAAAAAAATGCTTAAAAATATAATTTCAAATTGCAAAATTTGTTTAGAAAACAAATATCAGCGCAGGCCCCCAGATACTGGAATTGGCAAAACACCTATACCTAGTCGACCAGGCGAAATTCTTCACCTTGACATCTTCATTACCGGCAAACAACATTTTTTGTCGTGCGTCGACAAATTTTCTAAATTTGCAATAGTGAAACCTATCGCATCAAGGTGTACCCTAGACATTAAAGATGCTCTTCTAGAAATCTTAATAATATTTAACAACACTAAATCTATAGTTTCAGACAACAAAAAAGCTTTTCACTCAAACTCAATTAAAACCCTTCTAAGAGACAATTTTTCCATTGATCAGTTCTTCGTACCAACACTTCACAGCGAAAGTAATGGCCAAGTTGAAAGGTTCCATTCTACCTTGTTAGAAATAGCGCGCTGCATTAAGGAACAGCAACAAATATGTGAAACTATAGAGATGATTTTACTTTCGACCCATAATTATAATCACATAGAGAAATTAAATGCTGTTAGGAAAATGCTAGTAGATGCTCAAGATAAAACAATTAACGGAAATATTGCCGGCAAAAATCAAAACGAATAATGCTGGTAAGAAAATTTTTTAAGAAGAAACAAAACACTGGGTAACAAATTTGATAAAATATTAATTGAAAAAGTTGTCGAAAGGGACCTTGGTACCACGGTAATTATTGATGGAAAAAGAGTTCATAAAAGTAATCTAAGATAGTTTTTGCCCTTTCCCAAAGCGCTGTTAACGAGATCATTTCATAATTTAATAACAATTGTTCACTCTTCTTGATTTTGAATTATTACCGTTTATTTCTTTAATATATATATCTTTGTAAGCACAGATTTAAGAAACTACAATGTCAACAAAAAATATTGCCAACTATACTGTCACATCGGTTTTCAGTAGTAAACCAACGCTTTGTTGAAACGAGGACGTCCCAAATTCAACAAGGGGAATAGTTAAGGTATAACATCTGCACAGTGCCCAACTGTGACTGCAATAATGCAAAATTATTGAGCTGAGAATTTGCCTTTTCCACTCAAGTCAAATGCAATCATGTGATCAATGAAAGACAATGACTGAAAAGCAATGAGTGAAAAACAAACCGTAGAAGCACCAACAAAGGCTCGCAAAAACTTGGACAGCAAAGGGTTCCGTTTTACAAAAGAAAACAACTTGATTTTTTCGTTGCCGACCAGCAATAAGAATTATTTATTTAATAATTTGGGAAAAATTTAAATAACGTGACATCAGGACGGACAAGGCGACAGCTGTTTCGATTATACCTTGTAAATCTCTTCAAAGCCTTTTCTCCCGGGAGTGGGAGTTGAACTCGCACTCCTACGATAGTTGAAATGGTTGTAAACGCATTCAGCTACGTCATGCCTGTTGTAAAGTTCTTCCCAATTGCCTTCTTTTTGCATATTTTAATCTTTTACACATTGCATACTTCGTATGCAAGTATGTGTTAAAGCTATGCTTGGTACGGCGGTTTTCAAAGAAACTTTGGTTTTTGTTGCTGTTTTCGTTCTATTTATAGAACTACAACGAATTAACCAATTTTGTCTGTTTGTATGATTTTAATAATGGGGGATTGCCCATATTGCTTTTTCAAATGTATGAAAACATTTATTTGAAGCAATTTTTTAATTTTATAATTTATTTAATAATTTGGGAAAAATTTAAACGTGACATCAGGACGGACAAGGTGACAGCTGTTTCGATTATACCTTGTAAATCTCTTCAAAGCCTTTTCTCCCGGGAGTGTTTAAATTTTTCCCAAATTATTAAATAAATTATAAAATTAAAAAATTGCTTCAAATAAATGTTTTCATACATTTGAAAAAGCAATATGGGCAATCCCCCATTATTAAAATCATACAAACAGACAAAATTGGTTAATTCGTTGTAGTTCTATAAATAGAACGAAAACAGCAACAAAAACCAAAGTTTCTTTGAAAACCGCCGTACCAAGCATAGCTTTAACACATACTTGCATACGAAGTATGCAATGTGTAAAAGATTAAAATATGCAAAAAGAAGGCAATTGGGAAGAACTTTACAACAGGCATGACGTAGCTGAATGCGTTTACAACCATTTCAACTATCGTAGGAGTGCGAGTTCGACTCCCACTCCCGGGAGAAAAGGCTTTGAAGAGATTTACAAGGTATAATCGAAACAGCTGTCGCCTTGTCCGTCCTGATGTCACGTTGTTTAAATTTTTCCCAAATTATTAAATAAATTATAAAATTAAAAAATTGCTTCAAATAAATGTTTTCATACATTTGAAAAAGCAATATGGGCAATCCCCCATTATTAAAATCATACAAACAGACAAAATTGGTTAATTAGTTGTAGTTCTATAAATAGAACGAAAACAGCAACAAAAACCAAAGTTTCTTTGAAAACCGCCGTACCAAGCATAGCTTTAACACATACTTGCATACGAAGTATGCAATGTGTAAAAGATTAAAATATGCAAAAAGAAGGCAATTGGGAAGAACTTTACAACAGGCATGACGTAGCTGAATGCGTTTACAACCATTTCAACTATCGTAGGAGTGCGAGTTCGACTCCCACTCCCGGGAGAAAAGGCTTTGAAGAGATTTACAAGGTATAATCGAAACAGCTGTCGCCTTGTCCGTCCTGATGTCACGTTGTTTAAATTTTTCCCAAATTATTAAATAAATTATAAAATTAAAAAATTGCTTCAAATAAATGTTTTCATACATTTGAAAAAGCAATATGGGCAATCCCCCATTATTAAAATCAATAATAATTATTCATCGTTGACCTTGACGTTTTAGTCACGTACGCGTTAGAGGTCTCATTGAAAGTTATCAATTGACAGGACGGCAGAATAATTCCATTCACGCATAAGACGAGTAGCATCGCTGTGAAAAAAATTTAATGAAACCCTTTTGTTAATAAAACGAATTAAATCGGTATAAAAAGGTGTTTTTCATAATTTGGCGCCCGAGATTAAGGAACTGTACAGGATATCTGCAATCAGACGCATTACCCGTGGACTTAGAGAGACCCGTATTTCAAGGAGGAAAACATAATTGTTTCTAGAAAATAAAAATATAATAAGTAAAAATTGACTGTAAGTATTAATTCAAAATCATTAAAAGTGAAGATCGAGTAACAAATTTATCGAAATATAAAGTGTAATGAAAAGCAAATTTTGTTAAAAAAATGTAGGCTTATTCATTTAGTTTTGCAAGAAAATAATGTTTAGTGAGAAACAAGGTTACCTTCAAAATAACTTCTCTGTAAAATTGCAATTCTATTATATCTTAATTTTCGAAGAAAAATAAGACTTTACCATATTTAAAACAAGCGTTAGTGATCGAAACCGATTTATTGCATAAAAGTGCTAATGTAAAGGTAATTATGTTTTTTTAGCACGTGCGTTTCTGGTAAAAAAAATAGATTAAAGAGCGTAAATTTATGTTCTATACCCAACACTTCTTTCGTGTTTAATTTTTAAAATATAATCTATCCCATCAACATCAATATGAGCGTCAGTAGAGAGCAAGTTCTGGAAATAGTGAACACATCCGCAATTAGCCCCTCCCACTGTTCAGGATTATAAGCCAGTATCTATAGATCCTTCAGTGATTGATAATAATGCCACTTTAGATTTAATCAAGTCACTCCCAGAATTTAAAGGTGGCTCCCAATCATATCCAGCTTTGCGCTCGGCACCAAAATTCGCCATGAATTTTTACAAACCAGGCTCGGAGAAATATTACATTACGACATTTTCCGAAATAAAATTCCAGAGTCCGCTAATTCCGCCCTATCTTCATTCAATACGGTTCTAAACTTTGAGGCAATTATTGCAAGGCTAGACCAGTCGTATTCTGATAAGAAGCAATTGTAAGTCTTAGAAAATGAGCTCATTGTTCTTAGACAAGGGAATTTGTCAATTACCGATTATTACGAAAAAGTTGATAAACAGCTCAAATCTAATAATTAATAAGCAGGTTATGTCTAATAACAACAGCGCTGATACTCTTGATGCTCTTAATGAAAGAGCAAGGAGAATGCACTGCGTGTATTTATATCTGGACTTCGTCTTCCTATGTGCGATATTTTATTTTCGGCAAGACCAAACGATATACCTTCTGCACTTGCAATAGCTCAGGAACTCGAAATTAGTCCCATTCGTCATGATTTCGCTCGAGCTTTTGCTGTAGGAAATGCGGTAAAGATAATGATCCACCAACAAGCTATTGTCCAAAAAACCCCGAAAGTCACACATCATTTTCAAAATACTGACACTAGACCAACACCAATGGAAATCGACCACAATAGCTCATATTACCATAGACGTCCCGCTCCTCAAATGCAATATAGCTCACATTCTCAGCAAAATAAATTTGCTTCCCAATCATACCCAGTAGTAAAGAACTCGTCGGCGCAAATCCCTCTTCCGCCTACGGTATTTAAGAGATCACGTGAGGAATCGACGTCCAATCACACACCCCTTCATAAAACACAAAAAATTAACTTTATGCCCGAAAAAGAAGTTTACAGCGAAAGTGGAAAGTATAGCAATGATTACCTGAATTATGAATATTGTTACGAATATTAGCAAAATAAGGAGTGCTGTACCATGTACGTATACGAGCAGCGGAGAGTCAATGCACAAATACATGCATATATCTGAGATACTCCTATAAGTATGCAATGAGAAAAACTATAAAATTGTGCAATTGTAGTTATAGCTGAGAAGTTCGAGCGCTCATAGACAATGCTAGTAGATTCTAGAAAATTCGAACGAGGAAACCAGAGAGTATAAAAGGCCGCAGATGTAGAGGCGCTGCAGTTCAGTTTGATTTGAGTTGTCAAGCGGTTTCGATTAAGACGATATCTAGCGAGCAATAGCAGTATTAATTTGAATAGTAGAGTTTCATTGAGCTATCAATCAGTGTGGTTATTAAGCGAGCTATTCGTTGCACAGTTTGATTGTTATTGTGAAGTACTTTAATAAAGGCAATTTTGCGTTATTACATATTGGAATTATTTATTCAACAGTTTAGTGATTCGAACTTAGCAGAAGGGCAAATAAGAGGATTCGCAAGCAAATTCGTTACAATTGGTGTCAGAAGAGGAATTGTTGAATAAATTCCAGAGGACAACAAGGACATGACAAAGTTCAGTGAATTGAAGATCCATCAACTAAAGAAGGAGTTGGAGAGCCGTGGATTGAATACAAGCGGCATTAAACTCGAACTTCAGGCACGACTACGAGAGGCAATGGAATTAGAAGGAATTGACGTGGAAGAGTATGACTTTCATCTTGAAGGTGAGGAATCAACAAAAATGGAAGAAACAGTTACGCAGACAGTACGAGCACAGACTTGAACATGATTTTGGCAGCAATATCTGCTCAAACATCGACAGTGGCTTCTCAACTGGAATCGCAAAAAACACATATAACATCTCAACTGTCCTCACAGATGGAATCCCAAGAGACACGAATAACATCGAAGATGGAAAACAGAAGAAGTATATGATATCCCAACTGGAATCGCAGGAAACTCGTATAACATCACAATTGGAAGAGCAGAAAGCATATATGGCATCCCATTTGGAATCACATGAGACACGTATTTCAGAAATGTCGACACAGATTACATCAAAGATGGAAACACAACTGAAAGAAAAAGAAACACAACTCATCAAAACTCGAAGCGCGTATGGACGAGAAAATAACGCAGTTTGAAGAAAAATTCGAGGCAGAGGTGGATGCGTTGAGAGGTCGAATACAGGAATTGCAACTTAATCGGCCGGCTGCTTCAGCGAGTAATACGAAGGTAAAAACTCCATCTTTTGACGGCTCTGTTCCTTTCCAGGTCTTCAAGCTACAGTTTGAGAAGACCGCAGCAGTGAACAACTGGAATGCGGAAGATAAAGTTGCTGCACTGTTCGTGGCATTGAAGGGGCCAGCAGCGGAAATCCTACAGACGATTCCCGAAGGAGAGCGGAACAATTATGAAGCATTGATGGCTGCTGTAGAACGACGGTATGGAAGCGAGCATAGAAAACAGATATTCCAAATTGAGTTGCAAAACCGCTACCAAAAAGCAAATGAGACATTGCAGGAGTTTGCTTCAGATATTGAAAGATTGGCCCATCTTGCAAATGCGGACGCACCCGTGGAATACACTGAAAGGGTAAAAATCCAGAGTTTCATAAATGGCATACGAGATGTGGAAACGAAGCGGGCTACATATGCGAATCCAAAACTAACATTTGCTGAAACGGTATCGCATGCACTGACCCAGGAAACAGCCTCACTTTTGAGTAAGCCAGCGTACAAAGCTCATCGCGTGGAAGTAGAAAGGCCAGAGTGGGTAGGCACAATTTTGGAAGCACTGAAGGGAACTCAACAGAAGAATGCCGGAGTTATCAAATGTTTCAAGTGCGGCAACCCAGGTCACATTGCACGTCATTGCGATCTTTGTCCTAATAGTTCCAACAATGTGGGTGACCGTAAACGCAAAGCTGGCGGAAATGAGCAAGAGCGTGTTGGATGTAAAGAACGAAAACTTGCCCCGGCTATTGAATGTCCTGTGATATCTGTGTCGCAGATTGGAAGGAAATCAAGCAGTCTTACCGTCAGAGGGAATGCGGATGGTAAAGAGCGTGTACTGACTGTAGATACGGGGGCATCTCATACCTTGATTCGATCTGATTTAGTCTACAGGAGAGTAAAGTTATTACCTGCAGCAAGGTTGCGTACGGTCACAGGCGAGTATAATCAAGTCCAAGGCGAAGTGGTATGTGAGGTATTAATTGGAAAAGTCATGGTTCTACACAAATTCGTTGTGGCGGAGATCGTTGATGAAGTCATATTGGGAGTGGACTTCTTGGTTGACCATGACATCAGGATCGATATGCGGAGAAAAATTATGCGCTATAAGAACCAGGACATACCACTTAACTTTAGTTTGGAAAAAGGGTTCAGCAGTAATCGGGTACTGGTGGAAAAGACTCGACAAAGACCACGAAAGTCAAAGGCAAAGGTTGATAGATCGAATGGGCCAAATAAATCAAAATCAAAAGTACCTGAGAGAGAAACACTGGCATTGACAAAACCTAAAAGACGCAGGAAAACGAAGCAACGATTTTCTGAGAAAGAATGCGAGGGTAGTTTCAAGCCAGAGCGCAATACTGTGGTGAAACGTGGGAACGATACTGATTATGCAAAGCAAATGCGTCCAGCGCAAGCTCTATGAAGTAGTTCATCGGCCAAAAAACAGAGTGTGAAGGAACGAACCAGGGTATTGAGTGGTACGATGAAACACAGGTACCATGAGAACAATAAATCGAAAGGTTTCTTGGCGGGAGATTTGGTACTGTTATACAACCCTCACCGGCGGAAAGGTGTTCCATCCAAATTACGGTGCTGTTGGGAAGGCCCGTACAAGGTTGTGAAGAAGATCAGTGATACCATCTACCGCATACAAACCATTGAGAAACCACGGAGTAGAAGAGTGGTACATTTGGCGATGCTAGCAGCGTTTAGATCGAGAGATTTGTCTGATCGGGACGATGAGACTTAGGTGGAGGGCAGTGTTACGAATATTAGCAAAACTAAGGAGTGCTGCCAGCTCTAAGCCGATGCTAAGCAGTGACGTGAATGCACATCAATAATTCAATCATCATGTATCTACATAAACAAAATAATAACTGCGTCTACATATATGTACCATGTACGTATACGAGCAGCGGAGAGTCCATGCACAAATACATGCATATATCTGAGATACTCCTATAAGTATGCAATGAGAAAAACTATAAAATTGTGCAATTGTAGTTATAGCTGAGAAGTTTGAGAGCTCATGGACAATGCTAGTAGATTCTAGAAGATGCGAACGAGGAAACCAGAGAGTATAAAAGGCCGCAGATGTAGAGGCGCTGGAGTTCAGTTTGATTTGAGTTGTCAACCAGTTTCGATTAAGACGATATCTAGCGAGCAATAGCAGTATTAATTTGAATAGTAGAGTTTCATTTAGCTATCAATCAGTGTGGTTATTAAGCAAGCAATTCGTTGCACAGTTTGAGTGTTATTGTGAAGTACTTTAATAAAGGCCATTTGCGTTATTACATATTGGAGTTATTTACTCAACAGTTTAGTGATTCGAACTTTTCAGAAGGGCAAACAAGAGGATTTGCAAGCAAATTCGTTACAATATTATGAAAGTGGTACCGAAAGCTAAACGGTGATACTGATACACACAACTGTAGCCAAAAGCAAATCAAAACCGAACAATTTGAGGATATCAATTTCTTAAACTAGGATCGCTCCTACTATTTATAACAAAAACATCCAAAAGCGGTCAGGAGCTACGTATTTTAATCGACATTGATACTTCGAAAAATTATATCGAACCCTTTTCATTTCTCCAGGGTACCAAATCTATTGACAAGCCCTTTAAGTTAAAATCCATCAACGGTTCAAATGTTATAAACAAAAAATGTTTAATGAATGTTTTCGGCCATACCCCAACGTTTATCTTACTACCTACGCTAAGTACGTTTGACGGTATAATTGGATATGATTTCCTTAAAGAAATCAAAGCAAATATTGATATAGAAAAAGGATACATATTCTATCGCAATGGTGAAGAAAAGCTTAAACATTTTTCGCGTAACCAAAGTAATTTGATTACAATAGAGGAAAACTCTGTTCCATCGCATGTCAAAACTTTATTTCGAGATACTATTGCCAAGAACATAAACGCGTTTGCCGATCCAAACATGGCATTACCGTTTTCGGATTCGTACCAATACGAACGATCCGGTTTATAGCAAAAGCTACCCATACCCGGTCTCTGTTACGCCATTCATTAACAGAGAAATTGAAGCTCTGTTTGGAGATGGTAATATAGGACATTCCCCTATAACACCCGGGTTCACGTGGCATAAAAAAAGGGTATAGACGAAAATACTCATCCAAAGTTACGTTTAGTAATCGACTATAGGAAAATTAACGAAGGAACTATTTCTGCTCGGTACCCAATACTGGACACAACTGTAATCTTAGCGAATTTAAGAAACTCAAAATATTTCATCACCTTAGATTTAAAGTCCGGTTTTCACCAGATTGTCATGTGCGAGAAAGATAGGAAAAAAACAGCCTTTAGTATCAACAATGGAAAATATGAATTCTGTCGACTACTCTTTGGCTTAAAGAACGCGCCAAGTATTTTCCAAAGAGCTATTGACGATGTTCTACGGGAATACATCGGAAAATGTTGTCACGTGTATATCGATGATATAATTGTCTATTCCCCCGACGAAAGATCCCATTTGGAAGATCTCGATAAAATCTTGACTAAGTTGGAAATGGCGGGACTGAGAGTTTTGACAGAGAAATCAAGGTTTTTCCACGCAGAGTTAGAGTTCTTAGGGTTTTTAGTCTCAGAAAATGGTATCAAGACATGCCCAAATAAAGCTAATGACATTTTAAACTATAAAACTTCGACAACACTACGAGCATTGCGGTCATTTCTAGGGTTATCGGGCTACTACCGTCGTTTTGTCACAAATTATGCAAATATGGTAAAGCCACTGACGAAGTACCTCCGCGGTGAAAATGGACATATAGGAGCTAAAAAATCAAAAAATGTTGATATTTTTCTAGATGGTGATGCGTTATGCGCGTTCGAAAAAGTAAAACGAGTTTTAGTTTCTGAGGACGTTCTCCTTCAATATCCAAATTATAACATTCCCTTTGAGCTCACTACCGATGCCTCCTCAAGCTCCTTGTGTGCTGTTTTGTCCCAGAGAGGTCGCCCCATAACAATGATTTCGAGGACTCTCTCTTCTACAGAACAAAGCTACGCCACGAATGAACGAGAATTGCTCACTATTGTATGGGCCTTAAAAATGCTGAGACATTACAGTTATGGTGTCAAAAATAAAAATATTTTTACCGACCACCAACCATTAATTTTTTCCATGTCAGAAAAAAATCCAAACAGTAAAATGAAAAGATGGCGCGCATTCGTTGAGGAGTTTTCTCCAAACTTTTTTTATAAGCCTGGCAAGGAAAATAAGGTAGCCAATGCTCTTTCTAGGCAGTTCGTTAACAATATGGAAGACTCAATAACTAGTAGAACTGCCCACAGCGAGGGTTCATAAAGCGTCCTATCAATCTATTTAAAAATCAACTCATTTTGTCGAAATCAAGTAGTTCAGGTAAACGCAAATGTATACTCGACACACTATTTTTTTGGCACCATCGAAAATTTGATTTGCCATTTAAAAACTGCGTTAATTACAACGTCGCCAATGGGATTCACTGTGACCTCCCCACTTTAGCACAAATACAAAGTCATATATTGGGAAAATTTCCAGACGTAAAATTCGTTCATACTGAGTTATTGGTAATAGATTTGACTAATAAGGATGATCAACTTGAAACCGTCACTACAGAGCATAACCGAGCACACCGTTGCTTATCCGAAAATTTTAATCAAATATCTAGAGAATACATACTATTTTCCATGCTTAAAAAAATGCTTAAAAATTTAATTGCAAATTGTAAAATTTGTTTAGAAAACAAATACCAGCGCAAGCCCCCAGATCCTGGAATTGGCAAAACGCCTATACCTAATCGACCAGGCGAAATTCTTCACCATGACATCTTCATTACCGGCAAGCAACATTTTTTGACGTGCGTGGACAAATTTTCTAAATTTGCAATAGTGAAACCTATCAAGGTGTACCATAGACATTAAAGATGCACTTCTAGAAATCTTAATAATATTTAACAACACTACATCTATAGTTTCAGACAACGAAAAAGCTTTTCACTCAAACTCAATTAAAACCCTTCTAAGAGACAATTTTTCCATTGATCAGTTCTTCGTACCAACACTTCACAGCGAAAGTAATGGCCAAGTTGAAAGGTTCCATTCTAACAAATATGTGAAACTATAGAGATGATTTTACTTTCGACACCTAAATATAATCACAGCATACATTCTGTCATAAGCGCCAGGCCCGTTGATGTCTATCACAATTACCCAATAGAGAAATTAAATGCTGTTAGGAAAATGCTAGTAGATGCTCAAGATAAAACAATTAACGGAAATATTGCCGGTAAAAATCAAAACGAATAATGCTGGTGAGAAAGTTTTTTAAGAAGAAACAAAAGACTGGGTAACAAATTTGATAAAATATTTATTGAAAATTTGTCGAAAGGGACCTTGGTACCACAGTAATTATTGATGGAAAAAGAGTTCATAAAAGTAATCTAAGATAGTTTTTGCCCTTTCCCAAAGCGCTGTTAAAGAGATAATTTCATAATTTAATAACAATTGTTCACTCTTCATGATTTTGAATTATTACCGTTTATTCCTTAATATATATATCTTTGTAAGCACAGATTTAAGAAAGTACAATGTCAACAAAAAAATATTGCCAACTATGCTGTCACATCGGTTTTCAGTAGTAAACCAACGCTTTGTTGAAACGAGGACGTCCCAAATTCAACAAGGGGAATAGTTAAGGTATAACATCTGCACAGTGCCCAACTGTGACTACAATAATGCAAAACAGAGCCGGCCAAAAGTTGCACATTGTGCAATTTGAGTTCATATTTTCAGACAGACACTAACGATGTGCGATCACGATCGCTGCTCACTCACTAAAATCAACAGTGAACGCAAAAGGAAAAGTCCATGCTACTTTTTGTGCACATAATAAAAACAATATGCTGCAATGTTAAAGTGACTTTTAATACGTTTTAGTTAGTATTATTAAGTTCCTTTGAACATACATATTAATATTGACAATTTCATATAAGTAACTTTTTATACGTTCTACTTAGTTTTATTAATTTTTGTACATTTTTTTATTGAATAACTTTATGTTTTGAAAATATATATTTCTATCTTTACATTTACTTTGTTTTATAGTTCTTTCTTGATGAAAAGGTGATTTTTTAAGTAAATTTTGCATTGAAGAAACACCATACCTTCTTTTATAAAAAAGTTGTATCTGGCTAGCTCGACATCCGCGTTCTTAGTTATATGAATATAAGTAAGTATTGTTAGGATTAGCTTGAAATCAAATAACCAGAGTCCTTTTTAATTTCGAACTTCACAGTCTACATTTTCTTTTAGCACACTGTGGAAAGTTATCACTCAATTTTTACACACACTTATGCAATTGTTTTAGTATTTGTGTGGCCGGCTCTGATGCAAAATTATTGAGCTGAGAATTTGCCTTTTCCACTCAAGTCAAATGCAATCATGTGATCAATGAAAGAAAATGACTGAAAAGCAATGAGTGCAAAACAAAGCGTAGAAGCACCAACAAAGGCTCGCAAAAACTTGGACAGCAAAGGGTTCCGTTTTACAAAAGAAAACAACTTGATTTTTTCGTTGCCGACCAGCAATAATAATTATTCATCGCTGACCTTGAAGTTTTAGTCACGTACGCGTTAGAGGTATCATTGAATGTTATCAATTGACAGGACGGCATAATAATTCCATTCACGCATAAGACGAGTAGCATCGCTGTGAAAAAAATTTAATGAAACCCTTTTGTTAATAAAACGAATTAAATCGGTATAAAAAGGTGTTTTTCATTATTTGGCGCCCGAGATTAAGGAACTGTACAGGATATCTGCAATCAGACCGCATTACCCGTGGACCTAGAGAGACCCGTATTTCAAGGAGGAAAACATTATTGTTTCTAAAAAATAAAAATATAATAAGTAAAAATTTACTGTAAGTATTAATTCAAAATCATTAACAGTGAAGATCGAGTAACAAATTTATCAAAATATAAAGTGTAATGAAAAGCAAATTTTGTTAAAAAAATGTAGGCTTATTCATTTAGTTTTGCAAGAAAATAATGTTTAGTGAGAAACAAGGTTACCTTCAAAACAACTTTTCTCTGTAAAATTGCAATTCTGTTATATCTTAATTTTCTAAGAAAAACAAAACTTTACCATAGTTAAAACAAGCGTTAGTGATCGAAACCGATTTATTGCATAAAAGTGCTAATATAAAGGTAATTATTTTTTTTAGCACGTGCGTTTCTGGTAAAAAAAGAATTTCTTAAAGAGATTAAAGAGCGTAAATTTATGTTCTATACCCAACACTTCTTTCGTGTTTAATTTTTAAAATATAATCTATCCCATCAACATGAGCGTCAGTAGAGAGAAAGTTCTGGAAATAGTGGACACATCCGCAATTAGCCCCTCCCACTGTTTAGGTTTATAAGCCGGTATCTATTGATCCTTCAGTTGTTGTTGTAGCAATGCTTCGCCCCACCTAACAGCCGCGACCGATCACAAATTGTCATCAATATCCTCTAATGGGAGTCCAAGGAAGCTTGCCGTTTCAACAAGGGTGGACCATAAAGAAAGGGGTGTTAGAGGCGTTGGTTCCACATTACAATTAAAGAGATGATTGGTGTCATGTGGGGACACATTGCAAGCGGGGCATACATTTGTTATGTCGGGGTTGATTCTGGATAGGTAAGAGTTTAACCTGTTACAGTATCCAGAACGAAGTTGAGCAAGAGTGACACGCGTCTCCTTTGGGAGTATGCGTTCCTCTTCCGCAAGTTTTGGATACTTTTCTGTAAGTACTGGATTCACCGGGCAATTCCCGGCATAAAGGTCCGACGCCTGTTTATGGTGTTCACCAAGGACCTGCTTGTGTTTTTTCGCTTCATACGGCTGGGTTCTCAGATGCCGTATTTCCTTAAAATGCTTACGGAGATGACTCCTTAAGCCCATAGGCGGTACTGGTTCATCAATCAGATGTCTTTTGGGATGTTCAGGTTTCTGGGTATTCAACAGGAACTGTTTGGTCAGCATCGCATTTCTCTCCCTGATGGGGAGTATTCTCGCCTCATTATGCAGATGGTGTTCTGGGGACATAAGAAGACAGCCCGTGGCAATTATGAGAGCAGTATTTTGGTGGGCCTGTAACTTCTTCCAGTGAGTAATTTTTAGGCTTGGCGACCATATGGGTGACGCGTATCACGTAATCGGCTGGCTAATTGCTTTGTATGTAGTCATGAGCGTTTTTTATCTTTTCCCCAGGTACTGCCAGCGAGGGATTTTGAAGATTTTGTTACGGGTCTGAATTCTCGGAACAATTGCGGCTGCGTGCTCACCAAAATGTAGATCCTGATCAAACGTCACACCCAAGATTTTGGGGTGTAGGACTGTTGGTAGCGTAGTGCCATCAACGTGGATGTTCAAAATGGTTGACATTTGGGACGTCCATGTTGTAGATATGGTCGCGGAAGATTTAGTCGGTGACAATGCCAGGTTTCGCGAGGCGAAAAAACTGAAGAGATCAGGGAGGTAGCCGTTTATTTTATTGCATAGCTCATCGATCTTTGGGCCTGGGCCTGTGGCCATTATTGTGCAGTCATCGGCGTAGGAAACGATTGTGACTCCTTCCGGTGGTGAAGGTAGCTTCGATATGTAGAAATTAAACAAAAGTTGGGATAGGACACCACCCTGTGGCACCCCTTGTTTAATTCTCCTTGGTTTTGATGTTTCGTTTCTAAATTGCGCCGATGCCTGCCGACCACCCAGATAACTTGCGGTCCACCTTTTAAGACATGGGGGAAGGGTAGACCCTTCCAGGTCTTGCAGTAACGAGCCATGGTTGACGGTATCAAAAGCTTTTGATAGGTCTAGCGCTACGAGTACTGTTCTATGGTGGGGGTATTGATTTAAACCGCAATTTATCTGTGTGATAATGGCATTTAGCGCGGTGGTAGTGCTATGTAGTTTTCTGAAGCCATGCTGATGAGAGACTAGCTGCAAATTTGCTTGCAAATAAGGGAGCAAAATGGCTCCAAGCGTCTTTGCTACTGGTGATAGGAGAGATATCGGACGATATGACTTTCCTATAAAAAAATAAATGTAAGGCGCGATAACTTCCGAAGAGATCTAAGGCCGAGCTTCTCTTCCAATTTGCGTCGTGCTCCTCTTGATTTTTCCCTACAAATTGGCCGGACGGGACCTACATGTTTTATGCCGACTCCGAACGGCATCTGCAAGGCAGATGAGTTTTCACTGAGAGCTTTTCATGGCAGAAATACAATCGGAGCGCTTGCCAGACACTGCCGAGGGGCGACCCCGCTTAGAAAAATTGTCTTCTAATTGAAAAATCTTATTTCTAAAATTTTGATGTTGCTTTGCCCGGGAGTTGAACCCAGGGCATACGGTGTGATAGGCGGAGCACGCTACCATCACACCACGGTGGCCGCCATGTTTCCTATGTTAGCTGGTTTCCCCGGCTTTGGTAGCGGGACCACCTTGGCCATTTTCCATTTCTCGGGTATGACAAAGGTGGAAAGAGACAGGTTGAAGACATGCGCTAAATATTTGAAACCCTCTTTCCCTAGGCTTTTAAGCATCGGCATGGCTCTGCCGTCTGGGCCCACTGCTTTGGATGGTTTAGCGCGACCAATGGCGTCCTCAACCTCTTTAGCGGTGATGGTGATTGGTGACGCGCTGAATTTGTGTTCACGTGCGTGTCTATTGGCTCTCCGTCTATCTTTGTCGGCCGTAGGATGCATTATATATTGTCGGCAGAAAGCGCTCGCGCATTTTTTCGCATCCGACAGCACTTTGTCGCCAAAGGCGATTGAAACCTTGTCTTTGTGTTTAGTCGGATTCGATAGGGACTTTACGGTAGATCAAAGTTTACCCACACCGGTATAGAGGTTACAACCTCTTACGTGCTCCTCCCATTTCGCCCGCTTGTGTTCGTCCACAAGTAATCTGATGCGTTGGTTTATATCCCTTATTTGGGGGTCGCCTGGATCAAGCTGTCTTATAAGGTCACGTTCTCTCGCTAAGTTTGCGGCCTCCGCCGGGAAGTGGGCCGGATTTAGGGAATTCTCCCGGCGGGAATGAAGCGTGCCGAGGCGGATTCAATGACCTTACGGAAGGCACGCTCCCCTTGGCGGGCATCAGTCGGGATAGGGAGGGCAGCAAAGCGGTTGTAAAAGATTTATATTCTTCCCACTTTCCTTTTTTGAAGTTTATGAAAGTGCGTTTTTCGGTGAAGATGAAGTCGGCGGTACGCTCGAGCGAAATAAGTATAGTCAGGTGGTCTGATGCCAATGTTACCATCGGCTGCCAGTTGACGCAGTTTACGAACGCCGTTTCTTCTATTTGATCCGCCAACATCTCACCCCTACTGTCCGCCGGCAAGTTTGAGTGCCATAGATCGTGATGGGCATTGAAATCGCCTAAGATAATGCGATTGTTGCCAGTGAGTAAGGCTCTGATATTAGGGCGGTATCCACTGAGGCAACAGGTGGCAGGAGGGATGTAGATGTTGATGATTTCTTGGTTTGCATCGCCTGACCGGACAGATAGGCCTTGACGTTCTAAGACATTGTCCCTGCGGTCGATGCCAGGATCAAATATATAAAATTGCACAGAGTGGTGTATGATGAACGCGAGGCCGCCTCCATTTCCGCTCTCGCGGTCTTTCCTGTCGACATTATACCCAGAGCAGGTCTGCAATGCAGATCTTGCTGTGAGTTTAGTCTCTTGAATCGCAGCAATACGGATGTTGTGCCGCTTCATGAAATCGACTATCTCCGTAATCTTCCCAGTTAGTCCATTACAGTTTAACTGCAGAATTCTGAAGTGCATAAGGGGAGACGCCGCCACTCTGGGGGTAAGTTACGGGTGACTACGCTTGGTTTGTGGAAGGCCAGGACGCAATTGCTGTTGTGGCCCTGGGACTGGGCGTCCTTGGGCAAGCATTGGGGTACCCGGATGATTTGGGTTTGCGACCTGGCAACATGGTGCGATGAAACCCGTCGGGGGGTTGCCGTCGCGGAGACCAGAACATCTAGGAAAGTGGCACCACCCAAGGCAGGAGCTGCTTGATTGATCCTTCAGTGATTGATAACAATGCCAGTTTAGATTTAATGAAGTCACTCCCAGAATTTAAAGGTGGCTCCCAATCATATCCAGCTTGGGGCTCGGCAGCAAAATTCGTCATAAATTATTACAATCCAGGCTCGGAGAAATATTACATTACGGCATTTTCCGTAATAAAATTACAGATTCCGCTAATTCCACCCTATCTTCATTCAATACGGCTCTAAACTTTGAGGCAATTATTGCGAGGCTAGACCAGTCATATTCTGATAAGAAGCCATTGTACGTCTTATAAAATGAGCTCATTGTACTTAGACAAGGGAATTTGTCAATTACCGATTATTACGAAAAAGTTGATAAACAGCTCAATCTAATAATTAATAAGCGGATTATGTCGAATAACAACAGCGCTGACTGTCTTGATGCTCTTATAAAAGGTTCATTTTATGAACCTCCGAAAAATGGACGTGCGCTTGCACGCGCAACGCACTCCACATCTCCATTTGCCATACACGTACTTTTAGTTTTGTTTACTTTTCTTTATTTAGGTTAGTTTTAGTTCTGTAGTGTAATTAATATTTTAAATACGTTAGCACTAAACTTAGTTTTATTTTAGTCTGTACATTTTGTTTGCAAAATTAAAAATATTTTAGTATGCGCACTCAGCTCACGTTTTTCCTTCTTCGTGCCAAAATTATAATAATTATTCAGAGCCGAATTGCTCTGTGTTCAAGCTGTTCCACACCCGTGGGTAGACAACGGGTGTTGCAGCAACTTGAACACAGGGTGACATTTTATTATTTATTATGGCTCTGTTACATCATCCTTTTTGGGGAAAAGAAGAATTGACAAAGTGATCAATTTTGTCACATTCTTCTTTGGCCAAAAACTTATAAAAATTGTTGCGAACAAACGAATATATATTTATATTAGGGTATTCCTCCCCTTTTGAATTCGTTGGTTCGGAACCATTTTTATTAATAATTGAAAAAAAATGTATACATCGAATAGTTAAATTGTAGTTACATTTCTATAGTTCATTGTAACTTAAATAAAAGGTATAAATATTAATAATATACATGTTGTATGTTGAATTTTTTTTTTTGTAAATATTTGTGCTTTACATATTCAATTTAAAGTTTTACATTTTGTATTACATATTAAGTATGTATTTTTGTGTTACGGACAATTTTATGAAAAAAAGTTTTTTTTTTTTTGAATATACAAAATTTGTGTTATTTTCTCTTTTTGCTTTTTGTTGTTTTAACAGTTTTTAAGCCTTCGTGGCTGCTTAAATGCAAATAAGTAAATTTTAGATTTGTTTTTTTTTTCAAATTTAAAGTAAAAATATTGAAGTGATGTTAGTTTACTTTACTTAGGCGGTTTTTATGTACCACTTTTACTTTGTTTTTAACTTCGTCAAAAATAGTTACATTAGGTTCGTTAATTTTAGTTATAATAAACGCACCTTGATAAATATTTTCGTGCTTATGATGTGGTTCATTTTGTAAAAGTACTTTATCACCGATTTTTACAATTAGAGGTCGTGCCGTTTTATCGTACAGATTTTTACTTTGTAATTTATTTTTATTAATTAGATTCTGTGCCATTTTGTGCGTTTTGCGCATCCTAAACTTAACTTCTTTGGCATAGTTTTCGACGTTATAAATTGGGTCAATTTTTTCTTTTGTTAATTCATTAGGCAAAGTTGCCTTTTTCCCAAAGACTAATTCGTAAGGCGAAAATTGATTGTCGAAAACTGTGCTACTCGTAGTGTTGTGTAGGAAGGTAAAATATTTTAAATAAACATCCCAATCAGAAAAATTGTCTTTTAGATATGCACGTAAGTATTCATTAAAAACTCTATGATTACGTTCAATCGTGCCAACAGTTTCATGATGGTATGCAGTTGAAAAATTATGTTGAATATTTAAAAGCTTTGCTAATTCTTCGAATAATTCATTTTTAAATTCAGTACCTAAATCTGATTTTATGGCATTCATAGTGCCGTAAGTTAAAATGAATCCTTCAAAAATAGCTGAAGCGATTATTTTTGCCGATTTGTCTGGTACAGCGACTGTTACCAGATATTTAGTCATGTCGCAAATCATGGTAAGTGCGAACTTACTACCATATTTGGACTCAGGTAGGGGTCCTATTGTGTCAATTACTAGTATATCGAATGGTTTACAAGGAGTTGGTGTTAAAACAAGTTTTTCTTTTGCTTTAGGTTTAACCTTGTTTAAAAGACAATCCTTACAATTTTTGATATATTTCGATATATCACGAGTCATGTTCTTCCAATAAAATTTTGTTCGCAATTTTGCGTAAAGTCTTTTCATTCCGTAATGTTCACCGGAAATGGGATCATTATGGTAAATTTTCATAAGTTTTAATTTTGTATCTTCATCTGTTACTGTCTCCACTGGATCTGTTAATATAATTTCTAATGATTTTAAAATTTTATTTCCAATATTTTTGAAATTTGTAATAGTGTAATGTTCGAACATAATATGGTTTTTAGGCCATTCAATTTTCTTAATCTTGTGTTTTCCGGCTTCTGATTCAAGCCTCAAAAGTAATTTCTCTAAAGTCATTATTTCATTAACAAGCTCAAAACTAAGTAACTCGAGTTTCTTATGTTTAATATGCGCAAAAATTCTTAAATTTGTTGTTTTATTATTTTTATCGTACGTAATTGCAGATCTTATTTGTGGGACTTTTTTCGAAAAATTAAATGAAAATTTGTCGTAGACATGTAAAGTAAGTTGTTTTTCGTCGTTTTTGTCTGTTTTTCTATGTAAATTTTTGTCGTTTGCCTTTTTTGTCATGGCTCTTGTCTGTACTGCCAAAATTTGTTTATTAGCTTCTTTAATCTCATGGATTATTATACGCGATAGTGCATCAGCACAAACGTTTGATTTACCTTTTATATATACAATAGTAAAGTTATATTCAGATAGTTCCAGTATTATTCTGGAAAGTTTTGAAGATGGGTCTTTCATGTTGAATAAGTATACTAGAGGTCTATGGTCTGATTTTACAATGAAATTGGTGCCATAAACGTATGGTCAAAATTGCTTGATTGCAAAGTAAATAGCTTAAAGCTCTAATTCTATAATGGACTTTTTCTGTTCAGCTTTATTAAATGCTTTAGAAGCGAAACAAATTGGTAAATCACTACCTTGTTGTTCTTGACTCAAAATAGCGCCACATCCAGTTGTTGAAGCATCAACTGTAATAATGAATTGTTTAGTAAAATCTGGATATTGAAGTAATTTTGGTGAAAGTAATGCTCTTTCGCACTCAACGTCCCATACAAATTCAACTCTTTTCCTGCTTAATCGATTTAGAGGCTGCCAGAGACGCAAAATTAGGTATAAACCGTCTGTAATAATTTGCAAACGCGACGAATCGTCGTACCGCGTCTTTGTCAGTCGGTTTCGTATACTTTTTAATTGCGTTTATCTTAGAGTCGTCTGGCAACAAACCTTTGGCTGAACATTTATGATCTAAAAATGTAACTTCTGGTCGTAAAAAGTTGCATTTATTTGGGTTAAGTTTGAGATTAAAAGATCTACAAGTATCGAAGACTTTTGAAAGATTTTTAATGTGGTGTGCTTCTCTACACCCTATGACGATAATATCGTCGACGTACAAAAATGCGACATTGGGTGGTATACCCGAAAAAGCTATGGTCATCATTCGCGCGAATGAATTAGGTGCTATATTTAAGCCAAATGGAAGCACCTTCCATCTAAATGCGCCACGGTCAGTGCTGAAAGACGTAATGTCACGAGAATCAGGATGCAAGGGGATTTGATGAAATCCTGAAAAAAGATCTAATGTGGAAAAATACTTTGCTCTACCCAGATTGTCTAAAATATCGTCAACTCTATCTAGTGGGAATTTATCAGCAATGAGTTTTTTGTTTACCGCGCGAAAATCTACGCAAATACGATATGCTTTTAGACCATTTGTATTTTTCTTTGGGACTACAATCAAAGGACTATTGTAATTCGAATAACTGTGTTCAATCAGATCGTTATCTAATAATTTATTTACTTGGCGATTTATTTCTTCGCGTTGAGAGTATGCCAATCTATAGTTTTTAACATATACCGGATCGTTGTCTGTCAATCTTAGTTTTTGCTCGTAAAAGTTATTTAACGTCATTTTGCCCGTGTCAAGAGCGAAAATGTTGGCATAATCTATGCAAAGGTCAATTAATTTACTATGAGCATGTTGAGGTATTTGATTATTCAAAATCGAAATTAGTTTTTTGGTACGTTTGTCTTCTGTTTCTGTCTTGTTAATTGTATAAACATTGTAGTTTGAAAGTTTTTCTGTCCGAATACTTTTTCTTTTGACATACTTTATATCATCCGTGGTATTTATAACTTTAATAATTGGGTTACTGGAATTAGCAATGCACCTAGCTGTGAAAACACCTTTTTCGATTTTCTGCGAGTCCACGAAAAGTGGTTCGTGTGAATTTCCTAAATCAAAAAGTCTGAATATTTCGCATCTTGGTGGAATGATACAACTGTCGCTTTCTGTTCCGTGTAGGATTGGTATCGCGACTTTTTCATTACCTACTCAAAAGGAAATACTATTTCTTTCATAATTAATAATGCATTTGTTAATTTTCAGAAAATCTTTACTCAGTATGCCATCGGATGGAATATTAAAATATTCATATACTACATATAAGGTATGTTTAATAGAAAAGTTTGAAAAATTTAAATTTGCTGTAATTTTACCTAAAGTAGAAACTGAATTAGAAGTGACACCGGTAATGTTAATAATGTCGTTCGTATTTAAGGAAATGTTACTGTCTAGACATGATGTTTTTATTAAAGAAATGTCGCCTTGAGTGTCTACTAGGAAAGAACAAAATTTTTGTGACTCGTTTAATTGTAATTCTATGAAATCTGAGTAATTTAAATTTAAACAATAAATGTTTATTGGTGAGGGAAGTTCGCTTACTCGCTTAATTCGTCCTCCCTCAGTGTTCGCTCCTGAGGGGCGCTGGCGTTTAAAGCGCGAACGTTTGCGTTTCGACCTCTACCATTGGCTGATCTCGAATTGTTACCTCTATTGTTACCATTATTTGTATTTGAATTGGAATTTGTAATTGGACGCGTATTATTACTATTGTTATTCTGATATCTATTTCCGTTATAATTTCTATATCTTTGATTGTTGTTACCGTTATAGTTACTATTATATGAAAATGAACTATTATTTCTATAACCAGTATAGCCGCGGTTTGGGTAAAAACCTCGATAACTACCACGTGAATTTCTGAATGTGTTGTTACCACGTGATCGAAAAGCTAAAACCTGACGATCAGTTACTTCGTTATTTTTTTCTACAATTAATTTTGCTACCACGTCTTTCGGATCAGTAAATGCCGTTGAGGCTAAAATGGTTTTTACTAAATTTGATTTTGCATTTAAACGACACACGTTAACTGTTTGTTCGACTGCCGTTTCATGAGCTTTCGTTTGAGTGATCCCTTCAATAATAAGAGACCGCTCAAGTGAGTCAGCTAAATCTTCAACTTTTTTGGCAAAATCTGTATAATTGTTACCGTTAACATGCAACGCTGCAATTCTCCCTGCTACAACTTTCGAGTTGTCTGGTTTTATCCTATTACGTAGAGCTGTTTTAATTTCATTTACTGTAGTTACTTGTGTTGGTATTGCTTCACGAGCTTTACCCTCTAATTTTGATTTTAAGAACGCTATAAAAGTATGGGTTAAATCTGCAGTAGCGAATTGTACAAGTAATGCAATTTCGTATATAAAAGAATCAAGTGCTAGTGGATCACCACTGTAGTTTTCTCTAATAGAATTAGCACATGTGCTAATGAAAATACTCTTTTCCTCAAGTGTTGCCATGATTTGATCGTTAAGATCTGAAGCTGGATTAGAAGGTGAGGCAACGTTTGTACTAGTTGGATCGTTAAGATCTGATTCTAAACTAGGAGTTAAATTTTTAATGGAAGAATTTTCGAAGCCTGGAAAATCTGTTGATAAAGAAAATCTATTTTCCTGGTTTTTGACTTTTTCGGTCGAAGATGAAGCTAAACTTTCGTAGCTTGAGCCTGATTTATCTGAATCGGATTCTGAATCTGAAGTTTTTTGCACTTGCTTACCACTTCTAAGGTTGTACATATGAAATTATCAGAATAGCACAGATAATTCAGTTCAAACTATGAAATTAATGAAGTACTTATTTGAATGTCTGAATTTATATTTAAGCTGCAATGTTGCGGAAAAAGAAAAATAAATTTTGTAAAAGAGAACTGATTTGCAGGTCATCTAAAGTCACTAGAGAAGTATTTAACAATTTATTTGAAGAACTAACTAAAACTGTAGTAACCTTGTATAGAAAAATCTTTAAGATGTAATTGATTTTAAACGTTGCACAAAAGTATGTAGGTATTAATCGGTAAAAATTTCACAAATTTGGTTATCTGTTCAAATATTCTTTTATGTTCACAGACGCACCGATTTAAAAAAAAAAAAAAAAATTCGTATATTTTCACGGACGCACCGCTTTATATAAAAAAATCTGACTTGGTTTTTAACGAAACCACCGCATATTTCAAAAAAAATGTACTTGGTTTTTACCGGAACCACCGCATATTTCCAAAAAAAATTTTTTAATTGGTTTTCTAACAAATCACCGTTTGTATCAAAAAATGTACTTGGTTTTATCGAAGACCACCGTATGTACAAAGAACTAATTGGTTTTTTCGAAAACCAGCGTATGTATCAAAAAATTTTTTAATTGGTTTTCTAACAAACCACCGTTTATATAAAAAATTCAATTCGTTTTACACAAACCACCGTTATATCAAAAAAAATCCAAACTTTACAGAAATGCGAAATCAATTTTCCTTTAATTTTGAAATTTTAAATTTTTGATTGAAATGCGAAAGCACCGAATTTTATAAAAATTGTATAAATGTTTTAATATACATACATAAAGCCGTATACATACAATACCCGTAGGCAACATGTTAAATACATATATGTATACTTATTTTTTCAGGTCACTGCTGCTGCTGCGCTGGCAGACCTGAATCACTGCTGGTGTTGTTGCTGGTATGTGTCTTTACGTGTTAAAGTTGGTGGTGGTGGAAAATTACGCTGAATTGTATGTATGTTTTTGGGTGCCGTTACCTTCGCCGTTATACGTGGCGTGGTGCGAGTGCCGTTATGAAAAATTTATAGAATTTGTAAAATTTTGCATAATTTTATTGAATTTTTATTTAGGAAAATATGTCGTAATTTGTTAACTTTTAATTAGAAAGAAGTGTTGTAAGTTTGTCAAATTTTAATGTAGGAAATTATATCGTAGTTTAGTAGAAATTTATTTAGAAAATTGTACTTTTATTGAATTTTATTTAGAAAATTATTAAATTTGTTTTAGCAATCGTAGATTTAGAAATTTATATTTATTGCTTTATTGATTTTATTAAATTTTGTGTAGAACACCACGCACATGACTTCGCACAGCAAAAAAAAATTTTCAACTCACCATTACTGCCGCTTCGCCTCGATGCCAAAATTGTTTATTTTAGTCTGTAGATTTTGTTTGCAAAATTAAAAATATTTTAGTATGCGCACTCAGCTCACGTTTTTCCTTCTTCGTGCCAAAATTATAATAATTATTCAGAGCCGAATTGCTCTGTGTTCAAGCTGTTCCACACCCGTGGGTAGACAACGGGTGTTGCAGCAACTTGGACACAGGGTGACATTTTATTATTTATTATGGCTCTGTTACACTCTTAATGAAAGAGCAAGAGAGAATGCACTGCGTGTATTTATATCTGAACTTCGTCGTCCTATGTGCGACATTTTATTTTCGGCAAGACCAAACGATCTACCTTCTGCACTTGCAATAGCTCAGGAACTCGAAACTAGTCCCATTCGTCATGATTTCGCTCGAGCTTTCGCTGTAGGAAATGCGGTGAAGATAATGATCCACCAACAAGCTATTGTCCAAAAAACCCCGAAAGATACACATCATTTTCAAAATACTGACACTAGACCAACACCAATGGAAATCGACCACAATATCTCATATTACCATAGCCGTCCCGCTCCTCAAATGCAATACAGCTCACATGCTCAGCAAAATAAATTTGCTTCCCAATCATACCCAGTAGTAAAGAACTCATCGGAGCAGGCCCCTCTTCCGCCTACGGTATTTAAGGGGTCACGTGAGGAATCGACGTCCAATCACACACCCCTTCATAAAACACAAAAAATTAACTTTATGCCCGAAAAAGAAGTTTTCAGCAAAGTG